>NC_138170.1:85842197-86209450 GCF_964165515.1 Mesoplodon bidens
AAGCCAGTCACAAAAAGACAAATACTGCATGATTCCACTTATAGGCAGAACTTAGAGTAGTCAAATTCACAGAGACAGAAAATAGAATTGCAGTTGCTAGGTGCTGGGGGAGAGGGGCACAGGGATTGTTGTTTAATGGAGTTTCAGTTTTGCAAGATGAAATGTAGATGAAAAAGAGTTTAAACTTTGCAAGATGAAAAGAGTTTTGGAGATTGGATGCACCACAATGTGAATGGACTTAACACTACTGAACTGTGTACTTAAAAATGGTTTAGATGGTAAATTACATATATGTGGATTTTACCAAAATTAAAATTAAAAACAAAAACTTTTAAGTACATTATAAAGTGTTTTCTCAGGTAAAATTGTTAGGTTAATGAAGTCATTTAGGAAAGGATGATGGTAGCAATAATGCTAAAGAACATGGATTCTGAAGTCAAAACATTTAATACTTGACTTTCACACTGACTTACTCACTCTGTGAACTGGGACAAATTTTTTTTTTAATTTTTAAAATCTTTTTTTTTTTTTTTTTTGGTTTCCCTGCATGGCTTGTGGGATCTTAGTTCACTGACCAGGGATCAAACCCAGGCCCTCGGCAGTGGAAGTGCAGAGTCCTAACCTCTGGACCACCAGGGAATTCCCTGGGACAACTTTTTAAAATATATTCAAGGCAGTCAGTGTTTCCTGGTCGATAAATGGATATAATGATACCTAACTCAGAGTGAGAGGATTAAATGAAATGATACATTTTGAAATGCTTAAAATAGTGTTTCACATATATTGTGTTCAATAAACTCAATGTATTTTTGTGAAAAGATAATAATAATATTTTAAAGTGGGCGCTGCAGACCTTATATGTCACACATGTTTTTCTAAGAGTAAATAATGTGAGTCAAGAAGGAAAGTCTGTGATCTTAGTATCTGTTCATTAAGAATAGGGGACATTTTGAGATCACATTATTTTTTCTTTTTTTTGCTACATGTGGGTCTCTTACTGTTGTGGACTCTCCCGTTGCAGAGCACAGGCTCCGGATGCGCAGGCTCAGTGGCCATGGCTCACGGGCCCAGCTGCTCCACGGCACGTGGGATCCTCCTGGACCGGGGCACGAACCCGCGTCCCCTGCATCGGCAAGCGGACTCCCAACCACTGCGCCACCAGGGAAGCCCTGAGATCACTTTTTAGTATTTTTTTTTCCCAAGTGTGCTGACTGTTTAAAAAAAAATGTGAATTTTCTATTCACGTTTTACTTTTCCAATTGTACAGAGTCAGTGTACACAAATGTCTCACATGCAACAGCTATACCATAAAATCTTCATGGAGGAAATTGGCACACACTTTAGGAAACACTGTTATTTTATTAACCCTTCTGGCTCTATTTTCAAGAATTTTTCTATTTTTTGCTTTATAAATAAAATAGCCCATTAATCCCATACACCTTCCTGAAGTTGATCTATTTACTGAGAGACCTTATAATCTCGAACTTTCTTTATAATATTTATTGAAAACGTTTACTATATTCACCATAAATTTACTGATATTTATTCAAGGTGATATTTATGGCATATTTCATATGTTTGATATTTTTATTTTTAGGCAACTACAGATAGGATCATGTTTCTCACCAAAAAAATGTTGTCTTATTCTAGCACATATGACCATTCTTTCAAACACTGCAATGCCATTCTTGATTTTCTTCCCTATTTTTACTATTATCATAATAGAGAAAAATACAATTGTGGAGTAGTTAACTTACATCATCAAATCAGTAAACATTATTGGATTAAAATATCTCTTTAAGAAAAATAAAAATGCTATTTTAAACATCATTAAGGATAAATTTCCTAAATCAAATGATCTTCATGGCATGAAATGAAATACTAGTTTGTTAATCACATAAAAACATAATAGAAAAAATGGGGTGGTGAGCTTTATCTTTTTAAAATGTTTAGTCTCTAATCTGTTCTAACATAGAGTACTTTGATTATACAACGTCCTAAGTTTTAAATTACAATAGGATTGTTGGCTAAACATATCCTTTAAATCCTCAAAATATTTCTTTAAGCAACTTTAGGTTCTAACAGATTTATTATGTGAGAATTACATAGCATGTGGAACACTCATTAAAAGGGATTTGTTTATTTTTTTTGGTTTTTGAGCACCTTGTGTATACCAACTAAACAATATTCCTTGATTTTGCTGAAATTAGACCATCTAAATATAATGTGCATATAAATCTACATTCTTGTTTGTTTTCAGGTTTTAAACATGCAACTCACTATTTAGTGTTGAGTTTCCTAACATTACATTTGAAATAAGCAAGATTATCGGAAGAATAATTCCTGTAACATGGAAGTGAATATCTGTTACCAGTGTGGGGTGAGGGAGGGAGGGAGGGAGGTGAAGGAGATGGGAAGAAATTTTATTTTGAAATATTGTCCAAAGATGTAAAATTATACTTTCCAATATGTTAAAGTCAACTTAATCTAAGTTTCATAAGCATGTTAAAATAATTCATATTTCAATAAAGGGCAAACACTTGTATGAAGATTCTTGAAAAAATCATGGAAAATGCATTTTTTAATATGGAGTTTTACGTAAGGGAACATGCATTAATATAAAGCAACATTATCCAACAATATTAAGTTTCTGCCCTACTTCACTTTCTCTGAGCCCTCTTGAAATATATCATCCATTGGAAAACTCTATCAACTGTGCTTTGTGATTTGCATCCAGTGTGACACTTTGATGTTTTATTCATCTGCTTGAAATTGAGTTATTTTTCCTAAAATCCTTTGCTGCCCTGAATTTTTTTTTCTGCATTCTAACACATATATCAACAGTTGTCTAAATAAGAGAGTCTACAAACTACAAATAATTGGTAAAGTAGCATATTACATAGAGTTCATTACATGTAATAAGTGGCAAATGAATACTTTTAAATGGATGCATGAAATAGTCTTGCCTAAACAAAGAACGCCTAGGGATGGATTTTTGTTTAAAGCCCTTATGATTTCCACTTTTTATGCTTTATTTTACAATACATATCATGGAGCATCTAAGGCAGCTTAGAGATCAATTTGTTCAGAATTTCAAAAGCACATTATGTCAAGTGCATTGAATGAAAACAAGTGCATTGAATGAAACCGAGCAGGACTCTTCTGGACTCTCTCGGGTATATGAGCTCCCCCACCCCTGTGTCTCCTGTCTCTTAAAGTAACAGGCTTTGCTTCAGGCCTCCCCTGAGTCTCAAAAGGCTGGCTCAAGAGTTAATGATGAGGGAAATGACAGCATGTAGAAACCAAGAATAGCTATTGGGCCAGGAAACTGGTAACAATGTAAACAATAGATCAGCCATGTAGCAGAGTCACAGGACCTTTAGATTCTCCCTGAAGGACAGAGATAATAATGTCTGGTGCATATTCTTAAGATGTTTTTACAGAAACCAGACTCCCACCAGATGGAAATTGCTGACATCAAGCACATAGACCCCTGACCAGTTGGAACCAGAAGGTTGGTTATTGAGATTCCCAAAACATGACCCTGTTTCATCACCACTAACCAATCAAAAGAATGTCCAGGAGCAGAACAGGCAACCTGCAACCCACAGCCCTAATGTTGCCTTACAAAACCCTTCCCTGAAAGCCATCAGGGAATTCGGGTCTTTTGAGCACTAGCTGCCCATTCTCCTTGCTTGGTGTCTGCAATAAATGCTGTACTTTCCTTCACCACAACCCAGGGTCAATAAGTTGACTTTGCTGCACATTGGGCTAGCAAACCCAAGTTCAGCTCAATAATATCAGTTTAATAGATTCAAATAAATCTGCATGTTCTTCATGCTCACTTCCACTGATGACCCTTTGTTAGCAAAGCCAGTCCTCTTCCTATGTCTAATGAGGCCTTTCTGATATTACTTAAAGCCTATGATGACCTCACCTGGTGTAGTTATCATGAAAGGCATGCCAATTATCCTTTTGCAAAAATATCTTTTTCTCCCCTTTTCTGTCTCCAGACTTGTAAGTACAGTGAGATCTCAGCATGATCCCAGGGCAAAAATACAACTTCTCACCCAGTAAAGAAGAAAGCTAACACACCAAAACTTTATCTATCTATCTATCTATCTATCTAGATCAATGTATCAATATTTCCTTGGCTATAAAATGGAGATGCATACATAAACATACACATATCTATGCCTGTATCTATATACACACAGAAACTTGGGTGACATGTGTGCAAATGGGCTGTAAATGTTCTGCACCAGTGAAGAAGGAACATAATTTGAGATCATGTTGGCATAAACAGGATGATTTCAGTAGAGATTAGAGTTTTAATACTCTAGTTCAAGCACCTGGGTGTGTTCTCACTGTGTTCTTGGTTGTTGGTTGAAACCTAGACTCTAGGGAGACATACTGTTTTTGTGGTTGAGTTGCCAGATATTCTCATTTCATTGTGGAGTAATAACACAAACCATTTAGGAAATAGGTGAGATTCACCCATCCACCCAGTAATGTTGGCCCCAAGGAGATAGAGATAACCATTCTTTCACAGAGTCAGTAAGAAGCAGGTTGGTAAATGGGGTAAGTGGTGGACAGTCATTATCCTTAGAAACACTTTAGTATTTATCTTTAGGTTATGAGTGAAGAATGTCACTATTGCCATTCAAATAGCCTTGCTAATTTCAAAGAGGATGATTTACCCAGAAGTCTCAGAGGATAATAGGAAGCACTCAACTCTCTTTTGGGATAAAATAGATGAGTAGACTTGAGTCATCATGATTTCTCACCAATTTCTAGACCTACTGTGTCGACTTCTGCTGCACTGAGATCTCTCTCTCAACCCATACTTATGATATCATGGAAATACTTTTATGAATGAATTATTGAAAAAAATGAACCTAGTGTATGAGTAGTCCTGTACAATAGGCTAGCACTTATGAAACAACACAAGGTTATAGACTACACAAGCCTGAGGGAAGGTAAGGGGGGAATTCCTTCCAGGGATGAACTTCAAATGGTATTACCACCTGTGGACTTTCTGAATGCCTTATTCATCACCAATTATCCCACATGCTACTGCCCTGATCAAGTGATTTATCTCACTGCAAAAGTAGGGTGGTAGTAGGTAGAAGTCACGAGATTCACTGCTGACCACATTCTCCATCACCCCTATGTAAATGTCCTTAGAGAACAGTGAACTAGTGAAGACTCAGTGATGATGCTGGTTGGAAACAGCATTTTAATATTTGGAGTGATGCCAATAAGGTATGTAATGTGCTCTAAACTGTTGACCAATCTGTTATGTTTATTCTTCCTCAGATATATGGATTCAGAACTAAGGTGCAGGAATGGACCTAACGTCTCTCACAATTACACCTAATAATCCACTTGCAAACAATAATTCCTCTTCCGTGACTTCATGCTCTGCTTGTTTAGAGATCTTAGTGCTCATGGGAAAAATACATTCACCAGGAGACACAATAACTATCTCATTAAACTAGAAGTTAGGACTACCATCTCATTATTTTGAGATTAAAAGGAGATTACTGAATTCTCTGGAATTATTGATCCTGGTTATCAAAAGGAAATAATTAGCTGCTATATAAGGTAGAGAAGGAAGTCTACATCTGGAAACCAGGGAAACTGCTGGGGTAATTGTCTGCACTTCTTGGTACTTTATAATGGTAAAAATTCATGGAACAGTATCAACGCAATAAAGACTTGGACGTTTCAGCAATAAAGTTTTGCTCCCTCTTACCAGATAAAAAATTCTGCTCAGCCTAAATATTGGCTGAGGGCAAAGGGCACATTAAAACAGGTAGTAACGGTAGAAAGCTATGCCTCCTGATTGGTAGCAGATAGGAAAGTTGTAATATTGACCTAGTCAGGGCAGACCAGGTTTGGTTGAAACAAAACCATTCCTGGAAATCTCAGTAGTTTAATACATCACTTTGCTGATGCCAAGTTCAGTGCATGTCAGCAGTTCACCAAGACAACTGCCTGTCCGACTTCTTCCAGCTGTAAACACCTGGCACACATGGCTTCCAGACTTGCTATAAGAAAAAAGAAAGAATATGGGGAACTCACATCAGCTGTCATGTATCTTGGATTAGAAGTGAAACTCACCACTGCAGCTTACAACCCATTGTCCATAAAATAGTTATATAGCTCCACCTAAATCAAAAGAGCCTAAAATATGCAGGAACACAAAAAACACTGCATTGAGTGAGTAGTCTCTCTCCCATACACTATCCTTTGTTATATTTTACACACACACACACACACACACACACACAAATAATTTTCTTTAGTTGCCTCTCCTTTTCAATTTCTATGTAGAACAAACCATGGCCACGGTGACTAACATAATTTAGTGGAAGGTCACAAGAAGTTGAAGTAGAATTGCATCAGAAGTAGAATAATGATTACCCAGAGACAAATATAAGAAACCATAGACATTTGTAGAGATGGATTCTTTATGGTAAAAGTGTCACCTGCTTCATATTTGCTAAGAACCAATGGGAACCTCTGCCCTGGTTCTTGAATAATAATCTCATTCAACAATCATTCAAGCACTGGCTTTCTAATTTCAATTACTCAAGTCTCTTCAATTATTCTGTAAATACATAATTTATGTTTTAAAACCCTTTTTGCTAAGAGCACCTAGGATATTTTTGATTTTCACATTGAACTCTGATTAATATGGTTATGTGAAAAACTGTTGTCAGTTCTAGGACTGAAATCCAGTCTTTTGATAAATATTATACTATTTTGTCCCACTATATCCCATTGTTTGGCATGGAGAGCAACAACTACAAAAATTATCCATGTTTTAGCATCCATGAACAAGCTTTTCCTATATTCCATAATTCAGAGATCACAGATACTTCCTAAAATTGATGACTGATCATTGAGCAGAAGTGTGTACTGCATGACTTTACTAGAGAAAACTTATACATCTACACGTTCTTAAATCAAATGCAATGGAACATCACTACTATGAGTCATCACTTTTACACACCTGAACACTTAAGACCATTTGATTTACTGACTTGCTTAAAAGCAAGTCAATTTATTTGATAGCCAATTAGACTTAGATTCAGAAACGAAAGACCAAATCACTTGTCATCCAAGCTGTACTTCCTGAAATTGAATTTAGGAGAAATTTGTACTGTGTGACATAGACTTTAATACAGTCTTAAAAACCAATATGATTTAGTAACATAAACAAAATGCTAAAGCCTAGTGTGGTACTAAGCATAGATTTCAATGACTTGAGGAAGCACCTTAGTGCTGAAGGAGATCAATCCAAGCAGTTTCTGGGAACCAATACAGTAACCTGAAGATTTAGGATGTGTACATTTGCTAGATCTAACATTATGGACCATTGGTGTTCGATGTTATGTATTTCAATGGCAAAGTGAGAAATGAACATTGTGTTTGAGGTAGACTATTACCACAGAGAGGAAAATAGGGTGAAAGGGGAGGGAACTAAAGGCAATTTTTAAAATTAATTTTTATTGGAATATAGTTGATTTACAATGTTGTGTTAGTTTCTACTGTACAGCAAAGTAAATCGGTTATACATATACATATATCCACTCTTTCTAGATTGTATTTCCATATAGGTCTTCACAGAGTGATGAGTAGAGTTCCCTGTGCTATACAGCAGGTTCTTATTAGTTATCTATTTTTTAGATAGGAGTGTGTTTATGTCAATGTCAATCTCCCAATTTATCCCTCTCCTTTTTCCCCTTGGTAACCATAAGTTTGTTTCCTACATCTGTGAGTCTACTTCTGTTTTGTAAATAGGTGAGAATGTAAATTGGTGCAACCACTATGGAGAACAGTATGGAGATTTCTTAAAAAACTAAAAATAGAGCTACTATATGATCCAGAAATCCCACTCCTAAGCATATATCCAGAGAAAACCATAATTCGAAAAGATACATGTGGAATCTAAAAAAGTCAATTGTCTTATGTGTTGTGGTGAGCTGGGTGGATGATGGCCCCATCCAGGAAATCTGAGCCATGATTTGGAGAAGACAGCATTTCAATGAGCTCTGTGTGGTGACGGAAGACCAGAGAGGGGAAGGGGTTCTCTCTGCTGTTTCTAGCATGGGGAGGTCATGACTGACTGGCTGAGCAACCTTTTTATGCCACGCCTTCATAGGTCAGCAGGTCTCGTTGGAAATCACAGTGAAGCCAATAAGAACTTCAAACTCAAATGATCCTCGCAGTGTTTTTATTTTTTCTGCTAGTTAATGATTGAATTCCCTGTAATTTAGCTACAGAGTAATCACCATTTGATAAAGAAAGGAGTTAATTTGGTGAGAATATCAGGTTCATTGAAATACTGAATTTTTTCTATTACACTGTGAGGGGAAATTACATGGAATAAAAAAAAAACACAAAAAACAAAAAACAAAAAACAAAAAACCTGCACCAACCCTGAGATGGTGGCTGCTAAGTTTCTGGTCTCACCAGCACTGCTAACATTATGGGGAGGATCCCCAAGTGTCACCTTGTTATGGGAATGTGCTTCCTAGAGCAATAGCTAGAGAATTGCAAGGTAGAAGTCCATGCAAATAAGATGGGTTTTGGAATTAATGTGCTTAATAATCTAATATCTGCTCTACGTTTGTTTCCAAGAAAGATCAGTAAGGTTTAAACCTTTTAATAAGCTATGTTCCTACGTTGACAATGTACAAATGAGATTCTTTAATATGTGTTTGGACTATGCTAGCAGGGATGTTTCTAAATATATACTTATCCATGATTTTACTTACTCCATAAATGCAGAGTTAAAATCAATGTCAACAAACTCTTTTTGTATATTTTTATCTCTACTATTTAAAACTGAGTTGTATCTCAAAGGAGTAGAAAGAGAATAGTGACAATGATGGAGAGTTTCCACATTGATTTAAGGAGAAAGGTGAATCATATTTATAATCTTTGGCAGAAAGTTATGGTAAGAACTGAGTTTTCCATCCCTAGACCTCTGAAGTGAAATGATGGTGCCTGCTCTATTTATTTTAACTTTTTGATATTACACATTCATAATCTGGAAAACACTCAACATAATCCTTCCAATGTTAATTCTTCCCTTATGACATTCTAGACATACTGAAAGTCAATAAACAGTTCAATATTATTCATATACTAAACATAGCACTCAATGTACTTCTTATCTCAGAAAACAATAGTAATAAGTCCTGAAAAGTTTAGAAGTTATTTCCATGAAGCAACTAAACTTAAGTCTTAAAAATCAGGGCCAGGAATAATGTTTGGCATATAGAATGTGCTGAATTAATGTTCAATTACTACATGGAAAGTGTAGCATAACACATATTTAATCAAAGATAATTTAATATAAAAAAATATCTGTTTCTTAACATGAATCCACTGAAGCAAATGTTTTATCTTACTTTATAGCTTTGATGGGGTTTTTGAATCCTTATTTTGTTTCATGCCTAATATCAGTAAATGCCTATGATACAAACACCCCTGAAGACTCATCTGTGGTTTTAAGCTACCATTATTTACCAGCACAATTTGGGTATCCTATAAGACACTAATGGACATATCAATCATTGGTGAAATATGGAAAACATTACGATGGAAACAGATTAGTCATCCAAGGTATAATATAATAATGTGCTTGTTGATATCAGAAATTTAGTTGCAAAGGTCCATGAGGTGTCTCCCTTCTAAAACCAATAATTGTCATCACCTCCAGAATAAACACACATTTGTCACTGTTAACTTCAAGATTCTCTCTGAACTCACCCCAAATCACTTTTCCAGGTTTGCTTTTATGGACTGCATTATTGTCCACAGCCCAAGTCACAACAAATGTTCTCAAACATGTGAATCAGAACTCTGTGATTGTTCTCATGTGTACCTCTCTACCTTCTCCAATCTGCAACTCCATTAGAGTCTTAATCAATTCAAAATATTTTCTATTTTATTAAATATTCATTTTCATCTCATGGGTTAGTTAGAAGTGTGTATTTAATTTCCAAATACTTGGGCATTTTTCCAGATTTATTTGTTATTGCTTTTTAATATAATACATTTATGGTCAGTGATTTTTTTCTTTATGATTTCAACTTGTATATATTTAGAAAGAATTGTTTTCTGACCTAGTACAAAGTCTATCTTAGTGAATTTTCCCATGTATAGGAAAAAATATATATTATTCTGTTTTGGGGTTCAGTGTTCTATAATTATTAATTAAGTAAAGCTGGTTGATAGTGTTTTACAGGTCTTTTGTACCTTTAAGAATTTTTAAAAATCTATTTGTTCTATAAATCACTGATAGAGAAATATTGAAATCTTTTACTGCAATGGTGATTTTTTTCTATTTTTTCTTTCACTTCTATGAGTTTTACTTCACATATTTTGTATCTGTGTTATTTGTTGCATATATTTAGAATTTCAATGTGTTCTTAATTTATTAACCATTTCACATTATGAAATGTTAATGGTTATCTTTGGAGACATCTCTTATTCTGCAAGTTATTTGCTCTGTCCTTAAACATCATCCCAGATTTCTTAAGGTAACAATTTGCATTATTTATTTTTAGTTAAAATCTGAAAAATGGTTTTATATTTTTGTATGAAAATATAGTTACATCTATATGTACACCTTTGTTTCCCAGTTATTGTGCTCTTCATTCTTAAATGTAGATCTGTGTGTCTTTTGGGTATCATTTACTTTTTTACTGGAAAGCCTTTCTTTAACACTTTCTGAAATAAAGATCTGCTGAAGACAAGTTTTCTCACATTTGATTTAATGAAAAAAATATTGCATCTTTAACTTTTGAAAGATATTATCACTCCATGTAGAATTCTAACTGACAATCCTTTTTTAGCACTTCAAAATTATATTCAAATTTCTTATTCCTTGACTTGCTTTTGCTGAAAGCTATAAGGTTATTCTTATAGCTTTTCACCTGTATATAAACACTTTACAATTTTGTACATAGTCTATTTACATCGTTTTTTTTTCTGGCATTCTTAAATATTGTCTCTTTATCACTAATTTTTATCAATCTGAGTATGATATACCTTCCTGGTGCTTTCTTTGTGTTTATTTTGTTTGGAGTTTGTTTTGTTTCTTGTATCTGTGTGTTGAGAGTTTTCATGAAATTTGAAAAACTGTTGGGCGTTCATTATTTCTTCAAAATTTTTTGTGTCACTTTCTCACTATTTTCTTCATCTTGTGTGACAACTAAATGATGTTGAACCTTTTTATACTGTTCTACTAGTCACGTAAGTTTTGTTCATTTTTTGTTTGTTTTTCAGCCATTTTTTTTCTCTTTCTTCAGTTTGGCTCACTTTTATTGCTGTGCTTTCAAGTTTACCAATTCTTTCTCTTGTAGGGTCTATTCTGCAACTAATTTTATTTGTTTTATTTTTCATTTCAAATATTACACATTTCAACTCTATAAGTGCCATTCAATTTTTATCCTCCATTTTATCTCTCATTATGTTCATTTTCTAAAAATTAATGAACTCATTTATAGTAGCTGTCTTAAAGTTATTGCCTGGTAATTCCATCATCTCTTTCATTTTTGAGTTTGATTCTATTGACTGATATTTTTGAAAGTTATGAGTTACTTTCAGCTGATATTTTATTTTGAATTTTTTGTTGTCTTTCTGAGATTTTGAATGTAACATGGTTGAATGATTGGATTTTACTGTCTTTCTTTAAAGATTTAAAGTTTCTTTAGAAGTTCCTTTCAGATCGACTTAGTCCTTTCAGTTTTGTTTTTAAGGTCTGCTAGAGAAGTTTTTCAGTAGCTTTTTCTCCAGGCCATTCTGGAATATCTACTGACTTTGTCTATTCAACACAGTCTCTGGGTTTGGTTGTGACAAAGTCTAACATCTTCTTTCCACACCCACTTAGCAGTGGCCCTTTGCCTCGTCTTGTGAAGTTTTACTCTATCTGTGAGCAGGACAGTATTTAGTCCAAAGCACCATAAGAACCTTATGCAAATTTATGGAATTTTTTTTTCTCTGTAGTTCTGTTCTCTTTGATATTGGCCATGCAGATTCCAAGTTCCACAGCCTCACTGATCTCCTAATTCTGCATGAGTGAGATGATGAGTCTCTGCTGGGATTCCTCATTCCTGAAGCCCTGCCCAGAAATTTCCTGCAGGCAGAAAGCTGGGACAATTGTTTGTCTTACATCATTAATTTCCCTTATCTTAGGAATTACAGTCTAGCACTGCATGTTGTCCAATACGTAAAAACAATTATTTTATATATTTTGTCGAATTTTTTCAGTGTTTCCATAGCACCATAATCCCCATACCAGATATTTCTTTACTGGTGGGATATTTTCAGTTGTTTATTAGAAGAGTGCCATGTTATTAATATATTGACTATGGCTAAGACACTACATAAAATTGCAAATATTTTATAATTTCTGTTTTTTTTAGATTAAATGAAAATTTTGAATGTCTTTCCTAAAATTCTGGTGTATTTCCTTATATGTAAGAAATCTTTCTTTTCCTCCCAAGAAATTTGTCTTTTTTATAACAGCATTATTGAATAAAACAACTTAACTTGGCATAGTTAACTTTGTAACAAATCTTGTAGATATGCATCCATTTCACTGACTGGGGGTAACAAAAATTCTTTAGTGTACATTTTTTTAACCCCATGGATACCGGATTTCATAGATGAATTACTATGGAAAACCTTTGTAATATTTTAGATTCTTGCTACTCACATTGTTGCCAGCTGACCAGCAGCATTAACATCAGCTAAGAACCTGTTAGAAATGTAAACTCTCAGGCCACATGCCAGACTTACTGAATGAGGATCTGCATTTTAACGAGAACCCCAGGTGTTCTGCATGTATATTCAAATCTGAGAAGCATTTCTGTACTGGATCATAGTTCCTGTGAATGTTCCCAATCTGTCTCACCTGACAGGTATATATTTAGATTCTGCATTAATAACAACACCTGGTAGAAAAGCAATCCGTTTGCTTGAAACACATTTATGCAGACTTTCTGGTCATCCTCAGGCTCCTATATATCATTGCAGCACCCAGAAGTGCTCCTAGGTGGCAGGACCTAGCTATGTTCCCATCCAAAACTCTATTTGAGGTCTATAACTCAGCTACTTCAAATATGAGGAGGCAACAACTTGACCTATATATTCTCCTTTCAGGTGCAGTTCTTTTCAAATGAAATTTGATTTAAACAAATGCAGCCACTGTGACTTAACAATACATTTATTTTATACATTCAACAAGATCTTCCAGCCAAGGGAGAAAATTGTACAACTCAAAATATTTATATTCTTCCATAGTTAGCCCGATAGAAGAGAAACATTTGGAGAAGTCACTTCTTTCTGTTCTGGAATTTAATAGCAAAGAAAATATAGAAAGAAGCAAGATAAGCTTTTAAAATGTGAAAATAAGTATATACTTATCTTGTAACCCTCCTAATACATTTCACCAGCTGCTGTTTATGAAGTTAGTCTTTTGCCTGACCACACTCGGCATTGTTCTTCTCCACTCCAGGTGCCTTAGTAGGACATACATATGTAGATTTGAGATTGTTCAGCACAACACCTTTTGAAGGGGCAAGTAAATGGTTTTACTCATGTCTGTGGACTTCAAGGAACAGTGTGGACATAGATAGGGCAAAGCAGGAAGAAACTATAGAGAAAATTAACTATTTAAATGTCATGAATATATTTTGACACACACACATCATTTAGCACAAGTGAAAAACAGACAAAGGAATGAACAAGTTACTGATGATTTTTTATTTGCTTCTTTTTCAGGATAGTTATTCTTGAAATACTTAAAAAATCCAAAGTTAGTGGACCTTTCAAACTGCTGAAATAATAAGCTTTGTTAAGACCTGGATACAAGTAAATTTGAGTTTGTGCATTTACCATTGTGATCAGCAGGACATATATTTTATTCTTGGAGATGGTTTCTCTCTGTTAGATATATTTCCAAATGACTAATTTCATGGACTTTTTTTTTTTTGTCCTTTGTGATCTTCATAAGGAATTATATATTTTAAAGAACAAGACAAATGTAAAATAATCTACTTTTAGGACACATGTGTGTCAAAAGGAAATTATAGCTAATTTTTACATGTACTAAATATCTATAAGTAAAGAAAGAAATACTGAAGAAATGAGCTTTACCTAAGGCACAAGTTTAATAGAAAATATATCCCAGACCTGATTGAAATCCTCTGCATTTAGAACATGATGTACTAGAACAGCATACTCAGTAGCTTGCACTGCTTGTTAGCTTCTGGGTACATTTAAAATTGTAAAGTTAATTTATAAACCTTGAATTCTTTGATCATGAATTTTGGAAAAAGTCTCTTTTTCTCCCTCTCTGTCTCTCTTATATACACACCACACACACACAGTTACTTTTAGACTAATTGGCATGGCTGACATTTTGGTGTCTACCTTTATTATCAGTTGTGCATTTATGGAAAGAAAGCCAAAAATTCATAATTCTACTTTTTAATCTCAATTTTCTAACTTATCCTCTAAAGTTATTTGGGTAAAAAAATTTTCTTACTTAGTGCAATGAGAAGTATTTAATATGATGTTTTAGTGTATTTTATGTATTTTAAAATAATTTATTGTAATTTTAGTATGTTAAAATACTTTTATCTTAGAATTAAGCAGATATAAAATACATAAGCAAACAATGAATGTATTTTGCATATGTATACACACACACACACACACACACACACACACACACACACATATGCATATGAACTCACAACCCTAATAGAAAAGTATCTCTCTGGCTTAATTTCTTTTCACATTGTTGCAATTTTCATAATCCATATTTATTTATTTTTATTTTTTAATTTTTTTTGTGGTACACGGGCCTCCCACTGTTATGGCCTCTCCTGTTGTGGAGCACAGGCTCCGGACGCGCAGACTCAGCAGCCATGGTTCACGGGCTTAGCTGCTCCGCAGCATGTGGGATCTTCCTGGATTGGGGCATGAACCCGTGTCCCCTGTATCAGCAGGCGGACTCTCATCCACTGCACCAACAGGGAAGCCCATATTTATTTTATTTTAGAAATCACTTTTTTTTTTTTTTTTTTTTGCGGTACGCGGGCCGCTCACTGTTGTGGCCTCTCCCATTGCGGAGCACAGGCTCTGGACGTGCAGGCTCAGCAGCCATGGCTCATGGACCCAGCCGTTCCATGGCATGTGGGATCTTCCCGGACCGGGGCCCGAACCCATGTCCCCTGCATCAGCAGGCGGACTCTCAACCACTGCGCCACCAGGGAAGCCCTAGAAATCACTTTTACTGAACATTTTTCAATATTTTATCTTGTCATTCTGAAATTTGACATTCATTTTTTCCTGTACCATGGGGAAGGAATAACTCAAGCTAAGTGGGAAGGAGTTAATTTATCAGTGTGTATCTCTTTATAATCTCCAACTCCAAAGTTTTAAGAAATTGGAATTTAATGCAGCCTATTTCAATTGGTAACTATATGACTTTGGTAACTTTCAAAAATCTCTGAGTCTCAATTTATTTATGTCATCTATGTCAGACTATACTACAAAGCTATAGTAATCAAGACAATATGGTACTGGAACAAATACAGAAATATAGGTCAATGGAATATGATAGAAAGCCCAGAGATAAACCCACGTACCTATGGTCAACTAATCTATGACAAAGGAGGCAAGGATATGTAAAGGAGAAAAGACAGTCTCTTCAATAAGTGGTGCTACGACAACTAGACAGCTACATGTAAAAGAATGAAATTAAAACACTCCCTAACACCATACACAAAAATAAACTCAAAATAGATTAAATACCTAAATGTAAGACTGGACACTATAAAACTATTAGAGGAAAAGATAGGAAGAACACACATAGACATAAATCACAGCAAGATCTTTGTTGAACCACCTCCTACAGTAATGGACATAAAAATAAAAATAAACAAATGGGACCTAATGAAACTTGAAAGCTTTTGCACAGCAAAGGAAACTACAAGGAAGACAAAAAGACAACCCTCAGAATGGGACAAAATATTTGCAGACAAGTCACCAGAAAAAGGATTAATCTCCAAAATATATAAACAACTCATGCAGCTCAATATTAAAATAAAACAAACAACCCAAGCAACAAATGGACAGAAGACCTAAATAGACATTTCTCCAAAGAAGACATACAGATGGCCAAGAGGCACATGAAAAGCTGCTCAACATCACTAGTTATTAGAGAAATGCAAATCAAAACTACAATGAGATGCCACATCACCCTTGTTAGAATGGGCATCATCAGAAAATCTAGAAACAACAAATGCTAGAGAGGGTGTGGAGAAAAAGGAACCCTCTTGCACTGTTGGTGGGAATGTAAATTGATAAAGCTGCTATAAAGAAAGTATGGAGGTTCATTAAAAAACTAAAAATAGAAATACCATATGACCCAGCAATCCCAGTAATGGGCATATACCTTGAGAAAACCATAATTCAAAAAGAGTCATGTACCCCAATGTTCGTTGCAGCACTATTTACAATAACCAGGTCATGGAAGCAAACTAAATGCTCATCAACAGGCGAATGGATTAGAAAATGTGGTACTTAGGGCTTCCCTGGTGGTGTAGCGGTTGAGAGTCCGCCTGCCGATGCAAGGGACGCAGGTTCATGCTCCGGTCTGGGAGGATCCCACATGCCACAGAGCAGCTGGGCCTCTGAGCCATGGCCGCTGAGCCTGCGCATCCGGAGCCTGTGCTCCGCAACGGGAGAGGCCACAGCAGTGAGAGGCCTGTGTACTGCATAAAAAAAAAAAAAAGAAAAGAAAATGTGGTACATATATCTAATAGAATATTGATCAGCCATAAAAAGGAACGAAATTTGTTCATATGTAGAGATGTGGATGGACGTAGAGACTGTCATACAGAGTGAAGTAAGTCAGAAAGAGAAAAACAAATATCATATATTAACACACATATGTAGAATCTAGAAAAATGTTACAGATGAATTGGTTTTCAAGGCAGAAATAGAGACAAAGATGTAGAAAACAAAAGTTGGACACCAAGGGGGGAAAGCAGGGGTGCAGGGGTGATGGTTGTGGGATGAATTGGGAGATTGGGATTGATATATATACACTAATATGTATAAAATTGATAACTAATAAGAACCTGCTGTATAAAAAAATAAATAAAATTAAAAACAAACCCAAACAAAGCAAAATTTAGAAGTCTTGGACAATACAATCAATCAAATTGAATTAATTGACATTTATAGGATATCCTTCCCAATAATAGTATGATGCACACTACTGTGAAATATACATTGAATAGTCTCCATGGTATACCATATTCTGGGCCACAAAAGAAGTTTTAATAAATTTAAAAACATTGAAGTTCTACAAAGTATGTTCTCTGATCATAATTAAATTTAGTGATCCATAATTGAAAGAAATATTGGAATGCTGCAGATATGTGAAAATTAAATATTAATTCTAAATAATCAATGGGTTAAATAAAAAATAATGAAAGAAATTTAAAAAGTACTTTTAAATGAACAAAAAAACCCCACAATATATCAAAATATAGGAGAAGCAGGTAAAATAATGCTTAGATGAAAATTTGTACCTTTTTAGTATTCAATCTTAAGAAAGTTCAAAAGAAAAAGCAAACTGAATCCAAAATAAGCAGAAGGGAGTATACAATAAAGATAAAACAAAAATTAATAAAATGCAAAAGGTAAAATAATAAAGAAAACCAATTAAATCAAAAGTTGATATTTTGGAATAATTGACAAGGTTGAAAGACCTTTAACTAGTCAAGAAAAAGTAGGAGAAACAAATGACTAAAATCAGGAATTAAAATAATAATAATGAGATATTGTCAAAAACTTTATATCAACAAATGAGACAACTTAGATAAAATGGATAGATTTCTACAAATTACTAAAAGTCACTCAAGGAGAATTTAATTTTATGAATATATAATTAACACAGAAAAAATATAAAATAGTAATTAAAAATCCCTCCCCTCCCAAAAAGCTGAGGCCTGAATGGTTTCACTGGCATACTATGTCAAATATTTAAAGAAGAAATAATGCCAATTCTACACAAACTTTTACAGGTTATAGAAAATGTAAAAAACATTTTTGAATTCACTCTTTGATGCCAGCATTACCCTCATACAAAGAGATCATGAGAAAAAATATTACAGACCAATATCCTTCATAATCATACACACAAAATTCTCTAACAAGATATTAACAAAGAAAAATCAGCAGCATAAGAAAGGTTATATACCATGATGAAATGGAATTTACCTTTGGAATACAAGGTTAGTTTAACATCTAGAAATCAGTCAATATAATATACCACATAAATGGAGTCTGACATAAAACAAAACACATGACTATCTCAATGAGAAAGTCCTTTTGCAGTAACATAATGAAGAAGAAAATATTTAGGGATAAATCTTGCACAGAGAGAGAGCAAGCTTCCTACATTAAAAATTACAAAACATCATGGAAGAGAAATTTCAAACTGAACAAAATAAAAGAATAAAACATCTATGATTATGAATCAGAGGACACAGTATTAATAGATTGGTATTTCTTTCCAAAAAGAGCTACAGAGTCAATATTTTTAAAAATCCGACTATTTAAAAAAATAATAAATTAAAAGGCTGTTCTTATGAACATGCAAAGGACTTAGATATCCAAAACAATTATTAAAAAGAAAAATACAGTTGTAGAACATGACCTACCCAGTTTCAAATATGTTATAAACCTACAGTAACCAAGACAGTGTCGTACTGTCGTGAAGATCAGTATATGGATCAATGGAAGAGATAAACCCAGAAATAAACCCTTACATTTAAAGTCAATTGATTTTTGACAAAGGTGCCAAAACAGTCCAAAGAAATAAAGCATAGTGTTTTTTTGGAAAATGGTGCTGGGAAAATTGGATATCTATATCTTTTAAGAAAAGAAATAAACTTATTTTTTTGTAATTTTTATTGGAGTATAGTTGATTTACAATGCTGTATTAGTTTCAGGTGTACAACAAAGTGAATCAGTTGTACATATAAACATATCCACTCTTTTTAGATTATTTTCCCACATAGACCATTACAGAGTATTGAGTAGAGTTCTCTGTGCTATACAGTAGGCCTTTATTAGTTATTTATTTTATATACAGTAGTGTGTTTATGTCAATCCCAATCTTTCAATTTATCCCACTCCTTACACCCTGGTACTCATAAGTTTAGTTTCTACATTTGTAATTCTATTTCTGTTTTGTAGATAAGTTCATTTGTACCCTTATTTTCTTAGATTCCACATATAAGTGATATCATATGACATTTGTCTTTCTCTGTCTGACTTAGGTACAGCATCAAGATGGTGGAATAGGAGAACCTGGAGTTCACCTTTCCCCACAGAACATCAAGAATACATCTACAAATGATAAACTTAGTTTTTATCTCACCTCATTAACAAAAGTAACTCAAATAGGATCATAGATCTAAACATATGAACTCAAAATATAAACTTCTAGAAGAAAATATAGGAGAAAATTTTCATGATCTTGAGTTAAGCAGAAATCTTCTTAGACCAGATATCAAAAGCAAGAAGCATAGAAATGATTAATTGAGCTTTATTAAAATTAAAAATAAAACTTTTGCAGTTTAAAAGTTTCCATTAAAATAATGAAAAATAGGCCATATACTTTATCTTAATCCATTTGGGCTGCTATAACAAAATTCCAGAGACTGGGTAGCTTAAACAGCAGATATTTATTTCTCACCGTCCTGCAGGCTGGGAAGTCTAAGATCAAGAGCTCAGTAGGTTCTGTATCTGGTGAGAACCCACTCCCCTTGTCACTGTAACCTCACATGGTGGAAGGGGTGAAGGAGCTCTCTGGAGTCTCTTTTATAAAGGAAATAATTCCTTTGAGGGCTCCACCCTTGTGAAATACTCACCACCCAAATGTCCCACTTCCTAATACCATCACATTAGGGGTTAGATTTAACATATAAATTTTGAGGGGAAACAATTATTCAGACCATAGAAAACTGGGAGGAAACACTTGAATATTGTTATGGATTGAATTATGTTACCCCAAATTCATATGCAAGGTATTAATTACTCCAGTGCTTCAGAATGTGACCTTATTTGGAGATAGGATCCTTAGAGGGCTACTCTAGTTAAAGTGAGGTCATTAGAGCAGTCTCTAATCCATTATGACTGATGTTCATATAAAAAGAGGAAATCTGGACATGGACGCACAGAGAGAAGACAATGTGAAGAGACACAGGGAGAGGATGGTCATTTGTAAGCCAAGGAGAGAAGTTGGGAAATGATTCTCCCTTGCAGCCCTCAGATGGTGCCAACCTTGTAGACACTGATTTTAGACTTCCAGTCTACAGAACTGGGAGACAATAAATTGGTTGTTTAAGCCACTCATTTTGTGGTACTGTGTTACAGCAGCCCTGGGAGACTTAATAGGCATATAATATATGCCTCATAAAAGCCTCATATGAAGAATATATAAACAATGCTAACAACTCATTTGAAAGAAGACAAACAACAAAAATAAAAATTGGACAAAAGACTTGGTATGAAAATATGTTCAGCATCAAGTCATTAGGGAAATTTAAAACCACAGTAAGTTGCCTCCACACCTATTGGTATGGCTATAAGAAAAAAGTAAAACAATATCAAGCGTTGTTGAAAAGATTGGAAGCCTCAAACATTTCTGGTGGAATGTAAAATGGTTTAGCCACTTTGGAAACAGTTTCCTAAAAATTTGACATGTGACAGCAAGTCTACTTCAAGAATCTACTGAGTGAAGATACATGTCCACAAAAGATTCATACACAGGGCTTCCCTGGTGGCGCAGTGGTTGACAGTCCACCTGCCAATGCAGGGGAGACGGGTTCGTGTCCCAGTCCGGGAGGATCCCACATGCCGCGGAGCGGCTGGGCCCGTGAGCCATGGCCGCTGAGCCTGTGCATCTGGAGCCCGTGCTCCATGGCGGGAGAGGCCACAACAGTGGGCAGCCCGCGTACCGCAAAAAAAAAAAAAAAAGACTCATACACAAGTACTTACTGCATCATTATTCATAATAACTAAAAAGTGGAAACCATCCAAATTTCCATCAACTGGTGAAAGGATAAACAAAATATGATATATCCATGCAATGGAATACTATTTGGCGTTAATGAAATGAAATACTGATACATAGGTATGTCTTGAAACTATGTTGATAGCTCTTATGACATTGCCTTTACTGCTGTGTGAGGGTCCTGTCAGCCCTTCTGGTTCTGATTTCTCAACCTGGCTGTGGGACATACTGATGCCCAAGACTCATTTTGTTGTAGGGAATGGAGGAAAGTCTTTGTTCTGGCAAATAGGGATAATAACATCCTGAATGGGTGATAAGACATTGCTTCAAATTTCCACCACCGTATCAAATGTCTATCTAATAAATAGGTAACTAGCTTTTTTAATTCACCTCTGACAGTATTAGTCTTAGTAGAATATGCCCAGATTTTAATTAAATGTCATAGCGACTTTACATTGTTGTATATCTCAGAGCAGCTGATATTTAAGAGAGATGTTTTCTTCATGAGATTTTACTATAACAATCCCTTGACCATTAAATATGGGAAAGGACAATGTACAATTATTATGAGGTTCTTTCCAAACAACACTATGTCATTAGTAAGATGAAAGTATACTTAAATCAATGGTCCAATAAATATGCAACTAGGGCTTCCCTGGTGGAGCAGTGGTTGGGAGTCTGCCTGCCGATTCAGGGGACGTGGGTTCGTGCCCCGGTCTGGGAAGATCCCACGTGCTACGGAGTGGCTGGGCCCGTGAGCCATGGCCGCTGAGCCTGCGCGTCCGGAGCCTGTGCTCCGCAACGGGAGAGGCCACAACAGTGAGAGGCCCGTGTACCGAAAAAAAAAAAAATGCAACTAAAGTTTATATGTTATATCCTTTGCTACATATTACATCACAATATGATTATACCCTGATTGTAATGTGACTGCAATCTAATTTAGTAATGAGGTTTTCCACTTCATGGTTTTATTTAGAGAAAAAAATATTTGGTCAAATTGATACCTATATTTATCAAATAAATTAAGCAAAGTTTGGAAAAATACTCACTGGCATTATTTTCTCTTATTCTATTCATATAATGATCACAAATCTTCCATTACATATTATTTTGATATAAAAATCATTTCCCCTTTATATTAATGGTAAAATAATTGTAGAAGAGAATGCATTGAAAGGCCAACATTCAGTAATAAACCTGTAGGCATCTTTCGTGCTGTTACTGCTCTGAAAAATAGACCAGTTTTTTTAATAGGCTGGTTTTCTGCTTATTCTCATTGTGCTATTTGAATTTTCCAAACTTAAATGTTAAGAGAGTCTCCAAGGGGTACTTTCAGTCTTAGCCAAAGCAAACAATGAAAAGTGAAGAAAGTGTTTCCTCTGTAGAAAAATCACCAGCCTTCTCCAGTCAGAGTTTCTCAATGAATATGGCACATCTTCCATGAGGGAGATGAAAGATGCACAATCTCCACCAGGTGATAGGGACCAACATCATCAGTGGTGAGTCACGTTGATAACATGTGCCCTGGATGTGATGTGATGAGAAGGGCAGGCACTTTACCTCTGTGGTCTTCCTCCCCCCAAAGTCATAATCTCAATCTAAGCATAACAAAAATATCAGACAAATCCCAATTCAGGGACATTCTGCAAAATACTTGGCTGGTACACCTCAAAACTGTTAAAGTCATCAAAAACAGGAATATCTGAGAAGTTTACACAGTCTAAAGAGCCTAAGGAGACATAACAGCTACCTGTAGTGTGGAATCCTGAAACAGAAAAAAGGGCATTAGGTAAAAGGAGGGAAATGTATAAACTCTGGACTTTAGTAAATAACAATATATCAACATTGGCTTACTATTAATTGTGACAAATGCACCATTACTAATGTAAGACATTAATAATAGGAAAAAATGGGTGTTGGGCATGGGCAAAATCTCTATACTATTTTCATTATTTTCCTAGAAACTTAAAACTGTTCTAATTTTTTTAAGTTTATTACAACAAAACAAGCCTAGAGTAGGAACAGTTTCTATTATATCACAAGCAGGAGTTTCACTGTGGCCAAGGAGTCTACGATCATTACGTGAACAAAAAAAATGAGGCTTACTTTGACTGCAGGGTAAAGACCCTTGGGCCTGGGAGTATGACAGAGAAAGATCTTTTGGAAGTTGAGGAGCTGGTGCTAAGGTCCCATTTATTCTGTAATTTGTGCAGCAGGACAGGGCATTTCAGAAATTCCTCAGCAAAGACAGCATGATATATTGCTCATCCTCCTTCACTATTGTTTCCTCAGTGTCTGGCAGAAGAACCAGAAAACACAGGTGATTAAAAAAGAAAACAGTGAAGGAATGAATGAACCAAATCAACATCAATTCAATTGAATGATTAAAACAAAACAAAAAGAAGAAGTAAAGCTGTCACTGCTTGCAGATGACATGATACTATACATAGAGAATCCTAAAGATGCTACCGAAAAACTACTAGAGCTAATCAATGAATTTGGTAAAGTAGCAGGATACAAAATTAATGTACAGAAATCTGTGGCATTCCTGTACACTAATGATGAAAAATATGAAAATGAAATCAAGAAAACACTCCCATTTACCATCGCAACAAAAAGAATAAAATATCTAGGAATAAACCTACCTAAGGAGACAAAAGACCTGTATGCAGAAAATTATAAGACACTGATGAAAGAAATTAAAGATGATACAAATAGATGGAGAGATATACCATGCTCCTGGATTGGAAGAATCAATATTGTGAAAATGACTCTACTACCCAAAGCAATCTACAGATTCAATGCAATCCCTATCAAACTACCACTGGCATTTTTCACAGAACTAGAACAAAAAATTTCAAAATTTGTTTGGAAAAACAAAAGGCCCCGAATAGCCAAAGCAATCTTGAGAACGAAAAACGGAGCTGGAGGAATCAGGCTCCCTGACTTCAGACTATACTACAAAGCTACAGTAATTAAGACAGTCTGGTACTGGCATAAAAACAGAAAGATAGATCAGTGGATCAGGATAGAAAGCCCAGAGATAAACCCACGCACATATGGCCAACTTATCTTTGATAAAGGAGGCAGGAATGTACAGTGGAGAAAGGACAGCCTCTTCAATAAGTGGTGCTGGGAAAACTGGACAGGGACACGTAAAAGTTTGAGATTAGATCATTCCCTAGCACCATACACAAAAATAAGCTCAAAATGGATTAAAGACTTAAATGTAAGGCCAGAAACTATCAAACTCTTAGAGGAAAACTTAGGTAGAACACTCTATGACATAAATCACAGCAAGACCCTTTTGGACCCACCTCCTAGAGAAATGGAAATAAAAACAAAGATAAACAAATGGGACCTAATGAAACTTCAAAGCTTTTGCACAGCAAAGGAAACCATAAAGAAGACCAAAAGACAACCCTCAGAATGGGAGAAAATATTTGCAAATGAAGCAACTGACAAAGGATTAATCTCCAAAATTTATAAACAGCTCATGCAGCTCAATAGCAAAAAAACAAACAACCCAATCCAAAAATGGGCAGAAGACTTAAATAGGCATTTCTCCAAAGAAGATATACAGATTGCCAACAAACATATGAAAGAATGCTCAACATCATTAATCATTAGAGAAATGCAAATCAAAACTACAATGAGATATCATCTCACACCAGTCAGAATGGCCATCATCAAGAAATCTAGAAACAATAAATGCTGGAGAGGGTGTGGAGAAAAGGGAACCCTCTTGCACTGCTGGTGGGAATGTAAATTGGTACAGCCACTATGGAGAACAGTATGGAGGTTCCTTAAAAAACTACAAATAGAACTACCATATGACCCAGCAATCCCACTACTGGGCATATACCCTGAGAAAACCATAATTCCAAAAGAGACATGTACCAAAATGTTCATTGCAACTCTATTCACAATAGCCCGGAGCTGGAAACAACCTAAGTGTCCATCATCGGATGAATGGATAAAGAAGATGTGGCACATATATACAATGGAATATTACTAAGCCATAAAAAGAAACGAAACTGAGCTATTTGTAATGAGGTGGATAGACCTAGAGTCTGTCATACAGAGTGAAGTTAGTCAGAAAGAGAAAGACAAATACCGTATGCTAACACATATATACGGAATTAAAAAAAAAATGTCATGAAGAACCTAGGGGCAGAACGGGAATAAAGACACAGACCTACTTGAGAATGGACTTGAGGATATGGGGAGGGGGAAGGGTAAGCTGTGACAAAGCGAAAGAGAGGCATGGACATATATACACTACCAAACGTAAGGTAGATAGCTAGTGGGAAGCAGCCGCAGAGCACAGGGAGATCAGCTCGGTGCTTTGTGACCGCCTGGAGGGGTGGGATGGGGAGGGTGGGAGGGAGGGAGATGCATGAGGGAAGGGATGTGGGAACAGATGTACATGTATGACTGATTCACTTTGTTATAAAGCAGAAACTAATTAAAAAAAAAAAAAGATACGCCCAACTCAACTAGAAATACTGACCCTGCCTTTGGCCCCATTAAAGGGGAGAAAGGTGCACCTATTATCAGGTTAGGTTGCTCCCTGTGACCCTGGTGCTGTTAGATCCCAAAGGGTCACTGAAGAGTAGACAATATTTTCTTCATCATACACAATACTGCAAAAGTGCTGGCGTTGTCTTATCCATAGATTCATATGAACTAGAAATTACCCAGGCCCATTTCTGGGAATCTTCAAGGATGTTAAAGAAATTGCTTGGGGGAGTTCCCTGTGGCCTAGTGGTTAGTATTGCAGGCTTTCACTGCTGTGGCCTGGGTTCAAACCCTTAGATCTCACAAGGCACGTGGCCAAAAAAAAAAAAAAAGAAAAAATTGCCTGGAAGTCACCTGGCTAATATAATCATACTACAGTTTTCTGGATGCGTATGGGAGTCACAGATAACCAACTGATTACACATTCTGAGCCTCATCCAGTTGATTATGGAAATTCTGCCCAGGGATCCCAGTAGAGGTCTAAATGGAACTAACACCTGTCCGGCCTTGTTTGAACAACTCACGAGAAGCCTGTTTGCATGAGGACAGAGGACCTTCTTAGGAAAATTCATCCTGAAGGAAAAAAATCTCAGGCAGGAGCTTGGGTCTTTTTTATTTTTATTTTTTAATTAGATATAACTTGTCACCTGGATGGCGGTGGGGATCTGAGTTTGATTTGGCTGTCAGTTGAATCTATCTTGGGCCAGCCCCTGGAAAAATATCTGATTCCCAGGCAGAAGTATAGTGATAAATAAAATGAAAAGAGTATTCCACTAAGAACTTTATAAATTTGGGATGGTGGTTCAAGCAATTTAAAGATGGGTCTCTTTTGATACCATATGATATGGAAGGGAAAAGATATTGAGCCCTCTACATGCTTTAACACCCTGTCATAATGTTTTTCTAAAGTAAGATTGTATGAAGCTTGAAAAAAAACAAAAAACAAACAAAAAAAAAAAACAAAGAAACAACCACCAAGCCAAAAAATAATCAACTCAGTGAAAAGATATCAAAGATGTTATTTAACATAAGGTTGAGAAGAACACCCTGTGGATTGATCTTTTTCTCTCTTCAATCCCATGTTTGGGAATTTTACAGGAATGGATTGTGTTTCCCTAATGTTCTAACAACTGTTTCCTTAATGATCTCCAATTCAATGATGCATTTAAACCTATACCAACCAGATCCTCATCTTTGCACCACCAGCACAAAGTAAATTTCCTTTCAAAATAGACTGAAATGAGTCTTTTTCTTTAGAAGAATGTGAAATAAAAATGTAAAAAATGCTGTTTGAAAGAAAGAGGATGCATGGGGAAGATTAAGTGGCTAGGGATGTTAGCACTATTTTCAGGCAAGTGGACAAAAAACATTTTTGTTGTGCAGTTCTCTTTCTGTACGACATCTTTCTTCTACTTGAAATTTGCTGTCTATTACATGTAAGTAAACGGAAGTGTCTACAATGTGCCAGAGCTATTTCCTGTTGAACACAACAGTGCTCGTTTTTTTTTATAAAAATTTTGAACTTCATTTTATTGCTCCTTAAGTTATAGTCTGCTGCAAAATTGCACACCAGGACATTTTTGTGAAGAAGACCCATCATACATACAAAGCCACAAGGCAATGAATACTGATTCTTCAATAACTCCGAGGCTTGCACTGATTTAGAATAAAAATGGGGGACAATAACGAGAAACACAACCTCATGTTGGACTGTGTTTAATGTGGCTAATGGTGCATAATCTAGTTTTCTGATATGTCATTATATGAACAATCTGCCTTTTGTTTATTTGTTTGTTTTAGTTAAAAATGCAGATATTTCTAAGAATGTAGTTAGTAGAACTTTCTTACTGCAAGCCCTGAACCAGGTTCTTTTGACCCATATTCCTGAAGATCTGAGAAGAGTTGCCCTGAAAATATCACACATAAGAAAGCAAAGAAGGCAAAGCCCCAGTGCAGCCCCAGAGGGACTGCCACTGCCACCCAAGCGCAAGCAACAGCTTCCCAGCTGGAGGAGCCACTGCCCCACGCGCCAGTGGGCCATGCACTGAGAAATACAGAGCAAAATTGGCTTTCTGCTGTGCCTATAAAATCCTATGTCTTCAAAGATCTAAAGAATCTTAGATTCTTTAGAATCGAAGGGGCGCCTTCAAGATGGCAGAGGAGTGAGACATGGAGCTTGCCTTCCTCCCCAAAAATACATCAGAAACACAACTACATGTGGAACAACTCCTACAGAACACCTACTGAACACTGGCAGAAGGCCTCAGACTTCCCAAAATGCAAGAAACTCCCCATGGTTAGGGCAAAAGCAAAAAGAATAAACAGAGACAAAAGAATAGGGACGGGACCCATACCAGTGGGAGAGAGCCTTGAAGGAGGAAAGGTTTCCACACACTAGGAGCCCCTTCGCGGGCGGAGACTGCGGGTGGCGGAGGGGGAAAGCTTAGGAGCCGCAGAGGAGAGCGCAGACACAGGGGTGCGGAGGGCAAAGCGGAGAGATTCCAGCACAGAGGATCGGTGCCCTCAGGCGCTCACCAGCCTGAGACGCTTGTCTGCTCACCCGCGGGGGCGGGCGGGGCTGGGAGCTGAGGCTCGGGCTTCAGTCGGAGCGCAGGGAGAGGACTGGGGTCGGCGGCGTGAACACAACCTGAAGAAGTTAGTGTGCCACGGCTGGCCAGGAGGGAGTCGGGGAAAAGTCTGGACCTGCCGAAGGGACAAGAGACTTTTTCTTGCCTCTTTGTTTCCTGGTGCACGAGAAGAGGGGATTCAGAGCACCGCCTAAATGAACTCCAGAGACCAGAGCAAGCCGCGGCTATCAGCGCAGACCCCAGAGATGGGCATAAGACTCTAAGGCTGCTGTTGCAGCCACCAAGAAGCCTGTGTGCAAGAACAGGTCACTGTCCACACCTCCCCTCCCGGGAGCCTGTGCAGCCCGCCACTGCCGGGGTCCCGGGATCCAGGGACAACTTCCCCGGGAGAGCGCATGGCGCGCCCTGGGCTGGTGCAATGTCCCGCTGGCCTCTGCCGCCGCAGGCTCACCCCGCACTCCATACCCCTCCCTCCCCCCGGCCTGAGTGAGCCAGAGCCCCCGAATCAGCGGCTCCTTTAACCCCGTCCTTTCTGAGCGAAGAACAGATGACCTCAGGCGACCTACACACAGAGGCGGGGTCAGATCCAAAGCTGAACCCCTGGAGATAAGCGAACAAAGAAGAGAAAGGGAAATCTCTCCCAGCAGCCTCAGGAGCAGCAGATTGAATCTCCACAATCAACCTGATGTGCCCTACATCTGTGGAATACCTGAATAGACAATAAATCATCCCAAATTGAGGCAGTGGACTTGGGAGCAACTGTAGACTTGAGGTTAGCTTTCTGCATCTAATATGTTTCTGGTTTTATGTTTATCTTAGTTTAGTATTTAGAGCTACTTATCATGGGTAGATCTGTTTATTCATTTGGTTGCTCTCTTCTTTTTAAATTATATATATATATATATATATATATATATATATATATATATATATAAATCTATCTATATATTTTTTTTGTATTCCTTTTCCTCTTTTTGTGAGTGTGTATGTGTAGGCTTCTTTCTGTGATTATTTTCTGTATAGCTTTGCTTTTGCTATTTGTTCTAGGGCTCTGACTGTCTTTTTTTTTTTTTTTTAAGTATAGTTTACAGTGCTTGTTATCATTGGTGGATTTGTTTTTTGGTTTGGTTGTTCTTTTCTTCCTTTATCTCTTTTTTTATTACTTTTTTATTATTAATACTTATTTGCTTTTTAAATAACTTTATTTTATTTTATTTTTTATTTCTTTCTCTCTTTCTTTTTCTCCCTTTTCTTCTGAGCCTTGTGGTTGACATGGTCTTTGTGCTCTGGCCGGGTGTCAGGCCTGAATTTCTGAGGTAGGAGAGCCAAGTCCAGGACATTGGTCCACCAGAGACCTCCTGGCCCCACATAATATCAAACAGCGAAACATCTCCCAGAGATCTCCATCTCAACACTAAGACCCATCTCCATTCAACTACCAGCAAGCTCCAGTGCCGGACACTACATGCCAAACAACTAGCAAGACAGGAACACAAAACCACCCATTAGTAGAGAGGCTGCCTAAAATCATAATAAGTTCACAGAAATGCCAAAACACACGACTAGATATGGCCCTGCTCACCAGAAAGACAAAATCCAGCCTCATCCACCAGAACACAGGCACTAGTACCCTCCACCAGGAAGCCTACACAATCCACTGGACCAAACTTATCCACTGGGAGCAGACAACAAAAACAACGGGAACTACAAATCTGCAGCCTGTCAAATGGAGATCCCAAACACAGTACATTAAGCAAAATGAGAAGACAGAGAAATACAAAGCAGATGAAGGAACAAGGTAAAAACTCACCAGACCAAACAAATGAAGAGGAAATAGGCAGTATACCTGAAAAGAATTCAGAGTAATTATAGTAAAGATGATCCAAAATCTTGGAAATAGAATGGCTAAAATACAAGAAATGTTTAATAAGGACTTAGAAGAATTAAGAGCAAACAAACAATGATGAACAACACAATAATTGAAATTAAAATTTCTCTAGAAGGAATCAATAGCAGAATAACTGAGGCAGAAGAATCGATAAGTGACCTGGAAGATAAAATAGTGGAAATAACTACTGCAGAGCAGAATAAAGAAAAAAAGAATGAAAAGAACTGAGGACAGTCTCAGAGAACTCTGGGACAACATTAAATGCACCAATATTCGAATTAAGGGGTCCCAAAGGAAAAAGAGAAAAAAAAAAAAAAAGGACTGAGAAAATATTTGAAGAGATTACAGTTGAAAATTTCCCTAATATGGGAAAGGAAATAGTCAATCATGTCCAGGAAGCACAGAGAGTCCTATACAGGATAAATTCAAGGAGAAACATGCCAAGACACATATTAATCAAAGTATCAAAAATTAAATTCAAAGAAACAATATTAAAATCAGCAAGACAAAAGCAACAAATAACATACAAGGGAATCCCCATCCCCATAAGGTTAATAGCTGATCTTTCAGCAGAAACACTGCAAGCCAGAAGGGAGTGGCAGGACATATTAAAGTTATGAAAGGGAAAAAACTATAACCAAGATTACTCTATGCAGCAAGGATCTCATTCAGATTTGACGGAAAAATTAAAACCTTTACAGACAAACAAAAGCTAAAAGATTTCAGCACCACAAAACCAGCTTTACAACAAATGCTAAAGAGACTTCTCTAGGCAGGAAACACAAGAGAAGGAAAAGACCTACAATAACAAAACCAAAATAATTAAGAAACTCATAATAGGAACATACATATCTATAATTACCTTAAATGTAAATGGTTTAAATGCTCCAACTAACAGACATAGACTGGCTGAATGGATACAAGAACAAGACCTATATATATGCTGTCTACAAGAGACCCACGTCAGACCTAGGGACACATACAGACTGAAGGTGAGGGGATGGAAAAACATATTCCATGCAAATGGAAATCGAAAGAAAGCTGGAGTAGCAATTCTCATATCAGACAAAACAGAATTTAAAATAAAGACTATTACAAGAGACAAAGAAGGACACTACATAATGATCAAGGAATCAATCCAAGAAGAAGATATAAAAATTATAAATATGTATGCACCCAACATAGGAGTACCTCAATACATAAGGCAAATGCTAACAGCCATAAAAGGAGAAATTGACAGTAACACAATTATAGTAGGGGACTTTAACATCCCACTTTCACCAACGGACTGATCATCCAAAGGGAAAATAAATAAGGAAACACAAGCCTTAAATGATACATTAAACAAAATGGACTTAATTGACATTTATAGGACATTCCATCCAAAAACAACAGAATACACATCCTTCTCAAGTGCTCATGGAACATTCTCCAGGATAGATCATATCTTGGGTCACAAATCAAGCCTTGGTAACTTTAAGAAAACTGAAATCTTATCAAGTATCTTTTCTGATCACATTGCTAAGAGAATAGATATCAATTACAGGAAAAAATCTGTAAAAATACAAACACATGGAGGCTAAACAATACACTACTAAATAACCAAGAAATCACTGAAGAAATAAAAAATACCTAGAAACAAATGACAATGAAAACAATGACCTAAAACCTATGGGATGCAGCAAAAGCATCTAAAACTTCTAAGAGGGAAGTTTATAGCAATACAATCCTACCTCAAGAAACAAGGAACATCCCAAATAAACAACCTAACCTTACATCTAAAGCAGTAAGAGAAAGAAGAACAAAAAAACCCCAAAGTTAGCTAAAGGAAAGAAATCCTACAGGTCAGATCAGAAATAAATGAAAAAGAAATTACGGAAACAATAGCAAAGATCAATAAAAGTAAAAGATGGTTCTTTGAGAAGATAAACAAAATTGATAAAACATTAGCCAGACTCATCAAGAAAAAAAGGCAGAAGACTCAAATCAATAGAATTAGAAATGAAAAAGGAGAAGTAACAACTGACACTGCAGAAATACAAAGGATTATGGGAGATTACTGCAAGCAGCTATATGCCAATAAAATGGACAACCTGGAAGAAAGGGACAAATTCTTGGAAAGGCACAACCTGCCAAGACTGAACCAGGGAGAAATAGAAAATATAAACAGAGCAATCACAAGCACTGAAATTGAAACTGTGGTTAAAAATCTTCCAGCAAACAAAAGCCCAGGACCAGATGGCTTCACAGGTGAATTCTATCAAATATTTAGAGAAAAAATAACACCCATCCTTCTCAAACTCTTCCAAAATATAGCAGAGGGAGGAACACTCCCAAACTCATTCTATGAGGCCATCATCACTCTGATACCAAAACCAGACAAAGATGTCACAAAGAAAGAAAACTACAGCCCAATATCACTGATGAACATAGATGCAAAAATCCTCAACAAAATACGAGCAAACGGAATTCAACCGCACATTAAAAGGATCATACACCATGATCAAGTGGGTTTTATCCCAGGAATGCAAGGATTCTTTAATATATGCAAATCAATCAATGTGATACACCATATTAACAAAGAGAAGATGAAAAACCATATGACCATCTCAATAGATGCAGAAAAAGCTTTCGACAATATTCAACACCCATTTATGATAAAAACCCTCCAGAAAGTAGGCATAGAGGGAACTTACCTCAACATAATAAAGATCATGTATGACAAACCCACAGCCAACATCGTTTACAGTGGTGAAAAACTGAAACCATTTCCACTAAGATCAGGAACAAGACAAGGTTGCCCACTCTCACCATTACTCCACATAATTTTGGAAATTTTAGCCACAGCAATCAGAGCAGAAAAAGAAATAACAGAAATCCAAACTGGAAAAGAGGAAGCAAAATTGTCACTGTTTCCAGATGACATGATACTACTATACATAGAGAATCCTAAAGATGCTATCAGAATACTACTAGAGCTAATGGATGAATTTGGCAAAATAGCAGGATACAAAATTAATGCACAGAAATCTCTTGCATTCCTATACACTTATGGTGAAAAATCGGAAAGAAAACATTAAGAAACACTCCCATTTACCATCGCCAGAAAAAGAATAAAATCCCTAGGAATAAACCTACCTAAGGAGACAAAAGACCTGTATTCAGAAAACTCTTAAGACACTGATGAAAGAAAATAAAGATGATACAAATAGATGGAGAGATATAACATACTCTTGGATTGGAAGAATCAATATTGTGAAAATGCCTATCCAACCCAAAGGAATCTACAGATTCAGTTCTATCCCTATCAGACTACCAATGTAATTTTTCACAGTACTAGAACAAAAGAAAAACCGAGCTAGAGGAATCAGGCTCCTAGACTTCAGACTCAACTACAAAGCTACAGTAATCAAGACAGTATGGTACTGGCACAAAATCAGAAATATAGATCAATGGAACAGGATAGAAAGCCCAGAGATAAACCCATGCACATATGGTTACCTTATATTTGTAATGGAGGGAAGAATATACAATGGAGAAAAGACAGACTCTTCAATAACTGGTGCTGGGAAAACTGGAAAGCTACATGTAAAAGAATGAAATTAGAACACTCCCTAACACCATACACAAAAGTAACCTCAAAATGGATTAAAGACCTAAATGTAAGGCCAGATCTATAAAACTCTTCGAGGAAAACATAGGCAGAACACTCCATGACATAAATCACAGCAAGATCCTTTTTGACCCACCTCCTAGAGAAATGGAAATAAAAACAAAAGTAAATAAATGGGACCTAATGAAACTTCAAAGCTTATGCACAGCAAAGGAAACCATAACCATACAACAAGAAAAACCTCAGAATGGGAGAAAATATTTGCAAATGAAACAATTGACAAAAGATTAATCTCCAAAATATACAAGCAGCTTATGCAGCTCAATGTCAAAAAAACAAACAACCCAATCCAAAAATGGGTAGAGGACCTAAATAGACATTTCTCCACAGACGATATACAGATTGCTAACAAACAAATGAAAGGAAGCTCAACATCACTAATCATTAGAGAAATGCAAAGCAAAACTCTAATGAGGTATCACCTCACACTAGTCAGAATGGCCATCATCAAAAACATCTACAAGCAATAAATGCTGGAGAGGGTGTGGAGAAAAGGGAACCCGCTTGCACTGTTGGTGAGAATGTAAATTGATACAGCCACTATGGAGAACAGTATGGAGGTTCCTCAAAAAACTAAAAATAAAACTACCATATGACCCAGCAATCCCACTATGGGCATATACCCTGAGAAAACCATAATTCAAAAAGAGCCATGTACCACAATGTTCATTGCAGGTCTATTTACAATAGCCTAGACATGGAAGCAGCCTAAGTGTCCATTGAAAGATGAATGGACAAAGAAGATATGGCACTTATATACAATGGAATATTACTCAGCTATAAAAGGAAACAAAATTGAGTTATTTGTATTGAGGTGGTTGGACCTAGAGTCTATCATACAGAGTGAAGTAAGTCAGAAAGAGAAAAACAAATACCGTATGCTAACACACACACACACACACACACACACACACACACATATATGTATATATATATGGAATCTAAAAAAAAAAAAAGGTTCTGAAGAACATAGGGGCAGGGCAGGAATAAAGACGCAGAAGTAGAGAATGGACTTGAGGACACAGGGAGGGAGAAGTGTAAGATGGGATGAAGTGAGAGTGGCATGGACATATATACACTATCAAATGTAAAATAGATAGTTAGTGGGAAGCAGACAATAGTACAGGGAGATCAGCTCAGTGCTTTGTGTCCACTTAGAGGGGTGGGATAGGAAGCGTGGGAGGGAGACACAAAAAAGAGCGAATATGGGGATGTACGTAAATGTATAGCTGATTCACTTTGTTATACAGAAGAAACTAACACATCATTGTAGAGCAATTATACTCCAATAAAGATGTTTAAAAAGAAAGAAAGAAAGGAAAGAAGAAAGTCATGCATTTTCTGTTCTGTGCTCGCACCCCACTCACACTGTGTGCAGGAAAAGGGGATTCTCAGTGCTGTGAGAATACTCATTCATTCTATTGAGTACTGTAACTGTCATCCAACGAACACTCTTCCAAGGGGAGTTTAGGCTCTAATTCTTTTTTTTTTCTAGTTTATTTTTATAAATTATCAAAGTAAACACATTCTAAGCACGCACATATACACACAATGAAGAATAGACAGCTTCCAGTCTCAGAGGAAAACTACATAGCAAGTGCTATGTTTCTAGAAATTTTCTATGCTTACATTAAAAATACATAAATGTTGACAAATCTAGGTACATATTCATTTTCTATAGCTTCCATACATTAAGTACCACAAGCAGAATGACTTAAAATAAGATATATTTATTCTCTCCCAGTTCTGGAGGCCAGAAGTCTGTAATCAAGATTTCAGCAGGTCCTCTTTCTCTCCTGAGGCTGGAGAGGAGGCTGCTTCCTCGCCTCTCCCAGATTCCAGTGGCTCCAGGTGTGTCTTGGCTTATGTCCATACCCTAGTCTCTGTTCTTCACGTGGCTGTCTCCCTGTCTCTGTGTGCTCAAATCTCTCTCTGCTTTTCTATTATAAGGGCACCAGTCATTGGATTTAGGGTGCACCCTAAACCTAGGAGGAGCTGATCTCCAGATACTTAATTTAATAACATCTGCAAAGACTGTTTTCCAAATAATATCACATTCACAGGTTCTGAGGTTTAGGACATGAACATGAATACCTTTTTTGGGGACACAATGCACCTCACTATAAAGCACAGGTGTGTGTATATAAACCCATACAGAGAGCTAAATATATAGTTGCAGTCAGATTCTCAGCAGGAAACAAATGGAACCCTTAAACTAGGGTCCTCCAAGGAGGGTTTAATACAGGGTCTGTCTGCAAAGGTCTGGGTGGGATATAAGAAAAGCAGACAGGCTGGGACAGCCCCCAAGGCTCAAGGGGCAGAGGGCAGGGACACAGAGAGGAACAGCATTGTTTGTCAGGGAAGCTGGAGAAACAAAAACCCTGACCTCCCCTTTCCCACCCCGTCATCTCTCCCATCTCTTGCAGGACATCCCCTTTGGCCAAATACACATGGCAGCCAGAAGATAGGGCCCCCATCCACCCAGGCCAAAGCTCAGAGTGGAGGAGGGGACAGAGAGGATCTGGAAATATGAGCAGAGCATTTTCACTCATATGAAGCTACTGGGCATGGATTATATATATATATATATATATATATATATATATATATATATATATATATATAATTTTTTTTTTGCACAAATGAGATTATTCTACAAATCAGCATGTAGGACTACGTGCTGGGTATAGTTCTTTAAAAGCACATAGGTCCACCTAGTTCATTTTCACTAAATCTCCTGAATAGATACAGTATAATTTATTGCAGTTGTCTTTTGCTAAAGGATATTTAGGTTTTTCCCACTCTTTTTCAATTACAATAAATCTGCAATAAACATTTTTGGACATGTCTCATTGAGAATGCAAGTGAGTAAATCCCCAAGATAAGTTCTAAGAGTTCAACTTCTAGGTAAGAAGGGTGTGTAAATGTTACAGTTAATAACTTTGTCCAAAGGGAATTTTGCAGATGTTGTAATAGTCTCTACACCTGCCTTTAGTGCACGAAAGTACTTCTTCCCCGACAAATTAATAAACACCAAGAATCAGAAAGCTTTACAAATTTCAAGGATCTGAGAACTAATCTCTAATTCATCTGATTCTTTCCTTTGCAACCATCTCTCCTTCCTTCGTACAGGGTGTGCTATAGTCTGGGAACAGTGTATTAGAAGGAAAAAGAAGATTCCTTAGGATCTCAGGACTTTGGTTCAGGTCCCAGCTGTAACTTTTACTTTCTGTGTGACCATGGCAAGTCACTTTACCTCTCTGAACTTTCATTACCTACACATGAAATCGGAAATATAAAAATCTACCTCAACCTATGCCATAGGACTATGAAAAACATGAAAATATGTATATGAAAACATTTAAAAAATATTCCCCGTAATCATACAAAATGATTGTCATTCTCATGGTCTCTAAAATATAATTAAGACCTACTCTTTGAAAAGAGTATTTGCCATCAGGGAGGTTTTCATTTACTTTTCCCTAATGATTATTGAATTCACTGTATTTCTTTGTATTAGATTCTTGGTTTAAAAATTAGATCAAATCCTAAGAATACTCATAAAATTGAAACTCCCCCCAAGCGGTAAATGATGAATATATAAGTAGGAAGTATTCTGTTCCTAAAATATTAAATGCATTTTCCCCAAGGTACATATTTTTTAATTTAAATATGTAAGGCTCATCAAAAGGATATTTAAATTTGTACTTGAAGTAGAAAATATGGCCAATATTTCTCATTTATTGGGGACGAGAATTTCCTCTTTTACTGAATGATGTACCTAGAGAGCACTTTCAGGGACCTCATCTGCAAAATAGGCTAGTAACAATTACCCTCCTACCCCAAGTCACAATCCCAAAATATCTGAGGGTCACAGTACCAGTTTGTTGTCAGGACTAAATAAGAAACCTACAGAGTCTAACTTTGGAACTTTTTTCTTTTCCTGCCCTATACAGACCGAGAAGGTGAGTAGAGCCCCTCAGAGATCAGATGGAAATATGGTAGGCAGACAGGTAGAAATTTTACCAGGATATTCCAAGGGACTATGCAGAACCACACTTCTAGATCACTTGCCTGCTGTACATGCCTGGGTTCCTATTTTCTCCACCTTTCAGGAGAGAGCAGAACATACAAGATATACATTAGCAAGGTGAGGAGGATAATCATTTCCCTAGAAGGCCCAGGAATGAGAGGTCAGAAAAGGCAAGGTTTAGAACTATTTGTTATTAAAGTTATTTGGAGCCACTATAATATTTAAAGGGCATTTAGATATACTGTAAATGACCAAATATTTCTGAATCACTCAGAATTTTTTTTTTTTTGAGTTGGAAATTTTTCCCTGGATTTGGAATGTAGATTTCATGTTTACTCTTCCCTAAAATTAATTGTGGAGACAGCATTTTGTTATGTAAACAATGACTGAGGATATTATTATGATCTACTCCAAATCACAGAATAGAAATTAAATACATCATCACAATGGAAATCAGGTCTCATAAATATGTTGGTTAAGAAAAATGGCAGATGTATTATCTGGCTATAGTCTGTTCTGGCTTGAGTTTTGCTAGTAAAAGACAATGATTTATGTTGCTTTACATGTTTGGTTAAATTGCTATATATTATAGTTTGTCTATTCTGTCACCAACATAATGCATGTTAAACAGATGTCATTCTGTAATGGAGTGCCAAAATTGGGTCTCCTTCATGTAATAAATTATTTTTTTTCCTATACCAAAAACACTTAATGTTTTGCCTCAAGCCCGTAAATTTGTATTTATTTATGTTATTTGCCCTAAAGTTTATGTGAGTCTCTCCCATGAATAAAGAGATGAAGTTTCACTGAGTCATACTGTCCATCTGTTTTCTAAAAATTAGAATGTAATCAAATACACTCAACGCTAAAATCTTAATGAATTAATTGAGTTTCTCTTTGCCGATTCCTGTGTCCAAAATATCTGAAGGTCATCTTTCATTCTGACTTGACAGTGTACATTAATGAACGTCCTCTGAAAAAGGAAATTTCTGGTGGTAGCAAGTTGAGTGCGTTTACTCCTCTACCACGTTTCACATCTGGAGCAAGATGTTTCTTAGCGTCTCGGAACAGAACAGTTCAGAAAGCAGGAGACGTATCTCCAGCAGCAGCTTCTCCTCCGCCCTTCCACTACCACTTGTGCATGTCCCACAACGTTGTTACAGGATGCTAGATTACCAACTTTGACGGGGGCACTAGGATAGAAAAGAACAAAATGAATTGTGAGATGGGCCATCTGTCGAACTTTTAAAGGAAGAAGGCTGAGAACATTCCCCCAAAACATCCAGAGAGTGCTCGAAGAGTTAAGGAGTGGAACGTTTCCTTGATGAGAGCTTCTGGAATACTTGTACCTTACATCCAAGGGGGAAGGACAGGAGCTTCTGATTCTCACCTCACACGTAAGGAGATACGCTTTGACCACCCCCCCATGAGAGCTGAATAAATAACGTAAGGCTAAAAATCTCCTAGAGAGTTTGTGTCTGGTGTGTGTGTGTGTGTGTGTTTGGTATGTGTGGTGTGTGTGTGGTGTGTGTGGTGCATGTGTGTCATGTCTGTGGTGTTTGTGGTGTGTGTGTTTTGTGTGCCTGTGTTTGTGTGTGGTGTGTGTGGTGTAGTGTGGTGTGTGTCTGTTGTGTGTATGGTGTGTGTCATGTGTGTGTGGTGCGTGCATGTCATGTCTGTGGTGTTTGTGATGTGTGTGGTGTGTGCCTGTGTTGTGTGCCTGTGTTTCTGTGTGGTGTGTGTGGTGTAGTGTGGTGTGTGTCTGTGATGTGTATGGTGTGTGTGGTGCGTGTCGTGTGTGTGTGTGGTGTGTGTAGACATCACATTGGTTCGTCATGAGGGCCCAGTCCCAAGAATGTTTTCCTCTGTGACTCTGCGTTTGCCTCCAGGTCACGGAGAGGAGTCCCCCTGCTTGTGTTCTTAGTAAGTGTGGCCAGGAAAGTAAGAAAGGAGCTGAATCTTTAAAGCCAGGCTGAGGGAAGAGCAGAAAGTCAACGTCAGCCACAGGGTTTTGTACAGGGGAGAAGGAAGGGTTCCTCTGGGTTTTCTTCCCAAGTCCTAGGGCAAGGAGCACAGAGCAAAAATAATTTATGTAGGACAAACGTATGGACACAAAGCGGAGAAAGTGGCAGGGGGTGATGGTTGGATGAATTGGGAGACTGGGATGGACATGTAGACACTAATATGTATAAAATGCATAACTAATAAGAACCTGCTGTATAAAAAAGTAAATAAAATTCAATAATTCAAAAAAAAAATTCATGTGGTGAAAAAAATGAGGAAACTCAGGACTATGGCTCTAAAGAAACTTGGGCTTGGTGAGCAAAGCAGGGTTCTCTTAGAAACTCCAGCAGTTGTCACAGCGGGTCACCAGTCTCAGCCGTCCTGCAGGAAGACAGAGCCAGACCCCATGCCATCAGTTCATTGGCCTTGTGGAGACCAGGACCGGCTGGGCCTCACGTCTGCCAGGCAGCACTGAGTGAACCACTAAGAAGCCTGCCTCTGTGGGAGAATTCAGTGGGCAGTGGCTAATGGGGTCATCCAAGGGCCTCACAGTGTGACTTTGCCCCCAAGCACAGCCTCAACTTTTAAGAATTCTTGCCATTTTCAGGATAAGAATTTCTGCTAAGTGGGCCTTTGTTGGTTCTAAGTGACATTGGTTCTAGGCTAGTAGTCTTCTAAAGTCAGTGGGTGTCCGTTCTGAATACCTGAGCGAGGGCTAGAACCAGGACAAAGATGCACCCACCACTTATGTGGATCAAACGCGCAGCTTATATTAACATCTACTGAGCATCACAGTACCCATCATGGTGTGGCTGTGTAAGGTGAGGTATGGCTGGACCTTCAGTTCAGTCCAAAATCAACCTGTTCTACGTTAATTTTTGTGCTTCTAAATATAATACTTCACTGGAAAAGATCTCTTCTTCAGCTCACACACGTGCACACACACACATACTCTCTCATACACACAGTCATGGCTTGCATGCTACTGTTTAACTGCATATAAATTGCTTGGGATGCTTTATTGTGTTAAGGATAGAAAAACACGTCTTAGGATGAGAAGCTGTCCTACTGGCTTGTAAGGCTCTGCAGAGTTTGACCCTGGACCACAGGGAAAACATCTTGTTTTAAATCTCAGCCACATCTGTCCGCAGCTCTTATGAGAGAGCTTTCACAGGCACTAAATGAACTAACTTCATTTTGAGTACAACCTTGGTCTTCTTAAACTCGGTGTACATTGGGTTGAGGTAGATGACCATCTATCTCACCATCTCAGGGTGCTGCTGGGTCATGGTTTCAAGGATAAGCAGGGGATAATTCCTTCTCCTTTTTGCTTTGGATTTCAGACAGAGCCAAGTGAGATATCAGAGAGTGAGCTTGGGTGATGTTTTAAATGTCCTTGATCCACTGAAATTCTTACTCTCATTTTCCTTCATAGTCCTTTGAATAGTTAGTGGTACTCTTGGTTAGATGCCCAGGAACTACTCAAAAAATTGATAAACTTTCCAGGCTCCTTATGGACAAGGCCTCTTTTAGAATAATTCATATCCATTACTGAACTTGTAAATTATTCATCTTTTGATTAATATGCTAATTAAGAATTTGTTGTTAAAAATATAAATATCTTCCATTGCCTAAAGTAATTAAAATAAATAATTACTTAAACATTATGATTTTGATGTTAAATAATGACTGTAAGAGAAAAAAGAAAGAAGATACAAAAATATGCTTAATAAAATTTTAACTGTTGAACCTAGAAACAATATTTTATGTTGTTTATACAAATATATACATATGTTTTGGAAGACTTAATACTTGCTTCTTTTTATTAAAGTCATTTCAATTTTCATTTTACTGACAATCTAGAATAATAATTTTGCTCTCTTCAAGTAGCTTTTTAAAAAAGAAAATATAAATGATTTCAAATATTTATCATGTAACTGTACCTATTTTATGTTAACATTTATTTGATAATTAATTTTTAAACAGCCATTCTTACTAGGTGTGATGCTCAATGCTAGGAATGCTGAGTTGAATAAAGCTTTAGGGTGACCTGAGCCATTTGCAAATTATTCTGGATCATTATGGAATATTCTGGATTGGTATGGAATATTGCCCATCTCTTGAGGCAATTATCTCCAAACTTCATGTAACTTTATTGGTTAAAAAAAATCTTTGGTTCACACCATGTAATTTACATACATTTATTTTTAAAATAAATACATTCACTATCATTATGACCTAGTATTCTTAAATTGATTTTTCTATAACAGTGTATTTGGTCTCTTGACCTGAATCATTTAACGTTTAGTCTCAGTTTACTTAGATTGTAAAGAAAAAACATAAATTCTAGATTTTAACTATTCATTCATCCATCCACCAATACATTTTATGCATACATATTTACATGTTAAATATACAAGCTCACAATATCCATTTAGGTTGAAGCATAAAATGAATAACAGGGGCTATCAATCTATAATAAAAAAGTCTTACTGGTCAATTGAGGTTTTAGGCTGTCGTTGTCTACAGTGGGACCCTAACAGAACCTGAACAAAGAGTGGAAGAAATCTGGATTCTGCCATGCTCTTACTGAGGACATGGTAATATTGTTACATTTCTCTGTTAATTAACAGAGAATAATCTAATGTGTAAATCTTACTAACTAGGTGTTCTGTGATGTATACATGTAGGACAGATGAGCCAGTGGAAGTAAGGTTTCCTTCCGTCCCACTGTGTCCTGTAAACCCATCCTTCCCTAGGGATGACTCAAGTGTCAAATATGACATTTGGTTCTGGATGAAAGTACCAGTCTTAATAGTAAATCAAATATTAATAAAAAGAAGTTTTTCTTTATTTTAAATAAAAATTAAGAGAATTGTAAAGTTAATATTTTCTTCCTGTAACATAGTAAGTCACCCTGCACATGTCAGAAGTGGGTGCATATGCATTTAAGGACACAACATTCAAGTACAGCACACGTGTTCCATTAAGATGTTCATGATATGTCCACCCTGAATCATTTCTTCTCAGGTCTCATGGCCTTTTATGTTATCTCATTTGTGACATTGTTTACTTTTATGTAATAGTAGCTAATATGTGATAACTGCTAACCATGGGTAGTCATTTCATATCCTCCTCTGATCTGGTGGTTACTAAGATCAGAAATTTTCTCCTATTTATGTTTGCATCACCATGGCACACAACTGAAAATCATATACCAGGAAAGTCTTTAACAAATGCCAATAAAAGAATGATCTGAATCTTCCAGTGAGTATTATAGCAAGATAGGACAGCAGGTTTGAGACCCTATGTTGAAGGATGCAACTAAGGAAAAAAAAGGAGTATTATGATGGTTTTTTGTGCTGAGGGAAACCCTGAGCTAGGATTCATGATTTTTATGCAGAAACTCTGATTAGCAGTTAGTTCATGTACATAGTTCATTATCATGCATATTTTTGACTGACTAATAGAGGATTCTTCAAATTCAAATGGAAAAGATTATGAACCATATTTGGAGGCAGGGCAGGTAATTTTTCTGGATCAAGTTAGAAAAATATGACTGAGTGCCTTGAATACTATTTATCTCATTGTACATTTATCTGCACAGTAGCACTCAGTGGAGTCTTTGAAACTTGACATGCCCAGATTGAATCCCTGAACCATGCTCTCTGGCTGTGTGAAATTGGTAAGTTACTCTTCCAGTGTCTGCCTTGGTTTCCTCCTCTGTGAAATGGGACCAGACACGCCAACTACAAGGTGTGCTTGTAAGCTTTGTGATGAGTGTAAAGGATCTGGTACAACATAGGTGCTTCTAAATGCTGAATTTCCTCTGATCTTCATGTATATGAACTCACAGTGAATCACACAGAAGATCTTGGAACTAGATCTCTGAGAAAGAACCAAACAATTCACTGCCAAAACTATTCCATTAAGAAAAAAAAAGTTCATTTTTAAACAACATTGACAAGTTAGTCTAAAAGAACGATTCAAGAGTTTTGTGCATATAGTTTTTCTACCATGGAAGAAATTCATACATTATAGAGAGGAAGTATCCCTTGGTAATTGTTAGAGAAGGGTATGAAAGTAGGGTCGACAAGAGGCACACATTTGAAAAGGTGCTTTCTTGGGATTTGCTATCTCCCATAATATAGTTGGCAAAATACTATAGTAAAACCCTTGTGAGTGTCTCCATTTCTCAAAGCAAAGCCTGTTAAGTGGCTCGTGAGCTGAAATACAGAGATCAGAAGGCAAATAATCAGGAAAAATCTTAGTACCTAAAAGAGGTTCAGGCAAATCCCATACACAGAGTTTACACACTAAGCTATGAATGCAACAGTGGTCACTTATAAAGTCATATTGTGTATATCTGGGATTTTACAGATTTTTTTCCTGTTTCTCATTTATCTCATTCACCCAAGAATAGATATAGCGTAATGAAGAGATGCCCTACAAAAGCTTGAACTCCACAAGGGAAAACAATACTTGTAAAAGTTTACATGAAAAATTTAGGTGGAGAAAATTTGTTGCTACGGTACATTTTTACTGATGAGAAAGGGGATTGGGAAATGGAACAGGCATTGCTCATTTAGTCTGGTCTCATTTTCCATATATTTCATTCTCAAGGTGTGGTCCCTGGACACATTTGACATATGAGTCATCACAATCACTTTCCCACAGCATAGCTCTAGGACTGGGGGTAGCCAGCAAAGACTCAACATGTGATGGTTTCTATATCACCCTCTCCTATCACCTGTCTTTTTTTGTTGAGTTTCAGTATGTATTGCTAGATAGATAGATAGGCATAGATGTGGACATAGATGTTAGATATAGAGAGACATTGATCTGGATCTCAACTTCACATCAGTTATTTATCTTAGAAAACAGAGCCCTGCTTGAGCTGCCAAAATGGAAGTGGACTTGGCTCCAGGTGGAGTAAGATTCTATAAAGGCTGCATTCTCTCTTCTCCTCTCTCCCTTGCTCTCCTTGGTCCTCAATTTTTCCCCCGCCCCTCGAAGCTGATGGTGGTTGTGTCAGTGTATGTGAGACAAAGATGCAGATTGAAGAGTCTCTTACATGAAGGGATGCATCTAACCTTCACCAACCCATTTATTTAACAGATGAGAAATCCAAGACTCAGAGAGATGTTCTTCTTATTCTTTGTTTACGTGCTGTTCACCCAGGGAACTCCAAGCAAAGAACAGCTGTTACTGCCTCTTGCTCTGTATTCAAACTTCTTGATGAGAGTGGGCAGCAAATCTAAGTTAACAGAGATGAGAATTTAATTCTGTTCTCAGGCTCTGGGCTGTTTAATTTTCATAATGAATGAAATGCTTTCTACATCTTCAAAGGAATAAACTCACTTAGAACCTCTTTCTAAAAACAAACAAAAAATATCTACAGTATTATTTAGAAGAGTAATTATATTAAAAATATTAGTCAATCTACACTATGAAAAACTTGCCTATGAAAAATCTGTGATGCTTTCTCAAAAATTTTTTTTAAAAATGGAAATATTTTTCTTCACCAAGCTTAATGAATAGAATAAGAAAGCTTAATTCATTTCTTTGGCTCCAGAGATTTGTCTCATATGTGGTATATAATAGATGCTCACATAATTTTTTAATTGGATGATTGAATAAATGAATACAGAACAAAGTAACCATATTTTATGGGTTGAGTCTCAATGTCTAAGCATTCATCTATGTAAGACTACTTATCATGTCACCACCCGAGAGAAAAGGTGTTATTTGATTCAACAAGTTACTACTGGGTGTCCAATATATATTCCACATGGACTTCTAAAATAACAAATGTCAAAATATGGTGATAAATGTGTCAAAAATAGTATTTACAAGACAATGAAACAATACAGGTGGTGTGATTTATTTTTTCCAGAAAGTCAAAAAATTCTTCCACCTGCAAATGAAATTGAAGCTTGGTTTTAAAGGATGAATGTGAGTTGAGGAGGGCAGCGGGCAGAAGGCATTCCAGGGCAGGAAGGCTTGCATGGAGTTTTGGAGGCATGCCCCAGCAGGCATCCTGCACCATCCTGCCATGTGCCTTGAATGGACAGCAGTGGTCCCATTTCTGGAATCAAAAGTAATCGGTGCATTTCTTCTTATACATTCTAAGGAGAGTGCCACATGGACCCAATATGGTACTTGCCCCAAACTAACTTCTGAATATTTCCTTGGATGCTGTGTTGCCCTCCAAGAAATCTGTGTGAACTTATCAAGTCCTCCTGAGTGCACAGTGCACACACAGCTCTTTAAGCAAACTGGGTTACCTTGTTTTTAATAATAAACTGCCTGATGTTCTCTTTTCTCCTGGCACTGTTGTAGCCTTTTCTGTAACTTTATTAAACACAGGAGTTCTGGGAACACATTCCACCGTAGTTGCTATTGTTAAAGAAGTGAGCTTCTCACTCCTGTACCCAGACCTGCAAGATTTTATCTCAAAATCAATGTTGAATTATTAGATTGTAATGATAGCCAGTTTAGTGAGGAAATAAGCAGATGTAAGCCAGACTGCAGAGACACAAATCAGCAAAGCCTGAAGATTGGAAACTCACACCGTGAGGTCATTCGACAGGCATCAAGCTATATGGTGTTACCTGAAGAACTGCCTGGTGTCATCACGATAAAATATACTCATAGAAACGTCTGGTCTCATGACCAGCCTGTACTCAGACCAGGAAACAAGGGAACATTTGCATGTTCATTCACAGAGTAGACTTGCAGAGGTTTTATTACATTTAGAACTTTCGGAGTTATTTTACAATGTTCATTACAAATATTATACAACACAGATGCCTTTCTTGTGAAGATCTGCACTAAAACCAGTTACTGCACCACATTCCTCATTCCGTAGATTGGTTCATTTGTGGATTAGACGGCATCCCTATGACAATAACAACTTGAAGCAAGTGACTAATCCTTACTATTTATTAAGTACCGTCTTTGTCCCAATGTTCCAAGTAGACACTTTGTACCTCATTTACAGAACACCCTCTGAGGTAAATAATACTTTCTCTATTTTAATGGAGAGCCTAGAAAACACAGGTTGTTTAACTTTTTGAAATCCCCGTTAGTAAGTGAACGAGCCATGATTCAAACTCAGCTGATGTTCAAGCTTTCCTCTTCACATTCTTGCGTTCAGAGGGTACCCTGGGCACTGGCCAGAAGCACATCTGTGTGTCTTCACCTCTGCATCCGTCCCCTTTCTTCTTGTCACTTATCTTGGGTCCCGTGTCACCTAACCATTCTGATGCCCAGTTTCCTCGTTTTAATAAAAGGTCTGATAATTCACTGCACAGGGCTGTTCAACTTAAATGTACAATGTCTGCAGAGAGCCCAGGACATGAAATTGGAATTTCTTCCCTTTCATATGATGTGCCTGTTACCGAAATCCGCTCAGAGGGTTGTGTGTCTTGTGTTTCTCATTGCTGCTTTTAATTCTTTTGTACTACTGTTTATGATTATCAAGGAACCACCACCTTCTAGGTAACATGCCAAGTTCTGGCTATAGGAAGATAAACGGGGAGCAGCCTGTGACTTTGGGGTTTTCATGACGTTGTTGCATGATCCACATCAGGTCCTCTGCATGTGGAGTCTGTGGGGTCACAAAGAGGGCAATTCATTTGCAGGCACGTCTTAGGAAGAGTGTCGTCTTGACTGTATACGCCTCCCTTTCCTCTCTTTATTGCCTTATGCTATTATTTATTTAATGCACAGCCCTGAGAGAGGTTAGAAAGATTTAACCATCAGGACTTTACAGTTCATGGGAAGATTCTCCCCTGACTCTTATTTTTTTTAAATATATTGTTGATTTATAAAGTACACAAAGATAGACACAGTTGGAGCTCCTGTTTTAAGTAAGCAAAAAGTAATACCTCTTTATCCATTCCTTGTCAGCTATGTTAGCTGCTACGTATTTGTAGACAACATGATTGTTAGGACTTCTAAAGAATGAGTCAGGGCTGCACAGAATTGCTGACACTTGCTGAAAAAAAGGACGTCTCTCTCAAATGCACCTTTTCCATGATCGTTCCCAATAATTCCCGGAATTATTGCAATCCCGTTTTCTGTGTGTCATCCAAGTTGGTGCTTTCATTTTTAACACTGGAGTCATAGCACAGGGTTCTCCAGGGCAAATACCCAAAGCTGACAAACCCCAGCCCTGCAGCCATCAGGCCTCTCACAGCCCAGTCAGGGCCCTCCAGATGTTAATCATCCAGCCCTGAGCTGGTTTGTAGCAGCTCCTTTATCTCCCCTTGAGAGAGAGATCGCAGGCAGCAAGATAAAAGAGTTGATTTTCCTAGAATAGAAGCTCTCAAATGTAAACATTCCGAAAGCATTGTATATATAGGTCTATTTTCCTTTGACCTAAGATTACAAACAGGCAAACATTTCTTGGGGAGTCTTGATAGCACAAGGGTGGTTTGCAGAGTAGAAAGGATTTTTCATGTTACCATGGGGACACCTGAGTATGAAAAAATATAACCTTTCCCTCCCCTTAGCTTTTAAGTGCAGAGCTTAAAGCCTTTTATCTGTGGCCATTTATTTATTTTTATAAGAAAAACACAACCTGCTTCATTTTCTTTACGATTTTTAGGAAAGGCAGGATTTTTGCGGAGGCAGGGGTGCAAGCTTTCACTGGCAATGGCTTAGATGGACTCAGCTGGGCTTCAGCCTTGCCCCTTACCCACTTCAGTCCCCAGATTGGGTGCCCCCTTCATAAGGCAGGGCAGCGAGTGAAGGCGGCTTTACCAGGTGTGAGCGTCTGGGAAGAGATATCCGTGTGCAAATCCTGACACCCGTGCATCTCAGAAGGGTCGCTGCAACTCTGCCTTCCTTGCAACTGAGAAAACGTTTGTGGAGAGCCTGACACAACCAGGTGTGTCAATGAATGTGAGTTATTATAAACAAAGTGAATTTTGACTCAGTATAGACCTCAGCAGATGACACAGCCACCCTGGATTCTGAGTCAAAAAAATCTGACCGTTTATAAGGTTTTCTCACTTGCAAAGAAGAAAACGCTGCGCTTTTCTCCCACCTCCACCTTCTCCCCCCAGGAACGGGAACAGAGAGGGCAGTTCATAACTGGGAACCTCTTAGAAGGTGGGCTTGAGAATACTTCTGTGTCCTGGTGAAATCCAGGCATATCCAGGTCTTCTGAGGGAGCATAGGACACTTTAGGAAAGTCAGTCATTCTCTCAGGAAACAGCCTGTTTCAGCACAGAATTGGTCTTGATGTTCAGATGTGTTTAATAAAAAGAATCTGAATTTATGAATGAGGAATGAGGGACCTGATGTCTGAAAAGTTTCCTTCAGAAAACATCTAGGGAGGATCTGGCTGTAGAAAACAGCCAGAAAACGTGGCTCACGCCCACAGAGTAAGAAAAATCTAATCCAAGACAGAATATAAACTTAGTCCACTGCAGAGCTGACAGGCCTCACCACGGACAGATGGGATGCAGGACCCCGTTTGTCTTCAGCAAAGCCTAGCAAGTCAGGGAAACTGATACATGAAAGCAGCCAACACATCCTCAGGGTCCTGAGGTGCCTGGTGTGAGCCGAGGTCACAGCCCAGAGAACTTGGGACCCCAGACCCAGTGCGGGCACACTCAGGTGCACCCCCTGGTGGCGCAGGCGTGCAGGTGCTGATCGGCTGCTGCTGAGAAGGGGACTCGGATCCGACGCCTTTCAGAAGTCACTAGGCTCCTTTGCGGCTGGGCAGGGGCAGGAAGACCTCCAGGCCCGGAGACTGGAAACGCCTTTGCTGCTTCTGGGAAAGGTCAGATGCAAAGCTGTCTGTCCCTGAGGAGGCGAGATGGACCTTGTCCTGGTGGTACAATGGGTTTTGTTTCTGCCAAAGGAGGGTGGACACTGCCCAGTCCAAGACGTCCCCAGCTGCGAGCCAGCACCAAAGAAGAGGCAAAACCAGTCTTCCCCTGGGGAGGGCCAAGGTCAGGAAGGGGGGCCCCCTTTGGGTCCAGGCATGGGGGGGCAGCTAGAGCAGAGACAGAGCTGCAGCCCTGGGAAGGAGAGCCTGGATTCTCCCATAGCACCCCCAGCGGTGGGTGCTTTTCTCTGACCTCACTGACTGTTTTTCCATTTTTTAACAGCATTTCACTCCCTTCTCCCTTACTGTGAAGTCCCTCTGAACCCTGTGGGGTGCAGTACGGATGGAAAATGCCTATTTTCTCCAACTGGTTTTCACGTGCAGAATTGAATTAATTATACTTCTAGGTTCATTGCATTTCTGTCGGCCTATGGATAGACAGATGATAGATGATAAATAGATGAATATAGCTATATAGATATAGTAGTATCTACCATATCCTTAAGGATATAGTATTAGACACACACACACTTACTATTGTTATATCATTCCAGTAATTTTAACACTGCATCATTTAGGAAGTATATTTCATAATGATAATTATTTTTCATAAAGGGTATTTTGCCTGATATTCAAATTTATGTATCAACTTTGTCTCGGTGGAAAATTGCTAAGATTATTTTTTCCTTATTTTTTAGAGGTTTCTCGTTAAAATCATTTAGTGGTTTCTTAAAATTTCGTCAGATTCTATTTGCCTTTTCACTGCTGTGTTCACTCCATTACTTTCAATTTAATGATTTGGAGTTACATCTGCCATTTTCTCTGGTACCATCCCTCACACCTGCCCTGTGTTTCTTTTTCTCTTCTCTCATTTTGCTTTTGGATTGACTATTTTTATCATTCTTTTCTTTTCTTCTTTGACTTTAGGAGCTCTATTTTCCCTTTCTCTTCATTTAGCACTTAACCTGGAATTTACACCCCATGTTCCTAATTTGTCAGAGCATAAAATTTGTGGGTATATTTATCCTCCTTCCAAAGCAGAAAGACTAGAATATTTTAGTCCCTTTTACTCCTTTCCTGATTATATGTAATTGTTTTGTGTATTTTATCTACATTACACTTTTAACCTGATAAAATGTTATTTTATGTGTCAGAGCTTATTTATATTAAAATAAATTACATTTAAATATGTAAATGGACCTATTTATCACATTCTTTACTCTTTATTCCTTGTAATATCTCTGAACTTTCATCTGGGATTACTGTCATTTTACCTGAAATATAACCTTTAAAATTTCTTTTAGGGCAGATCTGCTGGTGGTAAATTCTCCCATTTTTTCTTTGCCTTGGAATGATTTATTTATTATTTTTTCCATAGGTTGAGAGTTGCTTTTTTTTAGCAATCTGTTTCATTGTTGATACTAAAAATTGTGTCAGTGTAACTGTTCCTCCTTTTCCAGATATGTCTTTTATGTCTAACTTCTTTCAAGATGTTCTCTTTGCCTTTGGTCTTCTGCATTTTAACAAGATTGTGTCCAAGTGTGAAAATTGGCTTTCCGTTTGGTCACAGTGCAGAGTGGAGATGCAGAGGAAGTTTACTTTTGATATGTCCTCACAAAGAGTCCCAGCTTTATGGGAGATGCTCTTATGTGTGACACCCGCAATGGGCTCTGTCTTCTGACCCTCACACCCTAGGAAAATAACTCAGGCTCACTGGGTCTCCAGACGAACTTAGGCATACTTCAGATTCCCTCGGAGCTCCCTTTTTTCTTGAACTACATCCTCTCCTTCATTCTCAGTATTTGAGTATTCAGGTGATTGCTCAGAGCTGTAAGTCACATTTCATGAATGACTCTCAGATCATTTCCTGTGCTACCCGGGTTTGGCCATGATTACCTTTCTTCTCTTACCTTTCTCTGTATTACTGTGAAATTGACCTGAGAATCTGCCTCTCCTTGCTTCTAGAAGTGGATCTCTACATCATATAGGCTGTTGCCTGTGGTCTTATGGGTTTTCAGTGCTTTCCCAGTGCCTATAGGGTAAACTCTCAGCTTCCTGGTTAAAGCCACACTCCCGCTGTTTTCCTCTCCTCCTTCCTGCACAGACCCTACAACCCAGCCACACACAAAGACTGCTGCTCTGTGTCTGCCTGCATGCTGCCCCATGCCTTTGCATGTGCTGCACCCACTACCTGGAACCCCCACCTCCCTCTCTCTCTCTCTCTCTGTTTTGTAAATCCACTCATTTTTATAGGAATTAACTCAAAAGTATGTTCTTCCACAGAAGGCTATCCTAGTTTCAGCTCTGCTCCCAGACTCCAGATTAGACCTAACCTGTCCTGCCTTGGATTCCCTCTGTTCCTGCATTTAGTTTGTTCTGACATGAGGACACTTGACTTTGTTTTCCTGTTGGAATTGTCTTCCATAGGATATATGCCTTCAGTAAGAGCCTTCTCCACAATGCTATAAAAGGGCAACTCTCTTCTCATACTTTATTTTCCATTCTTACCCTCCTATATTTTTCTTAGTTTATAGTTTGTGGTACCTATACCATTCACAGCCCCACACTGTAGCTGTAATTGTATATGGGAACAGCTGAGGGACTGAAATGAATTTAACCATGCAGCGCTTTGATTTCCCTGACTTAAAGTGGCTCTCTAAATTAGAACAAATGGCTTGTTATGTCCTAATCGGAATTAAAATCCTTATAACCACCCCCCTTCCAAAAGGTATATACTCATTTTGAAATCTTTCAAGACACAGAAAAGCACAGAAAGGGACAAAAATAATTATCCATAACTCATTACTCAAAGGCAAATATTTCTTTCTTGTATTGCTATAACATTGATTTATGATCCTTTTAGTGCTTAGACAGTTATCAATTTGTCTAAAGATTTGTGTTTCCTGCACTTTTCCATACATATACCATATACATTTTCTCTGCAACTGTAAACTCTTTATAAATATTATTTTTAAATTTCTCCACATTACTCCACTAAATGGAAACATCAAAGTATACTTAGTCATTCTCATGCAGTTGGAACCATAGGCTGTTTCCAATATTTTATTAATCTACATGAAGGTGAGATGTATATATTTTTCCTATATTTGTATTTGTTCTTTAGGAGAGTCACAGGAAGTATCATTATGAAAATAGGGGCCATAAATTGTTCAAGTTTCTTTGTATAGTACCAATTTATTAAAAAAATAATCTTTTAAATTGAGAAAACTCAAATAGCTATGGACTACATTACTGATTCCATTTTCCTTTTGCAATAACAGTGAGTTGTTTTATTTGTCTTTATGTGGGTGAGATTATTAATAATGTTCGTCTATTCACACAAGAGAAAGGATCAAAAGAGATTCTGATATTACTGACTTGTCTCCTGAACTCTTCAGAATGGTGAAGCTTAGAGCAGTTAATGCCCCAAATTCTACCATAACTGACAATATAGTTACAGATTCTCTCTCTACCTTTTCTTACCTTACCATTGTTGATCTTGATTTTTCAAGCACTTGAGATACTGCAGAGCTAGATTAGAAAAATATTTATAGCATATTCTATGAATTTTATATATCCTATATAATCTCTCCATATACAACCTACATAATCTATAATATACAGTTAGTATTTTATAAATAGGTATCTATAAATAAGTATCTCTGACCTATTGAGTTTACAAAAAGAGGTTTGTTTTTCCAGCTTTACTAATTTCTAGGACATGACCTGCATAGAGAGTGTGTAAGCTTTTCTGAGATGTGTTCTGTTATATATGGTGATCACAGCTGAGTGGGCATTAGTTAATGGCTTTTATTATCAAAACCACAATACATCATAAACAAGCATAATTAGCTAAGGTTAGCTGGTGCTTTCCCAGTAGTTCTTGAGAGTAATCTGTTTTATTTTCTTTACATTAGCTAAATACAGTTGTAGCAGACCTGAATCTGAATCATCGTTAACTGCATGTCCCAAGGCAAACTGGGCTGACTTATAATCAATAGAAAATAAAGAATAAAAGCTATGGAAGTCATAAAAAGAACACATTTCTATAAATTACACCACAAAAAAGTCAAAGTGTATGTTAGTTCCATTTTGGATAATGCACAGCCAAAACTTGTTATGAATAGCCAAACATGATTTAATCCTCACTTGATTTATATGGTTAATGGTGGTTTTGCCTTCATGGGGTAATTTATGGATAGTTTTAAGAATCTCTTTTATTGGATAAAAAACAAAATTAGAAAGTTAAATAGAAACTCTAAAGAAATACTTGAAAATTTATTTTTTAATCTTTAAAGGAGCCTTTTAAGGCAGTTTAAAAAGCCTTGCTTTGAAGTTACAAAATGAAAATCCTATTGTACAATCCACATATAATACTATATTTTTAATCATATTTTTCTAGCTCTGTATTTTCAACTTCAATTTTCAAAAATGCAGCATCATTTATGTGTTTAAAACCTGAAAAACACTCTTTCCAGTGTTGTAAAATATATTGAAATGAGAAGTTGAAAGTAGCATACAATGTTTTAAGCAAGGGATTATGAATTTTTACTTTCACTAAAGAATATGTGTGCATTAAAAGAAGAGGGAATTCTTTCTTCTTTGCCAGTAATTGTTGGTTTTAATGCCATCAGCCGTCTCACCATTTTTTTTCCTGCTGTTGTAAACATCAAGGTCATTTTAAGGTTCTGCCAAAATGAAGATCATTATCTGCAGAACAGTGTTAAAACACAGTGGCTGAGCCCTGGGGCTGTCAGGAGCCATGAGAAATGAGCCACTCAGTTGATGCTGTTTTTCTATATATAAAGGCAGGCTGCTGCTTAGGAAACATTCTTTCAAAGTCAGATAAACTGACAGTAACTACTACTGAAATGTCTTCCCTCTCATGCAGATAATGTGCCCAGTGCTGCTTTCCCCAGGCGGCAGGAAAAGAACAATGGTGGAGGGGTGTGTCACTGGGGTCCTCCAAGAAACAGTGGCCAGCAAATCAAGGTCCAGCATGATGGCATGAGGAAATACACTGACCCACTCCCTTGTAAAACTGACAAAAAATGCTCTAAAAACAACCATCCAAAGGGTCTGGAAATGGTCCTAAGGAAAAACAGCAAGTGGGGAAATACCTATTCAAAATAATCTACAAAATTTGGGAAGACAGCAAGTGTCTGTGGTATTTGAACCAAGATTTCTCCATCATTGCCTGTCCCAGCACAGTGAGGCAAAGTCTCCACTCCAGACTGCAATAGCCAAGCACACAGGGCTTTTGACTCTCTCCCTCAGCTCCTAGTTGGAAGGCTTTATTCCTTTCAGGAGCAGGATGTGAGAGTTTCTCAACATGCCCCCAGCTGACTTTTGCTGGAGAAGAGTTCCGGGCAAGTGCAGTCAAGAGGTGGGGGGACTACCTTTCCTCACCCGTCACCCTTGGGTCTGGCAAGACTATTTCTGGGGCTTAGGAGTCCTCCCCCTCACTTGTGAGGTGGGAAGGTCCATGCTGGGAGAGGAATTTATAAGGACAAGGCTACTGTTTCTCCCCTTTCCATCAGACTCTCAGCATTTAGGTCAGAATATCCCTACAGAGAGCTTTTTCACTGTCACTACTCCCACCTCAGAGTCCTGGCTCAGGGATTTTGCCTGGGAGGGGGTTGACTAGACCAAAGAATAGATAGCTGTTAATCTCTTCTTGGAGGAACACAGCTTGGAGAAGTTCAACGTGAAGGTTGTCCTCAAGAACAGGGAGGATGTGGTAGGACATAATTGTGAGGAGACTCATGGATCTAATGAAGATGCAGCCTATGAATGTGCATCAACAAATTAGATAACTTAGAAAACATGGACGTATTTCTAGAAAGACACAAACTACCAAAACTGACTCAAGAAGAAATGGAAAATCTGAATGGACCTATAACAAGTAAAGAGATTGAATCAGCAATCTCTAACAACAAAATAACACAATTCACACAAAGAAAAGCCTAAATTTAGATGGATTCACTGCCAAATTCTACCAAATATTTTAAGGAGAAATAATACTGACTTCACAAACTTTTAAAAGAAGAAGAAGAAGAAGGAACATTTCCCAATGTATATTTGCAAATCATATATCTACAAAGGACTTGTAACCAGAATATATAAAGAACTCTTACAACTCAATAATAAAAAAACATAACCCAATTTTAAAAAATGAGCAAAGGATCTAAATAGACGTTTTTTCAAGTATGCATACGGATTGCCAACAAGTACATGAAAAGTTGTTCAGCATCAATAGTCATCAGATAAATGCAAATCAAAACTTCAGTGAGATACCACTTCATACTCACTAAGATGGCTAGAATAAAAAAGCCACACAATAACAAGCATTGGCAAGAATGTGGAGAGCTCAGAATCTTGTGCACTGCTGGTAGGCCTGTAAATAATGCAGCCAGTTTGAAAAACAGTCTGGCAGTTTCTCAAATGATTAAACACAGGGTTACCTGGCAATGTCACTCCTAGGCATGTACCCAAGTGAAATGAAAACATGTGTCACATACAAAAACTTGTTCATGAATGTTCATAGAAGCATTAGTTTTAATAGCCAAAAGGTAAAAACAACTTGTCTATAAACTGACAAATGGAAAGTAAAATGTGATATGTCCATATAATGGAAAATTATTCAACCATAAAAATGAATATAGTACTGATTCATGCTGTAACATGAATGAACCTTGAAAACATTATGCTAAGTTAAAAAGTTTGTCTACGTATGATTCCATTTATATGAAATGTCCAAAAGAGGCAAACCCATAGGGACAGAAATTAGATTAGTGATTACTTAGGTCTGGGGGTGAGATGAGAAACACAAAGGTAGGGGAGTAACAGCTAAAGAACAAAGGGTTTCTCTTTGAGGTGATGGAAATGTAAAATTGATGGTGTTTGATGGTTGTATATATTTTCAAATGTACTAAGAAGTGATGATTTGTACACATTAGATGGGTGACTTGTAAGTTTTGTGACTTGTATCTCAACAAAGTTGTTTAGAAAGGAGAGTTACATGTTTTAAGACAACTTCCCAAAACAGGAAAACAAGTCTTTACCTCCTTTAGCCTTCCTCTCTCTTGTACTGTCTTTTGACAAAACCTAATCGAAAGCTAGCTGGTAAAGCAGAAAAAATGGTTTGCAGAGTCCTGATCCAGCATCCCAAATCAAAGTAGAATATTTGGAGCTAGGCGATTATAGCTCAATCACTAACACAAGTAGTCTATAAAAAGTTAGAATTGATAAACCTCAGTTATTTTTATATAATCATGACCAGTGGAAAATCTAGAAGTGGAAGACCTCTAGAGTCAGCAGCCATAAATAAAAGTCTTTCAATTTGGGAGGTTTTAGTAGTTTGAGAGATTTTTGCTTTTTCATATGCCATGCATTCATACCAGACTTGTCAAATAGCTAATGTTCCTTTTCATTATTTTACATTAAGAAGACTAGCAAAAATGTGTACTAGCTGTGCCCAGTCAATATTCCAGCGTTTTTAGAGTGTTACAAAAGCTTTTCTAGGAGGAAATATTTCTAATCCATGTGACAGGAGTAAGTGTTACACGATTTGCTAAATAAAAACAAATTCATGGTCATGTCATTTATGCTAATTTGGGATTTAGGAAATATGTTCAGTACAGTCATAATACTGGGTTTACTATATTTTCCAGTAGATTCCTGGTATTTCCACTACAGTGAAGATTTCAGGATCCAAACCATGATTCACTTCAACATTCTCTGTAGCAGACGTAAAGGTATCATGCTCAGAACTCCCCTCACAGAAGAACTCACTGATCATCTGCAAGAAGTGAAGGAGCTGATAGCCTCCAGCAGCTACACCTTAGGGTCCCCCACAGCATTTGAATTGAGGTCCCATTCTTCCCAGGAAGCTCCCAGCCAATGACTAGTTGAGACACCAGTATGAGTGTAATGGAGCAATCTTCCCAGGGAAGACCCCACCATGTCCTCCACCTGCCTCTCATCTGCGGAAAAACTTTAGATAAAGAATAAGTTTAATCAGATAAGTGAGTAAATGCAGAAACAAAGGAAAACAGTCAAAGGAGACCAAATAATAATAGTTTACCCATTAAACAAAGTCAAGGACCTTTAGTTCCTCCTCAAGAGCTATAGATGATATTCTGAGCCATATTCTTTGAGCTGTTTTGCCGATACTGAAACCCCCAACAGGTGGAAGAAGTTAATTGCATGATGAACAGACTGTAGCCATGACAGAAGCTGCTCCATCTTGCACAATTCCAAGAACTGGCCTCAGGGAAACAGGAACAATTTGACCCTGTAGCTGAAGATTAACTGCACTTAAAATAACAAGATAACACTGATCAGACCACAGCATGACCAATTTCAAGATGACTGTCAGAGCTGACTGTGCTGTTCTACATGTGGTGCCCCCCACCCCTGCCTGTGCACCCCTGAAATTCCCCTTTACAATCTCTTGCCCTCTGATTGACAATGGGGAGTTGGTTCACTGGGACATGAGTCCACCTTCTCCCCAAGATTACCAGCTTCCTCAATAAAGATATCTTTCCTTTTACCAACACTTTTCTCTCAGTATTGGATTCTTGAGTGACAAGCAGCAGAACCTGAGTTCAGTAATATGAGGACCCTTTCTACCCAACTCATGTACAGGCAGCTTTATACCTAGTTCCTCATTGGACTGGGTGAGACTTTCCCAGAACTGCATGCACCCTGAGGGTTTTGTAACCCAATCCTTCACTCTCTCCTTCCATCACTCTCTCCTCTCCCAGGGCTCAGGTCTTCACCATGCTCTGAACTCCTGCTCCCTTTCCCTCTATTCTTCATGAGCATATGACCCCTGAGGACTTTTTCCCTTCTAACACCATCTTTTTTTTTTTTTTTTTGGCTGTGACACGTGGGATCTTCGTTTTCTAACCAAGGATCGAAACCATGTGCCCCTTGCAGTGGAAGTGAGGAATCTTAACTACTGGACCTCCAAGGAAGTCCCTGACACCATCTTGGCAGCTATTAATATTTTTTCTTTCAATGTCCGTAAGTCTAACATGCTCTTTTTTTTTAACAGTTTTATTGAGATAAAATGTACATACCATATAATTCACATATGCAAAACATAAAAGGTAATGGACTTTAGTATATTCACAGATACATGCAACCATCACCACCATCAATTCTAGAACACTTTCACCCCCTTCCTCTCCAGCTCCAACTCTAGGCTACCACTAATATGCTGTTTGTGTCTATAAATATCAGTGTTCTGGATATTTAATATAAAAAAATCATATGACATGTACGCTTTTGTGACTGGCTTTTTCATTTAGCATAAGGTCTTCATGGTTATCCATATATTAGCAGGCATGTATCAGTATTCCACTCCTTCTTAGGTCCAAATACAATTTCATTATATGGATATATCATTTCCTGCTTATCCATTCATCTGTTGATGCACATGTAGGCAGTTTCCACCTTTTGGAAAATTATGAATAATCTTTCTAATAAACATTCATGTATAAGCTTTTGTGTTGTCATAAGTTTTCATTTTCCTTGTGTATATACCCAGGAGTGGAATTGTTAAGCCATATGGGAACTCAATGTTGAATCATTATAGAAACTGACAGACTGCTTCTCAAAGTGGCTGTACTATTTTACATCATCCCTATCAGGGCACAATTGTTCCAACTTCCTCACATCCTTACCGACACTTGTTATCTGAATTTTTTACTCTAGTCATCTTAATGTGTGTGAAGAGCTATCTAAGTGTGCTTTTGATTTGCATTTCCCTGAAGACCAATGATGCCAAGCATCTTTTCATGTACTTGTTGACCATTTGAAGATCCTCAGAAATTGTGGCTCTGTGGATGAATTCTTTTCTGAGGTCCATGTTTCATGTTAGTTCTGACCCCAGGAGGACCCTTCCAGCTGTTGTATCCCCAGTTCTCTCTGCAAACTAACTGGCTAATAGCTGAGGCTGCATCATCATTGGACTTACTAACTGCTTCCAGCTACCTTCACCACAACTTCACTATCCTTGTGAGCGCCCTGAGGCTTGACTCTCTCCATTCTTAGTTGCCTTTGAAGGCAGTTCGTTTGGGATGAGATCAGGATATATCTTTTTTAAGGCCTGTTTCTCCCCCTAGGCACCTTCTGGGCCAGGGCTCTTGGGGTGCGTTGAGGACCGTGGCTAGCTTCTCTCTGAGGGCACCACACTCTAGCAGCTTAGTGGTTGGTGGGGCCTGGGGAGTAGTTGCATGTGGTCCTCCTAGCTTGTATCTCAGCATGGAGCCAACACCTAGGGAGGGGGCAGGGACTATGGGAACCCAGCATCTGCAGCCTGCCACTCCCAGGGTAGAGCATGTCATTCAGTCCATGAGGGGGTGCTGTCCTGGACTCAGCCTCTGCAAAAGGTAAATGAAGGCAGTGGAGAAGTGCTGGCATCCTGCTCCTCCAGGTAAGAAAGCCTTCCTGCAGGAAACTGGGGAGAAAGGCCCAAGGCCAGGGGACACTGTGTTCTTGGCTGCAGTGTCTGGAGCCTCCAACTGCCTCACTGAGCTGGGATGTGGAGGAAGGTGCAGTCTGGGTTCAACTGTCACAGACTCTTGTCTTTCTTACTGAATTATTGTAATGCTCTTGAACAGATGTTTCTTCATTTGCTATTTGAACTTAGTACCATTTCCAGAGACCTTAAATATATTTTTTAACAGTTTTCACAGTGGGAAGTGAAGCTCCTCCCACCATCATGCTGGGATAACATTTTTAATTGAAAAAATATATTATATACAAACAAGACCAGTTTGGAAACCAACCAACAAGCAGACATTGGATGACATAATGCCTACCACTGAGAATTCTAATTGATCTTGTGTCATGGAGATGAAGTGATTACCAAAATGTCTCTTGCATAGTACTTACTGATGGATACCTCACAAGATAATAGAGCAAAGAATGATGGATTATTCTTCTAGTAACAGCCAAAGAAATGGGGAGAAAATGCTCCCTCAAAAAGCTTGTAATGGCGCAGGTGCAGAGGAAATAAGATCTCTGATTTGCCTAAATCACTCTACTAGTCATGTTTGGAGACAACCACAGCATGAGATGTGGTCCCCATCCTCCAGGAAATTAGAGATTTGTCTAGGATACAAGATGCTGACTCTCAAAATACTTGAGCTGTATGGTCACCTAGGGATCATCGAGTACAACTTTTATTTTATAAGTGAGGAAACGAAAGCTCGGAGATTAACTTTTCTAAGATTGCTTTGGTAGAAGTGGTCTAATCTAAAATGGAAACCTGATTTGACCTTTTTCCATGAATAGCTATATTGTGAAGATGTCTGTGATCAGTGTTCATAGGAAGTGATTGCTCTGAGGATTCAGAAGCAGGGGCCATTTCTCTTGGTGGTGCAGTCAGGGAATAATGCTACATGAGAGAGGTGTCATTTCACCTGAATTGTAAAGCAATAGTTCTCAACCTGGCTACACAATAGAATCGACTATGTGGCTGTTAAAAATCCCAATGCCCAAGCCGTGGTGTCAGTAGTTTGTAATGTTCCCCATGTTAAGAAACACCATTGTAGTAGAAAGATAGGAGTGACCAACAAAACTTGGAGGAAGTATTCTAAACACAGAAGATTGATTACCTAATAAAAAGAAGTGGAGAGGTGAATATGTTTTGTAAAGACTGTACACATAGACATTTATGAAGGTATTTATTGTTGTAAGAGTCAGGGCTACCTGTGTATTTATGTGGACATATTTCATGGAGGATTGAAAGCCACTTATGTTTGGGGAGAGAGCGATAGGGTTAATGCTGTGTGTTAGAAGACTAAATAGGGGAAACCATTGTGAAGCTCCTCCTCAGGTGAATGCCAACGTGTCCTACACTTCCTGCAGTGGCACTTCCTGCAATGACAGTCCTACAGTTTAGTTCTTCCAGCTGGGGGTATGTTAGCCATTCTTAGAAGGATTTGTTCTGCTCTCAGGCTTTGTCATTAGTCTTGTCCATTTTGGGATGAGGACAATCATGACAATAGGATGAGAAATAAGATACATAGCTGACCTGCCATGTGCATGTGTTTCTCATAACTTATCTCTTTTTGTTTTATAAGTTAGGGATACATAAGGAGGTAGCAGATATGGTGCTCAGCCTTTGGCCAACCTAACTATTGGTCCCTTGATGTCATGTGCTGAGACCCTAAGTCCAGGGACATCATCTCCCAAGGAAGGTTTCCTTCACTCTAGGGCTGACCTTCCCTTCCTTGATTTTCTCAGAATACCCTGGTTACTTCGTATACCTTATCATTGTGTGCTTACATGCATATTTTCTACTAAACTGAGACCTTGCCTTTTTTTGTATTTCTTTTAGCTAGCACATGATGGGTATATGGAGAATATCTGTTATTCCTACTTTATAGATAGGAACTCTGGAGTTCAAGGAAATAGCTTGCCCAGGGTGACAAAGTAACCTGTGGCCGAGCTGGGGCTGGCATCCTGGCTGTTTGACTACAGATTCATGCTCTCACAAACTACATCCTCTACTATCTGGTTTGGACCTCAAGCTGGTTTGGACTGTGCCTGTCATGCCTGTCCAGTTTATTCCTAAAGCCTGGCACACCTGGAAGGTAATAAATACCAAATAAATATTTATGTGTTGGGCTTCCCTGGTGGCGAAGTTGTTGAGAGTCTGCCTGCCTATGCAGGGGACGCGGGTTTGTGCCCCAGTCCGGGAAGATCCCACATGACGCGGAGCGGCTGGGCCCATGAGCCATGGCCGCTGAGCCTGTGAGTCCGGAGCCTGTGCTCTGCAACAGGAGAGGCCACAAGAGTGAGAGGCTCGCATACCACGAAAAAAAAAAAAAGAAGGAGGAGGAAGAAATGCTTAATTTTAAAAAGCTTCCCATGTGATTCAGATGAGCGCTGCAAGCCCTCAGAGATGGACTAGCATCCAGAACCTACAATGGGGCCCTGCCCAGGGCACAGGCCCTGACCAGGAGCTGCACTGTGTCACCAATGCCATGCAGGCCTAGCTCATCTCATTGTCTTCTCTCTTCAGGTTCAAAACATGCTTCAACCCAGTTCTACTCATGTTGACTTTCCTGAGTTCTCTCAACATTGTCCAACCTTGTGAGGTCCCAGAGGGGACTATTCTCCAAGGAGCCAAGGTGCCTCCCTGAGGGAGGTACATTTTCCCAGTCTCTGCCTTGACAGGAAAAGCTCCTTACTTCTGGGTTTAATTTTAATTTGCTTTGTAATATCAGTGTTCTCCGGGTGACTGTCAGGTATGCGTGATGAAGGGAGATATGGAAAAGATCAAGTTATTCTATGCCAGGCCTTTGTGAACTATAGCACAAAGTACATGGGGACTCACTTTTACGACCTCTTTCTACAGGAGGCGAAGGCCTGAAACTGGCCATTCTTTTCAATAACGAGTGCTTTCACGTGACAGGAGGAAGAGTCTTCCCTTTAGGTCACTTGGGGTCAGCCGTCAACTGCAAGGCACACAGACAGAAATTCATGGGTCCATCACCAGGTAGCTCTTGAGCACATCTGCAGCCAGTCTCCTGGGACTTCTACTTCATCCCAGGTAAATACAGGTGAGCCATCTGTCAGAGCTCTAGCCATTGTCATCTTTTTTGAAATGTGCCATTTTTTACTCCCAATAAAACTTCTTACAATGTGAGAAAAGTTAAGCATGTTGATAAACTAGTTTGCAGGTATGGGTGAATTTTATAGATGTGCATAAATATAGTGAATATACACAAACCAACAGACACCCCAAAATTATGAACTGATAAGTGTTTGCTAATCACTGTATATTGTTCAATTACCTGAGATCAAAGAATTTTGGCTGAGTGTAAAATAAACTCACTTACATTTGTCATTTTCTTTTGTTCTCTCTCTCAGTGTCCCTGCCACACAGAAGTTCAAAATCATTAAAGGCAAACAGAGTCATTATTTCTGGAATGCAGTCACCAAAACCGGTATCCCACCCTACCCCCTCCAAATGCTGCTTACAGATGCTGAATTCCAAGAATTTTCACATTAATTCAGACCTCGTGGTTAGTTCACAGGGTCCAATTTAAAGGCTGATAATGCTTTTGCATTGGCTTTTAAAGAAAGAAATTCTTTATTGGAAACTCTACTGCTTTCCAGCAGGACTGATTTAGATATACTCAAATCTATCATAAACCAACCATAGAGTTTTTCTTTTTCAATAATAGTAAAGTCAAATATTGTTATGTTTACAAAGTAAACCATACAGGTATAAGATTGGGTGTCATTTAACCTGTATCTGTAGCTGGATACTGAGATGACCTTTTTTTGTAGCTTTTGAATTGGTTTCTGGGGATCACTCTGTGATTGGTGGCTGTTCAGTGTGACCTAATGGCCCAATTAGAATCAGGCCATTTGGTGGCTAATATAACCAGATCTACTGGGCTGCTCATCTTTGTCAGGGCTTTGTTTTCATTCTTGGAAATATGACTTAAATGTTGGATCTGATTTTCACACTTTACACAGGTAAGCATCATCACCAGTATAAAATAATATGAAACACAATCATATTTGTGTGTGTAGTAAATAACTACTATGCATTTATATCGTCTACGGCACTTGCCATTTTTAGAAACCCATTCAGGTACTAGGTTTCAATATACAAGTTTCATTGTCAGTTCTGTACAAGGACTTTCCAAATCCAATACCTGAAAGAAATAGACAAGAAAAAAAATTCAGGGCTAGGACCTGTTTTAAGACAATTCATTTTACCCGAGACCAAGTTTTGTAAAAGCTGAGCATGTTTTGATTCACCTAAATCTGTCTCTTTGGAAAAGAAACTAGGGATTAATTTTCGAACCAGCGTCTGTGTCTCCAACTTTAAAATCAGATTTATTTTACTTTCCATTTGAGAGAGATGTTCGTTTTAAAGCCCATCTCTATTTAAGCAGCCTTTGGCCGAGGTTTAAATTGGAGTGAAGTATGATCTGCACCATGAAAGTATTACTATGTCTAATATCATGAACCTTTCACTTCTGAACATGCTTCAACAAGGGAGAGTGAATCATGCAAAAAATGTGAGCCTGGCAAAAGGTTAACTTCAGATTATTTTCAGTATCACCAGAGAGATTCCCTATCAATTTCCCTTACATCTTGATCTTCTTACCATTTCTTGATTGGAGGAAGTAAAGAGAGAGCATGCTTCTCCACTGCCTTGACGCAGTGTCTGCTTCCTCAGGTCTCTTATTAAGAAGGAGGCTTTCAGGGCTTCCCTGGTGGCGCAGTGAGGTTGAGAGTCTGCCTGCTGATGCAGGGGACGTGGGTTCGTGCCCCGGTCCGGGAAGATCCCACATGCTGCAGAGCGGCTGGGCCCGTGAGCCATGGCCGCTAAGCCTGCGCGTCTGGAGGCTGTGATCCACAATGGGAGAGGCCACAACAGTGAGAGGCCCGCGTACGGCAAAAAAGAAAAAAAAAAAGAAAAAAGAAAAAGAAGCAGGCTTTCAGAGAGCACATCAATGATATGTCTGTCATTTGACATGGGGAATGGAGGATGCAGAATCAGATATAGCACTAATGTGTCTTTAGACATTTTAATAGAAGAGATCATGTAGCTAAATGGGTAGACATGATTTTGCATGTTGACGTGATTTAAGCTACTTACTAATATAACACAATGCATGCAAGTAAGAACACCCATGGCTAATGGATATTTTTAGAACATATGTAATTCCCTTATCTAAAATGCATGCAAGTACTAGAAAATAATAGTAGAAAGCTCATCCACTCTATTACATTTCAAGAATTTTTAAAGTTTTCCCTCTGGTATATATTAATTAATATGTTGTTATTTATTACTTTGTATTTTTTTTACCTGAATTGAATTGTGCAAGTTGTGGCCTGCTGAATAGTAACTTTTAGTCACCAAAATATGCCTATATAGGTAGAAAATAATATGCAGTACATGCACAGATAAATACAGTCATGTATATAGAGGCAGGCATGGTCAAGGGTAAAAGAAAACTTGACTTAGCATTGTAAAACTTGGACTTAAATTCTATATCTGTCCCCTATGCTACTCACCCTCTGAGCCCCTGTGTGTTTAGGGTGTTTATCCATCAAATAACATTTCTATGATAACAAGTATCTACATATGTGTTCCTAAAGTAGTGAATAGAAGGCTAGACCTCTTCTCCTTTCTCATCTTGAGCCTAAACTCCACCCTCACCATCAGCTTACTTATTAATCTCTCACAGTTAAAAAGCACCTCTAATGGAAAACTGCCAAAAAGAAGACAAAAGCAAACCTTAAATACAAGCAATCTCTCTCAATTGATGTTTCTCAAATTTGTATTTTAGCTCAAACTTATTAAATGCTTATTTGGTGTCATGAGCTCCTTTAAGCACTTTGAAATGAACTCCTTTAGTTCTAGGACAACCTAAAACAGAACCACTGAGGAGAAAACCAACAACCAACGCACAAAGAGCTCAAGTAATCGGTCCAAGTTACAGACACTTGCTGAAGAGCTTTTGTTTCATTTCTCTTTCATTGCTGTTGTTTTGAACTAAAGTAATTTGGTTTATGTCAGCGCGGTCTGACAAACGAGCTAAAACACCCTTCATACAGCCACATAGAATGTTCACTCTCCAACGCCCTAAAACACGTGGGAAGATGAAGTGCCGTCTGAGAAATGTTTACTGCCGGTGATTTTTGTAAACATCCTCACAGTGGGAGAGATAAGGAGAAATCAATTTGGTTTTGTGTTTTTACCTGAAATAACATTAAAATTTGCTAACTAAACAATGGAAAGATATGTTCTAAGGGGTAAAAATGATTATAGATAAAATTAAATGGTAGATATTGGAATCCGGAAGAGGCTTTTTTTTTTTTTTTTTTTTTTTTGGTTACATTTCTATTGAAATTTTGGGTATCTGCGAAGAGCTACCACTGCCCAAGCCTACACTATTGTTTTTCTACAAAATATTTCTAGATTCTTTCTCCAGGAAAACCTATAAATAGCTGTTTGAGAACTGTAATTCAGAATGGGTAGAAAAATGGACAATACTCACTTTTGGAATTCCCAGGCACATTTTTTGTTGCCAGAGTTATTCAGTGATGAATGCATTCTTATCCCAGTTTTAAAATGAGTTAAATTATTTGACTAAACACATACTTATAAGGAGTAAAAATTTTAAAAAAAATTTTGTACTGGCTTCTTTAAAAAGCAGACTGTTTTAAAAAAAATTCTGAATTACTATTAAATTTGTGGAAACACATTACAATTAACTTTCTGGCATGTAAGATAATTTATTAATGCAAGTTTAGATATAAATACTCTTAGATATATTTTACTGAATCTAATTTGTGTCTTCCGATGTGGGTCTTTGAAAATATCCACATTAACTAAAATGGTTATTGGTTTCAATAGCTTAAATTTGGCTCTAAAACATGATGTTCATGTTAACATTTCTGGAAACTAAGCTTTTATTCTATTATTTTTTCTTTTTAAAAAAATTTTATTTTTTAATTATTTTTATTGGAGTATAGTTACTTTATAATGTTGTGTTAGTTTTTGTTGTACAGCAAAGTGAATCAGTTATACATATACATACACAAGGGCCTGAGAAAATAATTTTTAAAAGCAGCAGTCTTTTGCATCTATTGCATGATTACCCTGTGCTAGGCATTATCTGCTAACCCTCATGACCACTCCATGAGATGAGGATTATAATCCCCAAGTTCATTTTAGGAATCGGATGAGAATGAGTAATTAAGACTTCTCCAGGACTTATAACAAACTCAGTAGTGATTCCAGGGTTTATATTCAGCTTTCACTGATTCCAGGCATAGGGTGGTTCTACCACCAATGACATATGGCTGAGTCCATGAGCCCATGTGGGTTTCATTAGTGTCACTACTGGCCTCAGTGGCCCCCAGTGCTTGAGAAAAGGTGGGATGACTCTCCCAGGCCCACAGAGGGCTCTGAACCATCACATCTGCCTTAGCGGCCTCTCCTCCCTTGGTTGTTTTACCACATCAGCCCATTGCATTCATGAGAGACCAGGCATCACCTGCCACAGGGATCAATGGCCAGCATTTGTTCAAAGCTGCACAGAGAGTTTCTTTCCCTCTGCCAGCTTCAGGGTCCAATGCCCACATTCAGCGTGAATTTGAGAAAGAGAAGTCAAGGGCAGCTGGTGTGGTGGAGAATTCCAATACACCATTTACCTTAATAAATGTTTACTTAGAGTCCCCATGTCTAGAATTCTGCTAAGTCTCCTTCCTTCTGGAGATGGTCAAGTGCTATCCATTTTCTAGGAAAAGGAGCTTTTTACCGTAGATGGATGAAGAATAAGATATTCAGAGGAGAGAGTGGCTAGAGATACATGTGCAAATTAGGGTCTGTATGCTTTTTTTTAGGAGTTTAAACTTTATACTGTGAGCAACAAGGAATCAAGAAGTTTCTACGTAGAAGAGATGTGTATGTTCAATTTAATATTTTTAACTGCAGCTCCTGTGCAAAAATAAAGGAAACTGTGAATATTGTGGACTGGCCATTGATGACATTAGGCAAAAAGTACAGAAGAAAAGAACTAATAAGTAAATGAGGTTAAATAGTAGAATAATACTCATGAGTTATTTTGGTGGGAGGCTACAATGAAATTGTTATTATTATTATTAATTTATTTTTGTTTTTTGCGGTACGCGGGCCTCTCACTGCTGTGGCCTCTCCCGTTGTGGAGCACAGGCTCTGGACGCGCAGGCTCAGCGGCCATGGCTCACGGGTCCAGCCGCTCCGCAGCATGTGGGATCCTCCCGGACCGGGGCATGAACCCGCATCCCCTGCATCGGCAAGCGGACTCTCAACCACTGTGGCACCAGGGAAGCCCGAAATTATTAAAAGGTGAGAGAAGGGAGGGGCTTTAGGAACACATTGGGAAGAGTGAGACTTCTGATTTGAGTGACAGCATGGGTGGTGGAGCCACTATCTAATTGGAAAAGGAGGTATTTTGACAGGTTGCTAAGAGTTACTGTTTGGAATTGTGAGTTAAGGGTGTTTTTGAGTGTCTAAATGAAGATGCTGTTAGAAATAAATGTCTATCTATAGTTAATTGAGGTAGAGGCTGGCACTTGAGAATCTGCCTATTGGGTAATAAAGAAGGATTTTCAAAAAAATAACGGATTGGGCAATCTTTCTACCTAGCACACAGCTGGTCGTCTTTCCAGCAACATCACATCTTTTTAACAGGATGATGCATTTAGCTGATATGTTTAGCATAGATTGATATCCATTAATGAGGAGATGGCAGTGAAAGACAATCCAAGAAGTAGGATGGTGCTGCTAGGTGCAGACTCTCAGCAAGATAAAGGAAAAAGTCAACTGCTTCCAAATACTACGCGTAGACTCAGTGGGTGCTGGCTCTGAAAATGGGCGGCCAGAGGGTAGGGAAGCTCAGAATCTCATAGACAGAAATGGAGTAAAAGGGGACCAGCATCCCTGTGCATAGAAGCAAGAGATGGTCTAAGGAAGCAGAATTGAAAATAGAGCATAATTTCCCTTTCCTGGGAGCAGTGTTCTTCCCGATGAGATGAGCAAATGGCATAAATCATCTATAATTTTAAAGAATATCATACATTTCAAAATAAACACTGCTATCAAATATTTTCTAAGATTAGGGCAACTAAAAGTGTTCTTTTAACATCTTGATTATTAGGAACAGTTCCCAAGTAGATAGAAGAAAAGAGTGCAAAATACATAATCATTTCTGTGCCAAACATTTCAGGGCTGCTGGGCCCTTTGGTGTAATTTGTGCTGTTCTGAGAGGCTCTGACAGACCTTCAGTTAAATAGATAAATGTTGTCCTCTCAGCATACCAACCACGTGAGTTTGTGTGTGTATATATACACATATGTACACTATGCATATGTACACACACATACTATATGTATACACTACATATACTCTATAAATAGCATGTATATATGATATATAGTGTATATATTTATAATGTAACATAATTTTTTCCTTTCCACTGCTTTTTAAATCTTTAAAAATGCATTTATAATACCTGTGTCTGCTCAATACTCTGTAATAACCTAATTAGGAAAAAATTTTGAAAAAGAATAGATACATGCATATTCATAACTAAATCACTTTGCTGTATACCTGAAGCTAACACATTGTTAATCAACTATACTCTAATATAAAATAAAAATTTAAAAAATAATAATAATATTTTAAAAATATATGTTTTAAAAATACCTGTTTCCTAGGAATATAGCTAGGATCAAAATAAACAAGTTCTGTAAAGAACATTAATGATGATCCCTTTGTGTTAACTTGCTGACTTTCAGTTTGCGAATGTGCTTAAAGGGCATACACGATGGCTATCTACTCCCTACAGACACTTCAGAGACTCCACTGTCCACATAGAGAAACTGTTTAGCCACTGACCTGTCCTATTAATTTCCATACTCCCTGCCTAATACAAAGGCTGTTTATTTTCCCCAAGATGTCTCAGTTTGGGAGATGAGCCATTGTCTTCTAGTCAGAGTCCCATCAGGAACATGTCTTGATATCCACGAAGAAATCTGACCCCCTATCAGCAGCTTCCTGGCTTCAGTCATTTAAAATATGTCCACACAACTACACCATCTAATCACAGGAAGTATCTTCCTCCAGAACCTCCAGGGTCAAGAGAAAGGACCTCTCTGAATAGCCCTTTTCTTTACACAGGATGCATATTATTGAATAAGCAAAATTATTTCTCTCTTGTCTTTTGAGAACAAGAATAGCTGACTTAGACAGATGCAAGACCTATTTCTTTTATTGAATCAGAGAACAGCAGTGAAGTCAGCCTAAACTGCCTAAATGCAGAAGCTGACACTGACATGAGATGAAGTTTGGGGCCCTGAAAAACTGCCTGCCCAGGAAATACTGTGGAGTTGAATCAGGACCCAGTCGAGGTTCAAATCTGGCCCTTGTGAGAAGCAGCACTTGAGTAAATAGACAGGGATGGTTCTGCAGAGGCTCAAGTGAAGCAAGAGGACAGGTGTACAGGAGGTGCCAATTTGGCAGGAAGGAAGAGAGGCAAAGACAGTTAGCTCAGGGAGGCCAGATGCATCCAGGAAAGTCAAGCTACACAAGATGCAACCCTTATATTCTCAGGATGGTGTCTTGATGCCTTCTGCACAGACTTAAGGAGGATTCCCTAAATTAAACCAGGAATGAGAGGTGTTTGTGGTGATGGTGATAGCGTGAACCCTCACTGAAGTCCAAGCACTGCATCCTCAATGAAGCCTCTCAGGTCTGCCATCTTGCATATGCACCTACTTCCATTAGAGCAATTATTTTAGCTACTTTTCACCCAAATTCTTACTCATTTTCTATTATACTGTAAATTCTCAAAGCACAGAAATTATGTTTACCTTGATTGAATTCGCATCCATAGCATTTAACAAAGCAATTGGTACACAAGAGTACACGGGAAATGTGTGTTGCATATAAGAACACAATGGTGACACAGCTCTGTTTACCATATGGCTGCGAACTATACCAATTTGTAAGGCTGGAGAACGTTGGTTCAGCACGGGTGCAGCATTGCCATGTCCTGTGGTTCCTATTCCATTCCATTCCATTCCTATTCCATGTATGAATATTGAGATCACTCTTGTTTCTGAGCCCAAGGTGCATCAAACACTAATTATTTCATATACAAAGTTTTCTCTTGTATAATCAGTACAAATTCTTAATGTAAACAATACACAATTAGTTGGCATAGATTTTTTATGGGAAGATCTGTAGTCTAAACAAGGTAGCTTATAAAGGAGGAAAATTTTTTTCTACCTCATTTCCTTATAAAATAGTGGCTGTAAGGCAAATTGTAGGTAATCAATATAATATTAATAAGCTATTTAAAATAAAATATTTAGAAGCTGCCACTAATTTCCATATTAAACAAAGTGAGATTGGAAAACCTCAGTTTGACTATTTAATCTGGGTTATAAAATATACAGACTACAGATAAATGTTATAGAAAGAAACCCACTTTCCTTTGTATTTACATGAATCCTTTATGCCTGATGAGTTAATGTATATAAAAGCATCTAGCACACAGTCTAATTCATAGATGTTCAGTATTAGTTTCCATCCCTTTACTTCTAACTTCAAGTTGATCATCCAAAATGTGCCTCATAGAAGTGTTCTTGGATTTCTCTTTAACTAACAGATTAAAAATTAAATCAATGAAGAAAATTATTTGCCATATTCAATGGTTCATTTTGCTTTTTTTTAAAAAAACAGTCTTTCAGTATGATCATCTCCAGGTATCATAGTAAATGAAGTAAGTCAGACAGAGGAAGACAAATATTGTATATCGCTTATATGCAGAATATTAAAAAATGCTCCAAATTAACTTATTTACAAACAGAAACAGACTCATAGACTTAGAGAAAGAACTTATGGTTACCAGGGGGGAAGGGTGCCGGGGGAGGTATAGATTGGGAGTTTGGGATTGACATGTACATACTGGTATATTTAAGATAAAATGCCTTTCCAAGAAAAAACTGGAAAAATATTGAATAAATAAATAAATAAATAAAAACAGCTTTTCAGGAGGCATCTAAGTTTATAACATGCAATTGTGCTATTATGTGAAATACACATTGGTGATTTTTGCATTAGAGAAAGTATGTACAAGCATTTCCATCTCTGCAGTTTTCTCCTCCACTTTCAAAAGAAAGAATTTTATATTGTAATCCATCATTTTTAACCTACACCTTCATTTCGGAGAGGAAGTTTAAGTCAGATGAACTCTGTGGCTCCTTCTAACTCTGTGGCATTCTAATTTATTTTCTAAAGGCTTCTGAAATAAGGGCAAAACATTTAAAACCAACCCCTGGGAATAGTCTAAGAGATATATAAGTGGTTGCATTCAATGGTCTCTTTCAAACATAACCTCTAGTGTGTTTATGAAAAGAATGTGTAAGTGAATATGATCGAAGTGCAGAAAAGGTTTGGCCTTTGCATTTATCATTCTCTGGACACAAATCCCTCCTGAGCTGTGTGTCAACAGCAAAAACACCACCAACAAAAACCACATTAATCACAGGGCACAAACTGCCCGCCTCCTTTATCTGCCTAATTCTCCCTCACAGGATTTCTGCCCCTCATCCTCACAGGACTATTTTGTTTTACTCCATAAAGTTACCTACAGGTCTGAGTACAGGTACAGCTCAGCTGGCTCTCAGGGGACTGGGTAATTTCAAGTCAAACCTTGGCCAACAAAATATGACTCAAATTTTCTCTTTCCTCTATAGTTCTTAATCTGCTTGTTTTCCCCCCAAAAGTGCTATACCCAGTTACCTGCCACTAAACTATGACCCGTAAATGGGTCACAGTCACCATGACAAAACCCATTACTTCCCTCAAGTGTAAATATTGCATAATCAATAAAACTGACCATTTAAATGCATTTTATAGGTAATGTATTCCAAAATGAGAAGAAACAGCTAAAAGGAGCATTATATATTCATTTAATGAACCACTTAAAGATTTATCATTTTTTTCTTATAAGAGGAATATATTAATGGTTTAGTTTTTTTAATTGATTGATATTAAAGGCTAGATAATGGAAAAATGGTATGGAAAACTTATTCTTAATTCAAAGATAATGAACAAGGCTATATTTTAAAAGAATTTTAATGCTCAAAAAGCCAATCATGAAACAGATAATTAGGTCACAAAATATCATTTTGCAGTGCATATACAGCAAGTGAAAGTACAGTGAAGGTAATTTTTAAAATATTTTTTCATCTCTGTAACCTATCCACTTACATCTTGTTCAGAGAAAATAAGAGTCAAAGAATTTTGTTTGAGAGTCAGATAATAGCTGAAGTAGGAGAGAGATAATTTGATATGACAGAGCCTACATATGAGGCACTTATTCAGTGTGTGTTATGAAAGCATCACGGCAGAGTGGAAGGAGGTGGTCTTGGGAACAGGTGGTCAAGTGTTCACGACTTGGCTTTACCCCTTACTTTCTGCTTATAATACTACTACCAATAAATGTATTTAACCTCTTTAGGTCTTAGTTTCCTTGTATTTAAAATTAATTTCACCCTACCATGCTCTTAATATGGACTTCTGAGCTGGTTCTCATGAATGGATAAATGGATAAATATTAATCAGCTTCTTCAATCTTTTGTTCTTACATCCTCAATTTATGTGTTCATTAAATGTTTGGAACAGCACATTTAGTAAATAAAAGATGTTAGAAGTAAATACTTCTTAATCATGTGTGCATGTGTTTGTGTGTGTTCCTCTGAGTAACAGACTATTCTCCATTTATTTGAGATCAAGGTCCTGACAAGGAAAAATGAGCAGAAGTAAACTGCCCACCAATAAGAATTATGAAATAGCAACTATGAGATGAGAAAGAACGGAGGCTAGTCTTTCTTAAGTTTGGAACTTGTGTACAAATCCTACCTATGTTCAAATCCAAGGTTGTACAGATCCCACATATGTCCAAATTTCTACTCAAGTACACCTCCAAGTTTGGAGCTTCTGTATAAATCCCAGAACCATCTACTCCACTGAATGTGGGCATTGCATCCTTTGTAGATGCCATAAGGATCTTAGCTTTCCCTATAGATGGTAGAGTTAGGTCTGTATAAATTTTTTATTCGGGAGAGGTTAGTAAAATTATAGAACTTTACCTTATGTCAAAGCCTATAGAGGTCAACATTCACTCACCATCAATTCACAGGCAGGTAAAGTTTACTTCCCCTTTTCCTTTTTTGGATCTACTGACCCTTCAGATAACAGCTGTGGGACTACCTTCTCCTCTTTCCTTTTTCCTCTCCCTCTTCTCCCTGGGGTCTGCAGTGGAGAAGTAAGATATGTTAGTGTGATACAAGATAATATGTCAAGAATTTAGATCTCAATCAAGTCCCTCATTTCAGGATGGAGTGAGCTGAAGCCCCAAGGAAGAAGTGGCTTTCTCCTGCCATGGAGCCACATGCCTTCAGGGTCCACGGCACCTCGTGCCAGTGATTCCACACGGCCCTTACTGTGGCATCTGCCCTTTACCTGTACATTCCTCAACACCTCCCATCAGGTCCCCCACCAGGCAGACTGTGGAATTTCTGTTTTAGTTTCCCTGATCTCCATCAAAATATCTCAGGCTTGATTCAGACAAAGCCACTATCTAGGCAATCAGCTAATTGAAAAAATGTTTCTTAACTAGATTTATCAATGGTTAATTTTTCAAGTTCAACTATATCCAGCAGTGTGGAACAATAGAAATAACTCTGGTGAGGCAGTTAGAAGACCTTGTTCAGCTTGGCAGCCTCTTCATTGTGCGATCTTGGTAAAATTATTTACTCTAAGTGGTTATTATTTTTGTGATTGGTGAAAAAGAGTTTAAGTAATCTCCAAAATTCCTCCCACAGCAAAATTTTTATTTTCAAATTCATAGTTGATAAGTATATACTTTGCTTGCTAAAAATTATTTCTGAAATATTTCAAAATACAGAGAAAAGATACTCTCTTCTATTTAGGGTCAATTTCTTTCTTGATGAAATATATTCTTTGGTAGTTCTTTTTATATGCAAGAATATTCTAATAAACTTTTTTTAAATTTATTTATTTTATTTATTTATTTATTTTTGGCTGTGTTGTGTCTTCATTGTTACGAGCGGGCTTTCTCTAGTTGCGTTGAGTGGGGACTACTCTGAGTTGCAGTGCATGGGCTTCTCATTGTGGTGGCTTCTCTTGTTGCATGGGGTCTAGGCGTGCAGGCTTCAGTAGTTGTAACACGCGGGCTCGGTAGTTGTGGCTCATGGACTCTAGAGCACAGGCTCAGTAGATGTGGCGTGCGGGCTTAGTTGCTCCACGGCATGTGAGATCATCCCGGACCAGGGCTCGAACCCGTGTCCCCTGCATTTGCAGGTGGATTCCAAAACATTGTGTCACCAGGGAAGCCCCTTAAACTTTTAATTTTGAGATATCTGTAATCTCATATGTGGCTGTAAGAAATAATATAGAGAGATCCCTTCTACCTTCTCCACAGATTTCTCCAAGGGTAATATCTTGGAAACTCTTACACAGAATCACAACTAGGATGTTGCCATGGACATGGTCAAGATAGGGAACATTTCCAACCCCATGAGGATTCTTCTAGTTGCGCTTTTATAGCCACACCCACTCCCTTCCCACTCCTGCCCCCCTCTTTCATCCTGGCAATGGATTTCTACAGTTTTCTCATTTCAAATGTTATATCAATGAAAAATTACTTACAATCCTTTTAGGATTGGTTTTATCCACTCAGCACAATTCCCAGGAGATGCATCCATGTTGTCACAGACATCAATAGTCTGCTATTTTTACTGCTGAGTGATATTCCAAGGTGTAGCTGCACTGGAGTTTGTTTAACCATTCACCTGTTTAAGGACATGTGGGCTGTTTCCTTTCTTGGCTGTTATGACTAAACTGTTATGAACATTTGTGTATGGGTTTTTGTATGGCCATACCTTTTCAGTTCTCTGGCACAAATGCCCAAGTATGCAATTACTGGGTCATATGGTAGTAGCATGTTTAGTCAACCAACAATAAGAAAAACTGCCAAGCTGTTTTCCAGAGTGGATGTGCCATTTTATATTCCCACCAGCTCTGTATTAGCATCTTCACCATGCAGTATTTGGTGTAGTTACTATTTTGTTAGCCATCTTCATAGGTGTATAATAATATATCATTGGAGATCTTTCCCCAGCTTTTTGAGGTATGATTGATAAATAAAAATTGTATATGTTTCAGGTGTACAACATGATGTTTTGAGATACCTATTTATCAATATATATATATTTTGAAATAATAACCAAAATCAAGCGAATTAACATATCCATCACATCACATAGGTACCATTTGTGTGTGTGTGTGTGTGTTTTATTGAAAACATTTGAGAACTACTTTCTTAGAATATTCATTGTGGTTTTCTTTGTTTTGCCCTGATGGCTAATGTTGTGGGCTGAATCATACTCCTCCCAAATTCATATGTTGAAGCCATAACTCCCCATGTTTAAGAATGTGACTATATTTGGAGACAAGGCCTTTAAATAGGTCACAAAGTTGAAATGAAGTTGTCAGGGGATCCCTAATCCAATCTGACTGGTGTCTTTATAAAGAGATGAGGACACAGAAATGTACCAGGAATGGGCAGACAGAGAGAAGATCACATGTTCACTCTTAGTGTATCGTAATGTGCCTGATCTTTGTGTGTTGATTTTGTATCCTGAAACCTTGCAAAACTCACTTATTAGTACCAGGAGTAATTTTAGTTTTTCGTTCCTTGAGATTTTCTACATAGACGATCATACTTTCTGCAAATAAGAACAGCTTTTTTTTTTTTTTCAGTCTGTATGCCTTTTATTTTTTTCCGTGTCAAGGTTACTGAAGGGAGTGTGCCCTCATATACCTGTAAGGGAAAGAGACTATATGCTAAGGTTCTACTTGCAGTATTAGAAGTACAATTAGAGCATTTGTGTATTAGAAAGTTAAGGCACTCTTCACAATCGACAGAGAGAGAAAGAGAAGGAAGGAGAGAGAGCGAAGAGAGAGAGAACTCAGAACACATATCTCTAAGACTCTATAGCTATTATATCAATTAATTATGAAAATATAGTACCAGAGCATTTGGGATATGTTAGCATCCTCCTCTTTCACAGGAATAGGGCAGCCAGAAGAGTGGAGTTTTGAATTTCAAGAAACTGCCTAGAATAAAATAAACTCTTCAGGATATACTTAACTATGGAAACCAGTAACTTGTGTTCAAGTCCAAATCCCCAGTGAGAAATCAGGACATAGTCCAAGGTGCAGAAGAACTGTGAACTAGAGAAAAATCACACTGCTTTATCTTGGTTCAAAAGAGGGATGTGTAACAAAAGTGTGTTAGGACTCTTTTAGTCGCAAATGACATTAAACAACTCAACTGGGCTTAAACAAAACAGGAAATGTGTTAAACCAAGAAACTGAGATGTCTGAGATACAAGTTCAATGGCTCTGGGCACTCAGCTACCGTCATTACTGTTCTTGCAGGTTAGATTCTTCTCCTGCAGACCTTATCGGAGCATAGCATCCATGTCTGTCGGCAATTCTGGGCTTACATTCTCTAAAGTGAATGAGCCTCAGCACAAGGAGAATGGTTATTTCCCAATATTTTCAGCACAAGTCAGTGGGAGGACTTCCTGGCCTGGCTTTGCTCACACGACCCTCATTGACCCAGTTCCTATGGTTGCTGAATACAATCCTATCATTTGACTAACATTCAGTTAAAATGTACTCATGAAGAACTGACACTCTTTATCATTCTATGCAATGTTTTGGGTGTAGGGGTTGGTGCAGGAAAACTAAGAAATGAGCTTTCACATTTATGCAGAGAGAATTCAAGTCCCCTGCCTCCTTTCACCCAGTCAAGTCTCACGCCAAGACAGTGCCAGGCTGTTAAACACCTCCTTGGTTTCTCTGTGAGTCTCCACAATACGTTGAGTGTGAGCTCAACAGCAAGTGAGATAAGATGTCAGCCTGTCTGCCAGTGAACTCAGGGCCCTCCATCTGAGTTTCAATATGCAGAGTGCATTGGAGGCAAAGACATCTCTATAAATGAGAGCACCAGAGCTTCAAAAGCAAAACACACAGCATCACATTTTATGGATTTGCAGCAGCAAAGTTAAAATCTATGGGAATTCTTTTCAGGAAAGACATGTTGCAAATTTTAAGCTGTCCTTCATTACTTGAAAGAATTCACATTCAGCACACGAGAGGAAGTATTTTCAGGAGGAAATCTACATTTGAAAATGATCACGGTGAACAAAAGTTATCTTGCGAAAGGGATACAGCACCTGAGATAATTGAGGGCACTGGGAAAGATCAAACTGCCTCCGAATTGCCAACATCAGCTAAATGCACTCACACCCTCCCCGTGGTTTCCATCACACATCCTTCAGTGAAGTGTAGCTGGGAAAGGTGCATGTGAGCCCAGCTCTACGATGCCTCCCAGCAGAGACCATACACTCGGAGGCAGGGTTGAATTTTCCCCATGAAAATTGAGCACAAGACACACAGCCTTGTTGTAAAACTTCAGTGGCATCACCTACTGTGCTCTACACAGCACAGCAGGTATAATGTTGCTGTTTTAAGCATAAATAGTTCTATAGCCTGAACGGGAAAAATGTTGACTCTGCCTTTGCAGGGTCCACATTTGAAAGAAAGAGATTACAAAAGTGATCGACCTCAGACCGGGAGGGACAGGGAAGATGCTCATACAGGAGGAGGGAAGGATTCAGGGATTCCTCCTTCCAGGAGGTAAGTAGAGCTGAGACTTAGCAAAGCAGAGATAGGAAGAGAGTCCTAGGAAGATGGATGGGACTACAGGAAAAGAAGATGTGGTTAAGGTAAACTGCAGTATACAGATACGAGAAAGTGCAGTGCATGACCACAGCTGCCAGGGACTTTGAATGTTCAAGGTCCAGAAAGGCAACTGTATTTTCCAGTGAGTGTCTACATATAGGCACTGAGTTTTGATGCTTCAATCTGCAGGAAATTGGATAAGGAGATGTGCATGCTCCATTTTGCTCCTGCTTCCTTTTCCATTTCTTTACCCAAGTATTTGTGTCTTAAGAGGAGAGCCTTGGAGGCCTGAAAGCTTCATTTCAAGCCCCGTGAAAGTCAGCAGGAGGGAAACGGATTCAGGGCTCAGTGACACCCCTTCCACTACATGTCCTCATCTTGTCCACAGGGAGCCATGGTGTTTCTCTTGTCAAATGAGAAGTCCAAAATGATTCAGCAGTGTAACGCCCTGAAGAGTTTGTCAGGAACGCCTAAGAAACAATATCAATCTCCCACCCACCAACCACTTTTAACTGTCATATGTGTGTGTGTATGTATATATATATATATATATATATATATATATATATACACATGTACATATATACTATATATATGCATCTATATCTATCTACCTATCTATCCATAATTAATCCCAAGATGTTTTGTCTTTAATGAAACACAAGAAAAAACATACTGATGGGTACCTTTGTTAATGTCAATGGTCTTCTGGAGAATTCACTATCACTAACCCAGGCCCAGTCCTGAATTCCTGGTACCCTTTCCCACTTCACAGACTGTCTTCTCTGATGTTTGCTCACATGAGAAATCACTTCAGGTTTTCCTGTCCACACTGTTATTTCAGTTTCTTCTTAATAGATAGCCTGGCTCTAATTCCAGGAAGGAATTATATCTATATATATCTCTGTATAACTATATATTACATATATATGTATATATATGAGAATAAAATTCCAGAAAGAAATATATATATCTGTATATTTATACCTATTTATATGGAATGGAATAAAAGTCACCTATTTTTTATTATTCAGATCCTTCCGTAGCTATGATATAGTGTTGTCCTTGAATCTGTAAAACCCAAAAGCTAGACTTTGAAGAGCACTAACAGTTAAAAAATATACATGAGAGCACAGGAGCTTCATGAATTGCTTACATCTTCCTTCTAAACTGTACACTTGGATACGTTTTAAAGAGAGCTGAAGGAAATAGTTGAAACATTTCCTTTCTCAACTCTTTGCTGTTCTCTTCCATGCACATGGGGAGGGCAGAGGAGAGCGTGGTCACAGCCCGCTGAATCAATCACAGAGAGGCTGTGCACCTGCTCAGCACTTAAAATTATGTTTATGTGAAAACCACAAGTAAAGTTAATGAACCATAAAGTTAGGAACAGGCCAGGAAGGTCCTATAGTAATACTTTTGCTGCTCTGCTGTATGTTTTTAAAATTTGTATTTAATTATGTTGCTGTTGTAATTTTGGGGAGCTTTAAAATGACTGCGATGTTTGTAAAGACCTTTATTTATTACCCCTAATTGCATTCTGAGCAGAAATGTCTTACATTCATCAAGTGGGATAAGAAGAGAACAGATGAAGCACAGCGGTACTTGGTGATTCAGCTCATGCTGGTGGAACAGGTAGAGCTGCCAGCCTCTTTCTTTTTAAATATCCATCCTTAATATGTAACAAACTTAGAGCTAAGTACCTGAGGGAGAAGATAACGCATGTCATATCTCTTTTTCCTGAGTAGCATGATCTCGACTGACCTAAGGATGCTAGTCCTTTAGAGTACTAATTCATTTTACCTCTATTCACAAGACATGAATGGAATTCATTGGTATTTTAGCTCTAATTAGACATGAGAGGTTCTGTGCTGATAATGAAAACTTCTATGTATTCTCTCTACTAAAGTACAGAGAATGGCTGTGGACGTCTACCTGAGCTGCCTATGATCCTCCTTGTTTAAAATTAATTTTTATTGGCGTATAGTTGATTTACAATGTTGTGTTAATTGCTGTTGTTCAGCAAAGTGAATCAGTTATATGTATACATAAATGCACTATTTTTTAGATTATTTTCCTATATCTTATGAACCTCTTAATGAGACTTGATTTTGAGCATTTTGACTTCTCTCAGATAGCCAAGGCATATGTATACATATATATAATAAATATATATGTCAGACAACAACAAACAGCCACACACTAGGTCACTTAGACTCCAAAGATCTTAAGCAGTGGCCCTCAACCCTACTGATATTTTAGAATCACCTGGGAGCTTATTATACACTTGGTCCACACCCTAGAGGACTTAGCTCAGAATTTCTGGAGGTGGCCCCAGGTGTCAGTATTTTTGAAGTGCCTACCTGCTTCCAAGTGCACTCAAAACTGAACTATTACGGCATGAAAGGAATTTGGAGTACATTTAGTTCTACTTAAGGTAGAACTACTATCTTAATTAACAGACTTCAGTACATTTTAAAGTGGTGTGGTAAATCTACTATAATAATGAAGATTGTGATGATGGTGGGGATAGTAGCTATTTAGTGATAACTATTTCTGTTTTCCAAGCCCCTGATAAGCTCTTTATGTTTATTCTATCACTGGCTTCCCACAGTATCTAACAAGATAGGAATTTTTATTGTCTTCATTTCATAGATGAGGGAACTTGGATTCAGCAAGTGTAGCTAATTTTACAAGACTGCATACTTATTTATGGGTAAAGCTGGGCTAGGATTTAATTCCAGATCTAACTCTAAAATCATAGAACTTGACCACTGAGGTTCTGCTTATTTAATATCCTGCAAAGGGAGATCCCAGAGAGAGGACTGGGGTTGGTGGTGTGAACACAGCCTGAAGGGGTTAGTGCGCCTCAGCTAGCAAGTAGGGAGTCCGGGAAAAAGTCTGGAGCTGCCAAAGAGTCAAGAGACTTTTTCTTCCCTCTTTGTTTCCTGGTGCATGAGGAGAGGGGATTCAGAGCGCTGCTTAAAGGAGCTCCAGAGACGGGCGCGAGCCGCGGCTATCAGCGCGGGCCCCAGAGACAGGCATGAGATGCTAAGGCTGCTGCTGCCGCCACCAAGAAGCCTGTGTGCGAGCGCAGGTCACTATCCACACCTCCCTTCTGGGGAGCCTGTGCAGCCCGCCACCGCCAGGGTCCCGTGATCCAGGGACAACTTCCCCAGGAGAACGCACAGCGCACCTCGGGCTGGTGCAACGTCACGCCGGCCTCTGCCGCCGCAGGCTCGCCCCGCATCCATACCCCTCCCTCCCCACGGCTTGAGTGAGCCAGAGCCCCCGAATCAGCTGCTCCTTTAACCCCGCCCTATTTGAGTGAAGAACAGACGCCCTCAGGCGACCTACATGCAGAGGCGGGGCCAGATCCAAAGCTGAGCCCCGAGAGCTGTGTGAACAAAGAAGAGAAAGGGAAATAACTCCCAGCAGCCTCAGGAGCAGTGGATTAAATCTCCACAATCAACTTGATGTACCCTGCATCAGTGGAATACCTGAATAGACAACGAATCATCCCAAATTCAGGAGGTGGACTTTGGGGGCAACTGTAGCCTTGGGGTTTGCTGTATGCAACTGACTAGTATCTGATATTTATGTTTATCTTAGTATAGTTTTTAGCACTTGTTATCACTGGTGGATTTGTTTATTGGTTCTGTTGCTCTGTTCCTTTTTTAATTACTTTTTATAATCTATAATTTATTTATTTATTTTTATTTTATTAACATCATTTTCTTCTTTCTTTCTTTCTTTCTTTCTTTCTTTCTTTCTTTCTTTTCCCTTTTCTCCTGAGCCATGTGGCTGACAGCATCGTGGTGCTCCGGCCAGGTGTCAGGCCTGAGCCTCTGAGGTGGGAGAGCAGAGTTCAGGACATTAGACCACCAGAAACCTCCCAGCCCCATGTAATATCAAACAGCAAGAACTCTCCCAGAGATCTCCGTCTCAATTTTAAGACCCAGTTCCACGCAGTGACCAGCAAGCTGCAGTGCTGGATGCCCCATGCCAAACAACTAGCAAGACAGGAACACACCCCACCCATTAGCAGAGAGAGTGCCTAAAATCATAATAACTTCACAGACACACCAAAACACACCACCAGACGTGGTTCTGCCAACCAGAAAGACAAAATCCAGCCTCATCCACCAAAACGCAGGCACCAGTCACCTCCACCAGAAGCCTACACAACCCAATGAACTAACTTTACCCACTGGGGGCAGACACCAAAAACAATGGGAACTACGAATGTGCAGCCTGTGTAAAGGAGACCCCAGACACAGTAAGATAAGCAAAATGAGAAGACAGAGAAAGAGACAACAGATGAAGGGGCAAGGCAAAACCCACCAGACCAAACAAATGAAGAGAAAATAGGCAGTCTAACTGAAAATGAATGCAGAGTAATGATAGTAAAGATGATCCAAAATCAAAGAAATAGAATGGAGAAAATACAAGAAATGTTTAACAAGGACCTAGAAGAACTAAAGAGCAAGCAAACAATGATGAACAACACAATAAATGAAATTAAAATTTTTCGAGAGGGAATCAATAGCAGACTAACTGAGGCAGAAGAATGGTTAAGTGATCTGGAAGACAAAACAGTGGGAATAGCTACTACAGAGCAGAATAAAGAAAAAGGAATGAAAAGACTTGATGCCAGTCTCACAGAGCTCTGAGACAACATTAAATGCACCAACATTCAAATTATATGGGTCCCAGAAGAAGAAAAGAAAAAGAAAGGGGCTAAGAAAATAATTGAAGATATTATAGTTGAAAACTTCCCTAATATGGAAGAGGAAAGAATCAATCAAATCCAGGAAGTGCAGAGATTTGCACAGAGGATAAATCCAAAGAGAAACACGCCAAGACAAATATTAAGCAAAATATCAAAAATTAAATACAAAGAAAAATATTAAAAGCAGCAAGGCAAAAACAACAAATAGCATACAAGGGAATCCCCATAAGGTTAACAGCTGATCTTTCAGCAGACACTTTGCAAGCCAGAAGGGAGCTACAGGACATATTTAAAGTGATGAAAGGGAAAAACCTACAACCAAGATTACTCTACCCAGCAAGGATCTCATTCAGATTCGACGGAGAAATTAAAATTTTACAGACAAGCAAAGGCTAAAAGATTTCAGCACCACCAAACCAGCTTTACAACAAATGCTAAAGGAACTTCTCTAGGCAGGAAACACAAGAGAAGGGAAAGACCTACAAAAACAAACCCAAAGCAATTCAAAAAATGGTAATAGGAACATACATATCAATAATTACCTTAAATATAAATGGACTAATTCCTCCAAACAAAAGACAGAGACTGGCTGAATGGATACAAATGCTAGACCTGTATATATGCTGTCTATAAGAGACACACTTCAGATCTAGGGACACACACAGACTGAAAGTGAGGGGGTGGAAAGAATTTAAAATAAAGACTATTACAAGGGACAAAGAAGGACACTACATAATGATCAAGGGATCAACCCAAGTAAAAGATATAACAATTGTAAATATTTATGCACCCAACATAGGAGCACCTCAATTTATAAGGTAAATGCTAACAGCCATAAGCAGGGAAGTGAACACTAACACATTAAAAGTAGGGGACTTTAACACCCCACTTTCACCAATGGACTGATCATCCGAAATGAAAATAAATAAAGAAACACAAGCTTTAAATCTTTAAATGGTACATTAAACAAGATGGACTTAATTGACATTTATAGGATATTCCATCCAAAAACAACAGAATATACTTTGTTCTCAGGTGCTCATGGAACATTCTCCAGGATAGATCATATCTTGGGTCACATATCAAGCCTTCATAAATTTAAGAAAATTGAAATCATATCAAGTATATTTTTTGACCACAACACTATGAGATTAGATATCAATTACAGGAAAAAGACTGTAAAAAACACAAAGACATAGAGGCTAAGCAAGACACTGCTAAATAACCAAGAGACCACTGAAGCAATCAAAGAGGAAATCAAAAAACTCCTAGAAACAAATGACACTGAAAACATGATGGCCCAAATACTATGGGATGCAGCAAAAGCAGTTCTTAGAAGGAAGTTTATAGCAATACAATCCTACCACAAGAAACAAGAAAAATCTCAAATAAACAACTTAGTTTTACACAGAAAGCCGTTAAAGAAAGAACAAAAAAACTCCAAAGTTAACAAAAGGAAAGAAATCACAAAGATCAGGTCAGAAATAAATGTAAAAGAAATGAAGGAAATGATTGCAAAGATCAATAAAACTAGAAGCTGGTTCTCTGAGAAGGTAAACAAAATTGATAAACCATTACCCAGAGTCATCAAGAAAAAAAGGGAGAAGAATCAAATCAACAGAATTAGAAATGTAAAAGGTGAAATAACAACTGACACTGCAGAAATACAAGGAATCATGAGAGATTACTACAAGGAACTATATGCCAATAAAATGGACAACCTGGAAGAAATGGACAAATTCTTAGAAATGCACAACCTTCTGAGACTGGAAGAAATAGAAAATATAAGCCGACCAATAACAAGAACTGAAAATGAAACTAGTTGAAAATCTTGCAACAAACAAATTCCCAAGAACAGATGGCTTTACAGGTGAATTCTATCAAACATTTAGAGAAAAGCTAACACTTATCATTCTGAAACTCTTCCAAAATATAGCAAAGGGAGGAACATTCCCAAACTCATTCTACAAGGCCACCATCACCCTGATACCAAAACCAGAAAAAGATGTCACAAATAAAGAAACCTACAGGCCAACATCACTGATAAACACAGATGCAAAAATCCTCAACAAAATACTAGCAAACGGAATCCACCAACACATTAAAAGGATCATACACCATGATCTAGTGGGGTTTATCACAGGAATGCAAGGATACTTCAATATATGCAAATCAACCAATGTGATACACCATATTAACAAATTGAGAGATAAAAAACATATGGTCATCTCAATAGGGGCAGAAAAAAACTTTTGACAAAATTCAGCACCCATTTATAATAAAAACCTGACAGAAAGTAGGCATAGACGGAATTTACCTCAACATAATAAAGGCCATATATGACAAACCCACATCCAACATCGTTCTCAATGCTGAAAAACTGAAACCATTTCCACTAAGATCAGAAAAAAAAACGTTGCCCACTCTCACCACTATTATTCAACATAGTTTTGGAAGTTTTAGCCACAGCAATCAAAGAAGAAAAAGAAATAAAAGGAATCCAAATCAGAAAAGAAGAAGTAAAACTGTCACTGTTTGCAGATGACATGATACTATACATAGAATCCTAAAGATGCTACCAGAAAACTACTAGAGCTAATCAATGAATTTGGTAAAGCAGCAAGCAAAAATCTCATACATTCCTATACACTAACAACGAAAGATCAGAAAGGGAAATTAAGGAAACACTCCCATTTACCATTGCAACAAAAAGAATAAAATACCTAGGAATAAACCTACCTAAGGAGACAAAACACATGTATGCAGAAAACTATAAGACACTGATGAAAGAAATTAAACATGATACAAACAGTTGGAGAGATATACCATGTCCTTGGATTGGAAAAATCAACATTGTGAAAATGACTATACTTCCCAAAGCCATCTACAGATTCAATGCAATCCCTATCAAACTACCACTGGCATTTTTCACAGAACTAGAAAAAAACAATTCACAATTTGTATGTAAACACAAAAGACCCCAAATAGACAAAGCAATCTTTAGAAAGAAAAATGGAGCTGGAGGAATCAGGCTCTGGGACTTTAGACTATACTACAAAGCTACAGGAATGAAGACAGTATGGTACTGGCACATAACACCAATATAGATCAATGGATCAGGACAGAAAGCCCAGAGATAAACCCACGTACATATGGTCACTTTATCTTTGATAAAGGATGCAAGAATATACAACAGAGCAAAGACAGCCTCTTCAGTACATGGTGCTGGGAAAACTGGACAGCTCCATATAAAAGAATGAAATTAGAACACTCCCTAACACCATACAAAAAAATAAACTCAAAATGGATTAAAGACCTAAATGTAAGGCCAGGCACTATAAAACTCTTAGAGGAAAACATAGGCAGAGCACTCCATGACATAAATCACAGCAAGGTCCTTTTTGACCCACCTCCTAGAGAAATGGAAATAAAAACAAAAATAAACAAATGGGACCTAATGAAACTTAAAAGCTTTTGCACAGCAAAGGAAACCATAACCATACAAAAAGACAGCCCTCAGAATGGGAGAAAATATTTGCAAAGGAAGCAACTGACAAAGGATTAATCTCCAAAATATACAATCAGCTCATGCAGTTCAATAAAAAAAAAAAAAAAAAAAACGCAATCCAAAAATAGACAGAAGACCTAAATAGACATTTCTCCAAAGATGATATACAGATTGCTAACAAACACATGAAAGGATGCTCAACATCACTAATCATTAGAGAAATGAAAATCAAAACTACAATGAGGTATCACTTCACACCAGTCAGAATGTCCATCATCAAAAAATCTACAAATAATAAATGCTGGAGAGGGTGTGTAAAAGGGAACACTCTTGCACCATTACTGGGAATGTAAATTGATACAGCCACTATGGAGAACAGTATGGAGGTTCCTTAACAAATGAAAAATAGAGCTACCATATGACCCATCATTCCCACTACTGGGCATATACCCTGAGAAAACCATTATTCAAAAAGAGCCATGTACCGCAATGTTCATTGCAGCAGTGTTTGCAATAGCCAGAACATGGAAGCAACCTTAGTGTCCATCAACAAATAAATGGATAAAGAAGATGTGGTACATATATACAATGGAATATTACCCAGCCATAAAAAGAAATGAAATTGAGTTATTTCTAGTGAAGTGGATGGACCTCGGGTCTGTCATGCAGAGTGAAGTAAGTCAGAAAGAGAAAAACAAATACCGTATGCTAACACATATATATATATGGAATATTAAAAAAAATGGCTTGAAAAACCTAGGGGAAGGACAGAAATAAAGACGCAGATGCAGAGAATGGACTTTAGAACACAGAGAAGGGGAAGTGTAAGCTTGGATGAAGTGAGAGCGTGATATTGACATATATACACTACCAAATGTAAAATAGCTAGTGGGAAGCAGCTGCATAGCACAGGGAGATCAGCTCGGTGCTTTGTGACCACATAGAGGGCTAGGATAGGGAGGATGGTAGGGAGATGCAAGAGGGAGCAGATATAGGGATATATGTATACATATAGCTGATTCACTTCGTTATGCAGCAGAAACTAACACAATATTGTAAAGCAATTATACTCCAATAAAGATGTTAGAAAATAAAAGACTCAAAAAAACAAAACAAAACCAACACTGCAAAGGTGCCATTCCATCTTCACACTATTTGGATGCATTTATTTTATCTAATGCAGCATTGCTTTCCTCATTACTCATCATGGAAGTGTATCCAGTGATTCCAAATATACCATAATAACTTTTATCCCCCAATTTTTCCGATATCAACACAGACATCATACATTCCAGAAATAGACACTACTCTCCCAATATGTAACTGTTTCATTCTTTCCTTAACACACACACACATACACACACACAAGATTTATGATTAAATTTAGAACACTTGCTCTGTGCCAAATATTTTGCTATATATAGACACAAAACCTGCCCTCTCTTAGTTCCTTAAGTGAGGTACACTGTCATTAAAACATACAATTACAAAATATTATACATACAATAAGAGCAAAAATAGAAATGTTTCAGAGGATGGTATGATTAAGATGGCTGAGGGACGTTGGAACCATGGAAAGGTTATACAATTTAAAAAAAAAAAAAGGAAAAGAATCTCTAAAAATAGAAAAAAAAATGGAGATAAATGTACCTAAAACTATATCAAGTGGGAGGCAGAGAGACTTAGATAAGTATTAAGTGATTTTATAACCCAGTATATCCAAAATAATCACAAAGAAATCTTATATTGTGTTTTTAGTCTATAACAATTTTGTCCTGTCATTTTGTTCTGTAAATAATATCAATATTGCTATTTTACTATTTAGAAACTATTTCATATATGCACACTAGTTAAAATCGGATAAAGAAAATACACACTATGTCAATATTATTAGGAAATAATATTTTCATAAGAGAAAATAAATATAAAAATAAAATCAGAGAATTTTAATAAAGATCAAATCATATAATCTTCACGAGTTGTAAAATGATTTATGAATTCATTATTTTTTTCTGTTCTGAAAACTATACATTGAAGTAATGACAAGCCAGTACCATTTAACACACCTACTACCTATGGCTTCTAAATACCATTTCCCACTAAAAGGAACCAGGGCTCCTTGGAGAAAATGGCTGACTCCAGAATGGGGAATAAAATATACTTATTTGGTCTGTATGAAATTGCCTCTGTGTAGGTTCAAAATGGTTGAATATTGGCATTTTCAAAGGATTCATCTAATACAAAATCAGCCTGGGACATTTGGACATGCAGAAAAGTAAATAAGTTAGATTAAGCAGGAGGATATATTCTAAAGTAGTCATGGATGTCTGAATTCGTCTTGAAATACCCCAACAAACAAACAAACAAACAAAAGCAACATGTAAGTGAAGGACAGGGTGCAAGAATCAAAAACAACAAAGATTGATGAGGGTTGAAGCTCTACTTTGGATGTGCTCAAACATTTTCATAAATACACAATTTTTTTAAATGTTTAAAAATATCGGAAAGCATGATGCCAAAGAGACAATACTCTGAAGACTTTTATAGGATCAATAGGAATTTAATGGCTTCCTGGGAGAAGTCCAAGCAGTGAAAACAGCCTGAGGCAGGTGTGGGCATGTGGAATCACATAACACGGTCTGCCAGCCAGCAGCATCTGTGTACAAATGGGACATCCACTGAGAGGACTTGAAGATGGCAGGAGAAGGAGTCAGATTGTTAATGAACAGGGAAACAGTGCTATAAAATGGGAGGGAAAACAATCACTGAGGCCAGAATCCTAGCCTGGCACATTTTATTTATTTATTTTTTAAATATATGTCTTTTTAAAAAAATCTTTATTGGAGTAAAATTGCTTTACAATGTTGTGTTAGTTTCTGCAGTATAACAAAATGAGTCAGCTATATGTATATATATATATATATCCCCATATCCTCTCCTTCTTGTGTCTCCCTCCCACCCACCCTATCCCACCCCTCTAGGTGGTCACAAAGCACAGAGCTGATCTTCCTATGCTATGAAGCTGATTCCCACTAGCTGTCTATTTTACATTTGGTAGTGTATATATGTCCATGCAACTTCTGCACTTCATCCCAACTTACATTTCCCCCTCCCCGTGTCCTCAAGTCCATTCTCTACATCTGCATCTTTATTCCTGTCCTGCCCCTAGGTTCTTCAGAACCATTTTTCTTTTAGATTCAATATATACGTGTGTTAGCATACGGTATTTGCTTTTCTCTTTCTGACTTACTTCACTCTGTATGACAGACCTGACGTCTATCCACCTCACTACAAATAACTCAATTTCGTTTCTTTTTATGGCTGAGTAATATTCCATTGTATATATGTGCCACATCTTCTTTATCCATTCATCTGTCGATGGACACTTAGGTTGCTTCTGTGTCCTAGCTATTGCAAATAGTGCTGCAATGAACATTGTGGTACATGACTCTTTTTGAATTATGGTTTTCTCAGGGTGCATTCCCAGTAGTAGGATTGCTGAGTCATATGGTAGTTCTATTTTTAGTTTTTTAAGGAACTTCCATATTGTTCTCCATAGTGGCTGTATCAATTTACATTCCCACCAGCAGTGCAAGAGGGTTCCCTTTTCTCTACACCCTCTCCAGCATTTATTGTTTGTAGATATTTTGATGATGGCCATTCTGACTGGTGTGAGATGATACCTCATTGTAGTTTTGATTTTCATTTCTCTAATGATTAGTGATGTTGAGCATCCTTTCATGTGTTTGTTAGCAATCTGTATATCTTCTTTGGAGAAATGTCTATTTAGGTCTTCTGTCTATTTTTGGATTGGGTTGTTTGTTCTTTTGATATTGAACTGCATGAGCTGATTGTATATTTTGGAGATTAATCCTTTGTCAGATTAATCCTTTGTTTGCAAATATTTTCTCCTATTTTGAGGGTTGTCTTTTCATCTTTTTATGGTTTCCTTTGCTGTGCAAAAGCTTTTAAGTTTCATTAGGTCCCGTTTTTTGTTTTTTTTTTAATTTCCATTTCTCTAGGAGGTGGGTCAAAAAGGACCTTGCTGTGATTCATGTCATAGAGTGTTCTGCCTATGTTTTCCTCTAAGAGTTTTATAGTGTCTGACCTTACATTTAGGTCTTTATTCCATTTTGAGTTTTTTGTGTATGGTATTAGGGAGTTTTCTAATTTAATTCTTTTACATGGAGCTGTCCAGTTTTCACTGCACCACTTATTGAAGAATCTGTCTATTTTCCATTGCATATTCTTGCCTCCTTTATCAAAGATAAGGTGACCATATGTGCATGGGTTTATCTCTGGTCTTTCTATCCTGTTCCATTGATCTATACCTGGCCCACTTTAAATGCATCTTTTTGGGAGAGTTCCTTAATCTCCTTCTGCCTCAAGTTTATCATTTGGAAAATGGAGTAGAATATATGTACCTCACAGTGTCAACAGGATGGTTAAAGGGGAGAACTCATGGAAATGTTTCAAAGTCCAATGAAACAGGCATATGCTAGTTTTGTCACCATTATTGTTATCTATGTACAGTGCACACACATAAAACTCTCTGACCAGAAATGGTTTCTGATGTTAGCCAATATCTAACTTCATCTCAGTTCCTTTTTTTTTTTTTTTTTTTTTGCGGTACATGGCCTCTCACTGCCGTGGCCTCTCCTGTTGTGGAGCACAGGCTCTGGACACGCAGGCTCAGTGGCTATGGCTCATGGGCCCAGCCACTCCGCAGCATGTGGGATCTTCCCGGACCAGGGCACGAACCCGTGTACCCTGCATCGGCAGGCGGACTCTCAACCTCTGCGCCACCAGGGAAGCCCCCCCTTTTTTTTTTTTTTGCTGTTATTAAATAATGGAGCTCTCGCTTCTTAATGCACTTTGATGAATTATAATCATGAAGTTGGAATTATGGAATAATTCTACTTCTTTCTCTCGGTAAATACCAAGCACAAAATTATGTCATATAATTGAGCATATTCTGGGATTAAAAACCTAATTTACTAGAGATCAAAGTTTGTCTCTGTTTCCTGAAAAGAGTAAATTTAATTTTTGGTAACTTTATTTTAAAAACACTTACAATTAATTTACAAAATTGTTAATTGTATTTTCACATTACACATTATTCTTATTACAAAGGTTATAGGGAACATGTAGAAAGCAGTTGGGGGACTCATAAGGAGAAAATTAAATCCTTTTATCATTGACTTTTTACTTTTTACACTGACCTGTAATCCTTTCCAGTGCATACGTCTGTGTAGTCGTGTGTGTGTGTGTGTCAACACAGCCTTCTTGATTTTGGTCACAGCTTAGTCTTGATATTCGGAAGTGATGGCTGCCAGAATACAGATCTCTTTAGGTTCCTAGGAGACTCTATGGCTCACATGCAGCCCCATTAATTCAACCTTCCCTATTCTTTTCACGTGTCATATAATGATTATGATGAATCAGGAAATGGCTATTTGAGAAATGTACAGTAGACCGAACCAGTTTATCATATTCTGTTAAATGAAAGAGTAACAATAAAAACAAAACTGCCCATGACAACGCAAAGCCTTCTGAAGGATTTAGGATGAGCTGATGGCGGCACGACAGACTGACCAGCAGTGGCTTCTACCCAGAGCACCAGATGACTCTTTAAACTATTTGGCATACATCAGTAGCTTTAAGGCATGCACACATAGCTATTTGGGGGCAAACGTCCTTGCCTTAAGTCTGTAATGTTAGGAGTTTTTGCAAATAGATGTCAGAGTCTTTAGAGATAAACTAAATGAGGAAGGAGTTTTGGTCTTCCACGGGGAGGATTTCACAAATTCTAGATTAAATAACAGATTCGTACAAATATCAGAGGGACTGCAATCATAGATTAATAGAATTACAGAGTTGGAGAAAATCTTCAAGGTTTCACCATCTGTACTGGACACGTTGAACTACCTACAACCCAGACACTTGTGTCCTTTTATGCACAGTCCTAATTATTAAAACTTTCTCTCTTGTGCTGAAATCTGCTTCCCTCTAATATCCACAAATTCATATTAGTTTTACCCTCTGGTATCAAATAGAATCATTCTATACACTCCAAGGTATTTGAAGATGTAGAACCAGCTCTTTTATTCCCTTAGCTAAATGTCCTGCTATTTTCTCCTTCAAATAACTTGTTTTCTTATCCCTTATTATACTGGCCATGTGCACCTTGATTTAGTCTAGCTTGCAACAAGAGTCTACATAACTTATTTAATAGAAGTTGGATATGAGTTCTCAGGGAATTAAAGTAAAATAGAAGAACATAGTCAGTTACATATTCCTCTTTGTCTTTGAGGAGATGTCATGTCAGGGATATGATCACCAGGCTTTGAAGTAATGTTCTCCTGTGGAGCTTCATGTCAGGAGCAATGTGATGATGTGATGGAGTAAACAATTTCATCTGCAGACATCTCTCCAAGAAAATGTATATACAGATTTGTGAGACTGCGTAAGACCAACACCAAGGCAAGGTCTACTTGTTGGTCTTCATTGTCCACTCACCTTGTATCCAATCTACTTCCAAGATTTTGCCATTATATTCTAGGGCCACTAGAATTCCAGCTCTCCACTCACCTATTCTTGGGTTTTTAACCCTTCCACCACACATAATTTAATTCTTTAAGGTATTGGCATCTGACCATCAGAAAGTACCATGCTGGCTGCAGGGCTGTGGTTGGGTTCTGTGGGATTAGTAAAATAATCACAAAATACTCTCACATAGCATGTTAACAAAAATAGTTCTAATGTCACATTGTTGTGGCTATTTATTTTTTGTAGGCCCTCTTCCTGAAAATCAAAACAGAACTCCAAATGTATGAAGGAATGAACTCTTGCATCACGGCACAGAAGTGATCACGAATTCATATGATCTATCTAAACAGTTTTCTGTTCATTCAGCTTGATTTCCCAAACTGTGTTCTCAGAAAATGATATTAATGGATTCTCCATTGGAAAAACAAACAAACAAACAAAATGTGTTCCATGAGAAATACTGAGAAATACTAAAATACCTTTGAGAAATACTGAGTTAAAAATCACACTATATCCTAAAAAAGCAAGTTAATATGTGATGGTTCCAAAACATCTTTCTTTTCTCTCTATGTTAAAAAATTAGAAAATATTTCAAGCATACAAAAATGTATAGAAAAAATTAAAAGAAATCCATATATGCACAGTTGAGATTAAAGTATTGTTAACATTTTGAATTATATGCTTCAAATTATTCCTTTTTTAAGGAATAGATATACACAAGTTACCAACTTTTTATTCTATCCCCATCCTCCATCCTCAGTAGTAATCACTTTCCTGAAATTGGAGTATGATTTTTTAAATTCATTCTGCCATTCAATCAACCACTATTTATTTAATACCAACTATGACCTAGACATTGGTCCAAGAACTAAGGATAGAGATGTTTAAAAAAAAATACAGTAAGTCATCACGTAGGCTCTAATCTAGAGCAGCCATCCCCCACCTTTTTGGCACCAGGGACCGGTTTTGTGGAAGACAAGTTTTCCACAGATGGAAGCCGAGGTGGGGGAGGGGGGCATGTTTCAGGCGGTAATGTGAGCGATGGGGAGCAGCAGATGAAGCTTCGCTCTCCCGCCACTCTCCTCCTGCTGTGCGGCCCAGTTCTCAGGGTTTGGGGACCCCTGATCTAAACGGAATAGATAAACAAGATAAACAAATGAAAGAATGAATGACTTATTAAGTAGTGATGAATGTTCTGGAGAAAAATAAAGCAAGGAAGGAAGGTAAATGGTGACCAGGGAGAGTTTATTTTGAACTTCCATGATTATAAGAAGGTTGGTCACATTTCTATTCATTTAATGGAATACAGATTTCTTATTTTCTTTAATTCATTAAATTTGTAAAGTTTTATCTATGTTTCTATTTGTTTGTCTTTTCCATTGATATGTTGTTCTTTATATAGCCTGGGTATTAGTTGTTTGTTGGCTGTATGTATTGCAAATTTTTCTTCCCATTCTGTGGCTTGTCTTTTCATCTTCCTTATAGTGACTTCTGGAAAAAGAAAGATTCGTTTTAATGAAGTAAATCTTTCAACCATTTACTTTAAAGTTAATATTTTTTTATCCTTTTGAAAAACTCCTTTCACTGAGGTCATGCTATTCTGTTATATTTTAATTTAGTTTATAATTTTGCCATTGATACCTACATTTTTAATCTATGAGGATGAGGACTTGCTATTTGTACATAGTGTGAAATTGGGATTTAATTTCATTATTTTTTCATCTGGACACCCAATTGTTCCAATGACATTTATTGAAAATACAGTCCTCTCCTCTCTGATCTGAAATGCCAAAAACAACAAATTGCAAGAACAATGCAGCTGGTATTAAAAAGATAAAAACGAGTAGAATATTTACAATTTTATTTGAGTCAATTTGCATGTTTATACCAAATGGAAAAATTCCTAGATAACTTAACAAATAAAACTAACCTGAGGTGGGGTGGGAAACAGGAAACCTTAAATAATTCTGAATCCAATAACTTCACTGAATCTGCAATGGTATCTCACAAAGAAAATACCAAGCCCAAAAGCTTCAGTAACAGTTTTGCCAATTATTTAATAACTAATTTTAAAACTTTCAAAACATTTCCAGAATATGGAGAATGAGAAAGCACTCTCTGACTTATTTCATAAGGTTATCATAATCATGCTAATAAAAGAAAAATAACAGACAAGGACACTGTGATGAAGGAATATTACAGATAAATACCACCAGTGTTGACACAGATGGAAAAATCTAAACAGAATATAGACAGTAAATCCAACAATACTTAACGTGACTGAGTTACATCCCTCACCCTCCAGAAATGACAACATAATTTGATTTTTGAAAATCAATAAACGTATTGAAACAGATTAACAGATTAAAAGTCACAGAATGGGAGAAAATATTTGTAACACATATAGACAACAGAGAACTAATACCAGACTATATATAAAAATTACAACATACCAACTAAAAAAAGACAAAAAAAATGGACACAAAAACTTAATTTAGTGAACTTAACAAAGTAATATATCTTTATCTCATTAAATGTATGCAAAGGAGAACACACACACACAAACAGGTCTTGGTAGTGGAAGCACAGAATGGGTCCTTCACCTGAGAAAGTGTATCTACAAAAAACCTGCATATACATGTATCTATTCTTTCTCAAATTCTTTTCCTATTTAGGTTGTTACATAATATTGAGCAGAGCTCCTTGTGACACACAGTAGGTCCTTTTGGTTATCCATTTTAAATATAGCAGTGTGAACTAGAATAGGTACATGCATATGTATAACTGAATCACTTTGCTGTACACCTGAAACTAACACAACTTTGTTAATCCACTATATTCTGATGTAAAAATAAAAGTTAAAATAAACAAATAAATAAATACAATATTTTTTTAAAAATCTACAGGAGTCTTTCCTCTTCCCCTCCTCTTTTTCCATCTCCTCTTCTCTCTCTCCCCTCCCTTTCTTTCCCTTCTACTCCTGAATCATTCTGTGCAGAAAGCATTATGTCTTGCAAAACAAAGTACGCTTCTACATCCAGTTGGAGTGAAGGGGGCAGTGGGCAGTGGGGAGTGGAAGCCTGACAAGGGTGAGGCGTGTGGCCACTTAAGGGTGATGCTCTAGCAGGCGGTGTGGGAGATGGAGCTGGGGAAGCAGGCATCCATGCGAGGATGGCTCGGTGGGGCTCTCGGAGCCTGAGGGTGCAAGAAGGGCATTAGCACAGTTGGGGGAGAGTGAGTAGAGGATCCAAGACACCTAAGTGTGTAGAGTGGACACAGGAGTGGGTTGATGAGGGTTTCGAGGTGGGGGGTGCCCGTGGAGGTGATGTGATATTGGACACATACAGGGGGATTGATCAAATAAGGACGTATGTTCCAGAAATGGGAGCCAGCTTTCTCAGCACTGAAAAGGGAGCTAGTTACCAAGATGAGAACGGGGAAACTAGGATGAACTCTGAGTGTGGACTGAGATTGGAGTGTGAACTCATGGTTAGATAGAGGGAGGGGGACAGGAGATGAACATTCACATATGTACATTGAGTCTTAAGGACTACATCCTCCGTTGTGCAAGTAGATTGAGAACATGCTCACTGCCGCTTCCCTGTGAAACAGTGCGCTGCTTTCACAGTGTGGATTCTGGGCCCCGGGTGTGTCAACCGCACTGGAAAGAGAGAACTGTTCCCAGAGAGAATGGAATGGCAAATTCTAGTTTGTTTTGTTTTTTCTTCCATGGTCCTTGAGGTAGAAGAAAGTCTTAAGCTGCAGCTACATAATAAAATGTCCTTCATGTTTCATCATGATGTTACCTAATGTCAGCAACTCCCATGAATCCTGATTTCAGCATACTTCAATCTCATAGCTCACATAGTGTCTAAAAGAATGTGAGTATCTGTATTTCCCTTAAAATATCTTTTGGAACCCATGTGAATTTATTGTGGTGCCCTGAGGAACCTTGGCACACAGTTTGGGAACTGTAGTTCTACATGTATAACCAGAATCAAGTTCAGGTGGTTCCTGAAGAAACAGGAACAAGGTGGTACCCAAAAGCAAATGCAATACATACCAAAAAAATTGCCAGATTCTGCTAATTTACACTGGCATGCCGGACGAATATGTATGGGAGTGGTTTCTACGTGAATTAAACTAAGCCCTGCCAAAATGGCAGATTCATGTGCAAACCCACTAATTACTCTTGTTTTAAGCTACTCAGTTTTGGGGTGGTTAGTCACACTTCAATAGATTACCAGAATATTGCTGGTCTAATATACCTATTATATATCTAATATTAGATCAGCAATATTATTATATTTTTTGTTTTAGACAGACCACATTGGCTTTGAGAGAAAAAAAAATGTATTGGAATTAGGGAGCAAGACTGGACCCATAGAAATAAAGTTACTCTTAGATAAAAATGATTGAGGGCATTCTTAAGAGACATTCAGCAAACATTCATTAAAGCACTTTGCTATGCATTGGAGATGTGGGATGTACAGAATAGTCTTAGGCCTTATGTTTTAGAATTTATATTTAACTAAAAAACTGGGTTCTAGACAAGCAATTAAGTAAATGTGAGAGACATTTTTATATGACAAATGCAGGTGCCTAACTTGTCGGTAAGTCAGTGTTAGAAGTAGGGAATGTTTCATCTAAGGGATTGCTATTTAACCTGAGATCTTAAAGATCTGAGGAATTGGCCAATGAAATACAGTGTGGAGCGGTGGACAGAGATGTTTGAGCCTCAGGAAAGAGCATGCCATCCACATGGTTGTGTGAGTGGTATGCCACGTTCTAAAGTGCAAGAAAGGGCATGTGCCAGTTCTGAAATTCACTTACGTGGAATTCTCCTTTCCCCAAATGTGCCAAATGAATGAAACTTATGACTATAGTAGTTTTTCCTCGATTTGAAGTGTAACTTAATAGGATGCAAACTTGGAATTTTTGGAGTAAATTTCATATTGGCTTTCCTTTCTATCTAAATGAGTACAGGAATATCGTCTGTGTCCTTACCCATATGCCTTCTTGTCATATTAAAAACACTGGCAGTCATTTGTACATCTCATCAATCTCCCCCATTAATTCACTCAGAGCTAGTGCTAGACAGCAGATGGGCAAAAATGTGCTCCAACCAGCCAGCCGCTCCCCGAAGGCTGTGGCTGTTATCTTCCTAAGCCCAAGAGCTATTAATTACCTGTACTGCTAGTAGATTATGACGTGCTTCAGAGACAGAAGGTTGTCAGTGTCTCAATTCTCTGAGGTTTGTGAAGGTAATGAGTGGCTTCTTTTGGAACCTTCCTGGTTCACCATTTCTCTCAGCTTCTAGCCCTTCCTCTAATCTTACTAAGAGCTCTTTGTGTTCTTATCACCTGTAATTACAGGGTGGCTCAAGAAGATGTTCAGGCATCCCCAGGTCTCACCCACACTCAGCTCTCCTGTAACATTGTGGCACATCATCTTGGCACTCGTGGAATAAGCTTTGGAATTAAATAAGGGAAGTGGGTATGGGGGCAGCCTTTCCTGGTGTTCTCAATTTGGGTGTCCAAACATAGGAGAAGGCTGCAAAGTTATCCTAGGGAGTTGGTTGGCATCACCTCAAACCTTTCAGTGTAACTTGCTGCAAAAAGGAAGTGTCACTTTGGGGAGAGCAGATGGTGGATGCCCCACATGTGAGACCCAAGTTCGCCTGAGACCAGGAGAGGGCTGTCCAGGAAAGGAGCTTTCTCCACTTCATTTGGAGCACTCCTAGGGTGAGGTGGGTTTAAGATGACAATCTGTTGTCGCCTTTTTCATCCATACCCCCTAAAAACACCTCTATTGTCTTTCCAGACATCAGTGAGAATCAAGAATGCTGGAATAAGTAGGGAAGGGCAATAGAGGGGTAGGGGATTAAGAAGTACAAACTACTATGTATAAAATAAGCTACAAGGATCTATTGTACAACACTGGGAATATAGCCAGTATTTTATAAAAAGTGTAAATGGAGTATAGCCTGTAAAAATTGTGAATCACTGTATTGAACACCTGTAACTCCTACAATATTGTACATCAGCTACACTTCAATAATAATAAAAAAAAAAGAATGCTGGAATAAACCAACTAACCTGAGAGGAGAGGTACCTTTCACTTTAGTTATGGTGACTAGAATTCAGTCAGTTTTTCAGTCAGGCTTTTTGGTTTTTCTTTCTCTCTGTGTCAGTGAATTTTGAGAGCGCTGACTCTGAATTAATCACCAAGGATACAGAACTAGATATAATGGCTTGAGGACTCCATAGCCTAGAGAGGAATTAGGACAGTGAAGGCAGTGATCACTGGCCTGTGGTAAGTACTACAACTGAAAACCAAGCAAGGAAGCCAGAGGGTGCACACTGTCTGGTGCATTTCAAGATAATTTTCAGGGAATCCGGACTTTGAACTGAGTTTTGAGGAGTGTAAGTATTTTTGTCAATAAATAAGGAAGAGCTTCATTAAAGTCACGGGTGAGTAAAAGCCCATGGCTTGTTACACAGCACAATTCCACTTGTATGTGATGAATGCCTGGTGTGGACAGGAAAGAGATAGTAGACAAGACTGGAAATGTCAGAGTTGCTGACCAGATAGTGAGGCTACTTGAACCCTGAATATGTCACAATTTATCCTGTAGACAGTGGGTTAGTGTGTGTGTGTGTGTGTGTGTGTGTGTGTGTGTGTCCGAACAATGGTAAACAATGGAAAAATGGGAAAAGATTTCCTCCTGGGGACACTAGGAGTATCATCCCCCTCCTCATCTGAGATGTATCCTAGCACAACTCTGAAATATGAATAGGACCACAGCAAAATTAAGTGTATGTTCTGTGCTGTGTCACAGTTTGGTGAAAAGACCAGAGGAGTCTCTTCTCACCACAAAGCTACTCACCTCTGGGGTTCTCAGAAGCCACCGGCTCTCAGCCTGGGGACCCTCATCCTCTGGTAAACAGTCTGCCACTAGTTTATCCACGACCTCTACTTAAGGTCAGAAAGGACCAGACGGTGTGTAGCATGTATCCTACAATTAACTGAGAATTAACTCCCAAGACAAGGGTTAGGTGTCTTAACTGAAGCAAATCTGAGAGCACTTAGGATAGAAACTTTTAGTTCTGTGTCCGAGTGACTTTGAGAAGATCACTAAATACTCATCTTTTATTTCTCAAGCTGTGTACTGGGGGTGAAATAATACTTATGTCATAGATTCGTGTTGTAAATGAATGAGATGGTGCACAAAAAGTGTTCAGCATGGTGCCCAGCTCATAGGAATGGCTTGATAAACATTAGCATTTCTCTGATACAGACAGATGCAAAGCACAAAAAAATAGCATTGTCTGTTCCCACTTCACCTTTGAAATGTACCAAATCTTTCGTAGTGTTCTGTAAAATCCATAAGAGCCTCCGTGGGAGATGGGTTCTGACCACTAGATTCCTGAGATTGATGTCTGATGCTCATCATGGGCTCACTGAATGGAAAATGGTAAGAACTGGCAACCAAATAAATGGATCTTAAAATACACAGCTTTTCAAAGGAAGTGTTTAGAGAGTACACGACTGATCTATGATTCCCCAGGGCTCCCTGTTAGACCCTTGGTAAGGAAGAGAGAAATAATTGCCCTAAACAATTGAGCATGCTTGTAAGACCAGAAATAAAGTCAATCAAATGTCTAGAAAAAAACAGAGCTACCTACAAGGTTGGAAATCTTCCCTTCCTCCCTTCCTTATTCCTTTCTTATTTTTTTTTAACTTTGCTTTTCCTTTCTTTTCTTTCTTTCCTTTTCCTGGAATTCTAAAGACTTATCAGCTCATTGCTAGATACTTCTCTTACCAACCCATCATTTGGCCTTGTATTAACACCAGTTCATCAAAGTACTAGTCAACCAGAACGAGAAGGGTTGGATATTTATCCATTAGTTGCAATTATAATCAAGCCTGCTAACAATCTAATGAAAAACTATCAGAATAAAATAGATGTTAAGTGGGTCTGGAGACTAGAAGGAGGTGGAGCGTAGTCTGCAGCCGTCCAGCTTCTCTTCTTCGCAGCTTGTCTTCTTTAAAATCCTATTATTTTAAAATAAAATATTTTATTTTAAAATCCTGATTATGTGTCACCTAGGTGGCTCATGCCAACTCAACAGAACCTTCGTATTATAGTATTTTGGCAGTAATTCTCTTTCCCTAGTTCAAAGTTGAATCCCATCTGATTTGCCTTCTTCTCCAAATTTTCATTAGAATCTGGGCTCCCAGACCTGTGGAAAGTCACACGGGGAGGCTGGGTTGGACTTACCCTGAGGAGATGGATCAGGCAAGCTTGGTGGTATTCATGAGGTCACAGAGATCTTGGGAGGTTTGGAATGAGTCACCAGGTTTGAACTAATGAGGGAGGTAAAAAGCATCACCTGCTTCACCATTTGGCTTTAGCTGGTCAGCTAAAGGGGAAAAGTCACTTATTAGATATCATAAACACCTCACAAGAAGCAGCTGATCTAGTCTGTTATCTTCATGTGACTAGCAGTCAGAATAAGGTCCTGGAAAGACAATAAAATCATCATCAACACCATGCAGAGGGGAGTGATAAATGAGTCCCTTATGCCTTTGAAATATTATAATAATAATAATATTTTTACAGTATAATTATTATTATCATCTCTTGCATTAGTAAGTGTCAAGGAGTATACCAACAGCTTTAGAAATACTAGTTTTTAAGCTTTACCCTATGTTTGTGGATTACTAGTCCTCTTGAGAGCTGGTTCTTCTGTATTTTTGGACACTTGGAAAGACCCTCCAGCTTCTCTTCGAGCTACTCTGAAGCCATCAGACTCATTCCAGCTGACAGAATGTGAGAAATAGTGTCTATCCTTTCCAGTCAAAGGCAGTTATTTACAAGTGCAAGATTTTCTCATAATCTATAGTGGCATCCTTTGACACGGCTTGAGTCTCTGAGTCACTATGTGGAGGGGAACTCTGACCTGCTTTGGACTTTCCAAGAGAAAAAAGTAAACATTGATTATGTTAAGCCATGAGGATTCTGAGCTGTGTTTATTATAGCAGCAGAGTCTCTCTATCCTGAGTAATACAAATAGAAGAAACCATGGTGTGGAGAGGGTAAATAACTTATCATAGGTCACATGGTCAGTAAACTGTGGGACCAGGATTTGAAATCACATTAGTCTGACCTCACTGTCAAGTGCCTAATCAATACACTTTTCTGGATTCACTCAGAAAGGGAACCAGCTCAGTCTCCAGGAGCAAAGAGAGAGAGCTCCCCGATGAGCAGGGCTACCCATATCAACAGATGGCTTCCTGTGCATTTATGTGCAAGGCCCATTCGGGGGAACCTACTCTAACAATTTTTCCTCCAGTTGGGTGACTTCTGACATTGACTTAAGCCCATGTTTGTCTTAGAAATAATGTTAAAAATATGAGTTCCCATCCTTTTCTAAGCTAATAGATTGTAATGAATGTGAGTGATATTTGGCATGTTGTTGTAGCTTAGAAGCAGCGATGTTAATCAAAATACTTAAAAACCAGTGAAGCAGACATGCCAACCAATCAAATGAGACCCATTTACTATAGGTACAGAATAACTTGTTTGATCATATAAATACATACTCGTTGGATATTAGCTCTCCCTAGAAAAACTTCAGAGTCATTACCCTGACAGTTATCCTAGGATAAGAGTGGATCTAGTGAATATGTAGATCAAAGTAGAAAGTTAATAACTCTGGGATAAAATTGATTTTTAAAATTTGGCTTGCTTTTTCGTTGACTTTTAATATTAATATCTGATAAGATTTTTTTAGTATTTTCTTCTTTATTCTAAATGTGTATTGCAAGGAAAACATTCTGTCTAATTGACAATTTTGGTTATTTGGATTCCTGTTGATTACAATGTTGACCTTTTAGCATATATCTGGTAAACTAAGTTTTTATTATTCATGTTGCTGTAAAAATTTTAAGGAAAAGTCTTAACTTCTTGTGTTTAAATGCATGAACATTTAAAACTTTAAGAGTATATATGTGTGCGTGTATGTATGTGTGTGGGTATGTACCCAAAAAGTATATTTTGGAGAGAGAATTCTTATAATTCAAGATTGTAATGATGCATTCATTTGCCTTTTGCCATTTCAGAATGATCTTTAAATAATTAAATATAGAGTAACATTCCAATCCAATAATTAAGCTGTTTGGATCTTTCTAAATGGAGAACTGGGTTCCTCTAGGCTTAGTGTAAGATTGTGGCTGCTTCTTGATAGCAGCAAAATCACTAGAAAATGTTTGGGGTATGCTGGGATCATCCATGACTGTTTGATCTTCACCACATACTATTAGACTGGAAGGTGGCAAGGTCAGGTGTCCTTGTCTCTATGAGCTTGGTTCTCACTAGGGAAGGTGAAAGGATCCCTAATCCAGCCTTCTACAGATCACATTACGTAAACAGAATTTGGCTATCTTCTTCCACAGGAGCATCTGCTCCACCAGTGCTCCCTCGTGTACACATTTTGTTTTGTCCAAGACAGTTATCATGAGTAATGGATCGGGCTGAGCCTGCTAATGCATGATGTAATTGTCAGAGGGATTTAATTATCAGCACATTACACGTGGGATTACTGTGCCATGCGATCTCCAGTTCGCTCTCAGGCAATTTAGAAGCAGCATGAATCACAGGAGGTGGAGTTCTCCAAAAAGTCAGTAATGATGCATTTCCTCATCTCTTACCTGTCTGAAAACATTGAACAACAGTGACTTATTTTACTTGCTAATTTCAGTAGAAAATGTATAATAGATTACTGCTGCTCAGGTATCATCTCACCACTTCATAAAACCCATTCAACTATCATGCAGGTCTTCTTTGAAAATACTCAGGCTTGAAGACATTCACTCACTGAGTGCTAGCTACTCAACACAAGCTCCATAAAGAGAATACTTTTCAAGCATACTTTCATTTCTCTAGAAACAGACCATCTAAATAATGAAGTAGGACTCTATCTGGTTTCAAGATAGAATAAAGAAAGACATAGTGAGTAATAAAATTATATGTTTTATGTAAAAAACTAAAATAATTATCAATTCAGTTATTGATAGCTATAATTTTGAGTTTATTTATAAAGCACAGTAGGTAAAGTGCTAGACTAATGTAGTAGAAGGTTTTTTAAAATTGAGTGTTATATACTAAATAGCTGTAGCATATAGATATATAAGTATTCTATATATTAAACATTTACATTCCTAATTATGAAATCCATCTTATGGATTAGGGGACAGATTCAGGGATGTTAGGTAATTTGTCAACAGGAGATAAGAAGAATATATGTAAGAGTAATAAAGACAAATGTCAGAGTTTCATTTTAAAGAATATAGTTAAGGAAATTAACTTATTTTATTTTATTTTATTTATTATTTATTTATTATTATTTTTTTTTTTTTGCGGTACGTGGGCCTCTCACTGTTGTGGCCTCTCCCATTGCGGAGCACAGGCTCCGGACGCGCAGGCCCAGTGGCCATGGCTCACGGGCCCAGCTGCTCCGCGGCATGTGGGGTCTTCCCGGACCGGGGCACAAACCCGTGTCCCCTGCATCGGCAGGTGGACTCTCAACCACTGCGCCACCAGGGAAGCCCAACTTTTTTTAAAATTTAGAATTTTTTAAATCTTAGAAAAGTTTTTTGTTGCTTTTTCCTTTAAATACCAAGCTACTGTACAAATATCAATCCATGCTGAGATTCAGAGTTTCTACTTCAGGATCTAGATGTCCTGAACCATGTTCTTTCCATCCAAATTTTCCAAGACTCTTTCTCACTTGGTTAGTGCTCTTCTGTCTGCTAAGAAACCCAAAACAATGCTAATAACTCTATTGACCGACAGCAGAGAATTAAATATAAACATAGTTAATCATTATGCAAATCATTAAAATTATGTTTTCAAAATAATATCTAATCAAATGGAAATGTAATAAAAATATAAACTTAAATGTAAGAAACATTAAACTTTTAATATGTTCAGAGAAAAATAATCTGATTTTTAGTTATCCTTTACTGTATAATTTCAATTTTCTACAATGACTATGTACTTGTTAACTACCTCCACTATTTAGTAAAATTAGAAAACATTTAACTTGATGTTTCATTCATCTTCTAATGTATCACCTGATAATTCTCTTAGCTCCCTCTTATATATATAAATATATCTACAATTGTATCTATTTATGTGTTTGTAATATATATCAATATATATAAATATATATTTGTATGTATATATGTAATAATATATAAACATATATTTTTGTGTATGTGTGTATGTAAACTGTAGTTTTCTTATACTTGTGTATGGAAAATATGACAGTTGATAAACTAAGGTGATTTTTCCCTTAACTCAGAAATACTTGGTCTGATCCTTAATTATAAGTTATCTGTTTAATGCACATGAATCAAATATCAAATGATGATTTAATTTTAGAATAATTATTTTCTTAAATTTTGAAATTCAAAGGGTAATATTTTATTAACATGCTGATATTTTATACGGCTACTTAAACATTAATACTAACCTAATATGTGTTGTTTCATTGAAGATATATAATATATAAAATCTCTCTTCTTAGATCCTATACCCTAAGTTGTATAGTCTATTGGACTATAAACGCTCTCTCATTTGTGAACACTAGTAAGAAAGCCTGTGCTTAAACATCTTTGCTTTTTTAACATCAAGTGGAGCTCCTTATATATAGTAAACATTGGCTGATATGAATTTTGTTTGTTCTTTACAAAGTCAAATATTTGTGAGCAAATTGAGAGAAGTTTTATTTATCTTATTATTAGCTTTCATTAATCTTCACCTTTCACAGTCATTTATTTCTTTATTTTTTCACATCTTTATGAGTCATCATTCCTGGAACCCTAAGTCTTCTATATTAATACTTTTTGGAACCATTGAGATTCTGGAAAGAATGCTGGATTAATTTTGATGCAATCCAAAGCCTCATCACTTACTTGCTGTGTGATCTTGGGTAAGTCAGTCTCTTTGAGCTGCAAATGCCTCCTGGAAAGAAAGTGATATTAACATATACTCTACCTAAATTCCAAAATTCTTGAAAGCATTTGGTAAATTAATATTTATGAAAGCACTTTATAATCTGAATCATGCTATATGAATGCAGATGTTAGTCTCTTTTCTATTATACTAATATGAATTTAGTTGTTTTCTTATTTGAATGTTTGAAACTATTAATTCAATGCATTATATTTTTATTTTATCTTATCCTGCAACAATTACATTAATTTTAAAATGATGTAAAATTTTAATCTTTTCTATTATATACATTTCTTACCATATGATTACAAATTCAAGACATTATCCAACTTTATGAGCATGTCCCAGTTTTTTAATAAGGCAATATATATTCAGTAATTTAAAGAAATCACTATTCCAACTCCAAGAAATAAATATTATTTGTTGAGAAGGAGGTGGACTATATTACTTTGTTCTACTTTTTACAATAAATCTGGAGTTATAGAGAGTTGTTCTCAACCTTAAATATCCCCTCAATAACAGAGGTGAATATAACAGAGAAAAGTTAGAAAATCAACAAAGTGAAAGACATATGTTGACAATACCAGCTAGCTCACACTCCATTTAAGTGCATCCTCCAAAGTCTTGTAGCAAGAGCCTGTGCTAGATTGAAGAGCTGTTGTGGCTGGTCTTTTACTAACTAACGATGAGACCATCTGTAATATGATTAGCCTTTCTATTAATATATCAGTAAAATATGAAGATGGGATTGAATTTTAAAAGTCTGTTTCAATCCCAATATATAATTCTATGAATACTTTAGGAAACAAAACAAGCATGAGAGATATAATAATTCTTTGGAGCCACTAAGCCCCACTAGCTCTCTGACATAGGTACCTGTCTTTGAATATACCCATAGAAATAAGATCACACAGTGGCTTTTCACCATCTAAAAGTCATCTAAGGTTTGAGATGAGTTGATAATTTCATTTTGTGGGCTCAGCTTATTTTAAAGACATATTTATAACATGAGAATGCCACATATGACAAAGGAAATGTGCTTGAAATGTTTTCCACTTTGATATTAAACATTAAGTTTTGAAAATCCTACTGAAAACAAAAGGTAGAACCTTCATCAAAATGTTCACATTTGACCTTGGACATGTTGTTTATTCTCTCAGTGGTTTACTTTTGTGTTTGCTTATGAAACAGGGAGTAAAGTCCTATTTCCTCATAAATCTTTCAAGATTCAGCCATTTAAATAACAGATGGACCCATTTTAATACTGTAAGTACTGAGAAGAGGCACAGTGTGCATGACAAAGGTGAATCATTTTGCTCAGATCTCCATGCTAATTTTCAGCTCTGCCCTGCCATGTGCAAGGTTAAAACAGCCATCTGATGTTTACCATGTCAGTTCAACAACCCTTTACTTGAGCACTTGTCATATACCACATAGTGTGTTGGTTGATGGAATGAGCAGTCCCTGCCTCTAGAAGGTCATAAACATACACATATATAGTCATCATCTTCATATCCAATTTCATTACCTCAACCAAGCTCCTAGAGCCTAACAGACCATTTCACAAAACATTAATTTAGTAGTAGGTGCCTCTGAGAGGTGCAAACTCTTTGGAGAGATACATCAAGGAAGAAAGAACAGGGAAATATATATATACTTTCAAAAATATATTCAAAGTCAACATGATTAAAGAAAATAATTAGAAATGGATCCAAACAGACAGCAGTGAGACCTGTCCCAGATGGTGCTGAGTTGACCTCTATGGGGTGAGCAGTGCATCCCTCCAGATTTAGCACATCCTTGCTTTTTTCTTGTCCTCTCAAAGACGAGTTTAAGAAATATTAGTGAGTCCAACAGCACTGACCTTATCACAGAAAGAAATGTCTGCTGGGAGTGGTCATTATTTGGAAATATAATCACCAACTGGTCAGGGGTTAAGGAAGGGAAGCTTACATTTATAGTTCTTATTTTTTAGACCTGCTTCCATAAAAGTTTAATTATTATCATGTAAGGATGTCATGATTTATTAAATATTAATTAATACAATATGTGGAAAACACTCATTACAATACACACTTGTTTACTCAATTGAAAGTGATAACAACAAATGTGCATTTTATACTATAGAGCTATATATGGATTATCCTGTTGAATGTTGGTACAATTCTGTGAGATGAGAACTGTCTTTATCACCATCACCATCACCATTCTTACAAACAACAGCCCTGAGGGAGGAGAAGTAACTTGCACCTGGTCTAACAGGTGGTAAGTGACAGAACAAGGATTCAGACTAAGAGTCTCCTCCAGTCCCCATGCTTAATCATTACGCTCTGCTCCCCCATCGCATTTCACTTTGAGTTTAGTTCACATGGTCTGATATTAACATGGTTTCTCCCAACTTCCTCATCCTTCAGACAATTTGGAGTTCAGGTTATTTAGTATGCTGGTATCTTCTTCCCCTGAGCAGGACAAGCCCCAGACATCAGAGACTGCTCTACCCCCAATAACAGTATGGTGAGTGGGTATTACAGAATATTAGGAGGACACTAAAGAACTAAAGATGTTGGAGCATGGTCCTAGACAAAGGACATGAGATCTCAGCTGCTCGGGCCAGTACAGGGATCAGCTCCCCCAGAGGTATTCTGGGTCCAGGTCAGTAGGAGTTAACAAGAAGACAAAGCATGGGCTTGGTGATGTAGTGGTTGAGAGTCCGCCTGCCAATGCAGGTGACACGAGTTCATGCCCTGGTCCGGGAAGATCCCACATGCTGTGGAGCGGCTGGGCCTGTGAGCCATGGTCGCTGAGCCTGCGCGTCCAGAGCCTGTGCTCCACAACGAGAGAGGCCACAACAGTGAGAGGCCCGTGTACCGCAAAAAAAAAAAAAAAAAAAAAAAAGACAAAGCGTGGAACTAAGATCATCAAGACTAATGAAATCTATTTTCTATATTTACTTCCCACACTTTAAAAATATGAGGGTTTCTGTTGGTCTTCAGGTGAATTTCCAAGATGGTGTGACACCTAACGTTATAGCCTGATGCTTAGCTTAAGAAGCCCTTGCTAACTTGCATTTTATATATGGCCAAGGCAAGGGCTTTAGAGTCACAAACCTCAGGACTCAAGCCACAACTCTGTCTTTTACTGGTGGGGTAACTGGCAATTTATCCCTCCCACACCATTTACCTCAATCTGACAACTGACAGTCCTGGATGTAGTTTTGAGAAGATGCAGTCTGACTTTAATATATGTGTTTATTTTCATTTTCTCCTCCCTTGCCCCATCTCAGTATCAAAGATACTACCCCTCCTAATTCACAGATGAGGTGTGTGCAGTGGTCTCTCCCAAGACTCCAGGCTTGTAGATCCCACTTTTTCCGGCAGCCCAGGCAGCTTTCTATCTCCTCCCATTGTCTGCATCATCCTCTATTATGGTGATGGACTCAAGTTCACAAACTTGATCTTTTGCAGGTGCTCAAAATGTCCTTCTTTCATTATTGTAATATGCTGTTTCAGTTGCTCCAGTGCTTGTGTATATCAGTCTAATTGAGTGCTAACTGATGCAATACAGCTATCGTTGCTAGAGCTTAATTTGTATATTAAGTACTTCCCCTGAGTTTTGGATATCTTGTTGCTGCTTTAGCACCAGAATGGATGGAATAGGTACGCTTATCTCCCCATACCTGATTGTGTTGTTGTACTATATGAATTTTATGATTTCTTTATGCCCCCTGACTGTATTTGTGTTTCTAATTTTAGGTCTAAGTATCACTATTTTAGTGCTTAAATTTAGGACAATTTCATGTGAGATTAATTGATGTACTACTTTGTAAATCAGGCAAATTAGAAGAGATCTATAAAATCCTTTTACAGTTAATCAAAATATATTATTCTATGTCTTCTTCTAGATCCTAAATTTTTCTTTCCTCAAATATTTCTGAATGCTTGTGTCAGAAAGCCGAAAAACATCTCTTAAGATTAGAAAATCAGTAATTAGCCAGTAAGAAAGGAGACTTGGGCATATCTGTTGTTTATTGGAGGTAGTTGTGTTATCTTTTTTTCAGAAATATTGAGACAAACTTTTTTTGTCACAATATTCCATCACTATATGTAGCATTTGTCAGTCAAGACATTGTTACTGAAATGAACGACCTGACCACTTTGGCAAATTAATTACATTCATCACTTAATTTGCCAAAGAAAATTTTAGTTTCATTTCACAAGATTTCTCTGAGGATTCAAAAGAACCTGAACTTTATTCATTCAACATAAAATTTATTGAAATTCTACTGTTTAGTGAGTAATTATCCACAATATTTAAATGCATGGAGAAAATTACAGTCAATTCAGACACATTATATAAATTGCACTTCTAAATTCTTGTCCCCAATTTTCTTCTTTATTGAGTAGTTATAATTTTTCAGAACAGTTTCCAATCCCAGGTTCTGATTTCTTAGATTGTTTCTACTCAACCGTCCAATCCTTTATTCAGTACGTAAGTACTGACTGCCTTCTGACCACGGGACCCTATTTTGGGAGCCCGCTTTTCTCTGGGAAATGAAGAACTTGGGTGAAGACTTGAGAAAATTGTGACGCTTCTCTCCTCTACTGACATAAGAAAAAAGATTCGAGAGGGCCTGGAAGGGATGGAGAGGGGTTTTGAGGACCTCACTCAAATAGTTTTTTTCTCCCTAACTCACAAATACAGATTTCACTAACTAGGAATCTGACACCCAAAGCAAATAAATAGGAGAATGATCTGTCTTCTTTATAAAACCTTCTTCAAGGATTTAAAAAGTAGCATTTACATGAAATGACAGGAGCTGGTCTGATGTTGAGTTAATCACAGATTACTCTCACTTCATGTAAAGTCAGCACAAAGTCTGCTACTTCAAAAGCTCTCAGGAAGAATAGCATACTCGTTCAAAAAATTCCGCTGTTTGGGCTTTTCTCTGATTTCAACTGATTCTCACCCAACTAACCACAACAAGCTGCTGTGCAGAGGAGGCCGTATATAAACTGACAAGATTAAAAATCTGGAGCCCAGGTTTACTTTTAGAACATTATTTTTTCAGCTGGATTTTTAAAGCTTCCTAGTGAGGTCAGTCTCAATTGCACTTTCCTCAAGTTTCTGCACGAGTTTTAAACTCAGATGGCTGTCAGGGGATACCAATTCATTCTCCTTGTCGGTGGAGCATTACACTCTAAGATCGAGTGGAATCTTTAGTCCCATCCTTTCTACCCGCAATCCCATGGGGGGGAAATCAGTTCACCTCTGCACCCTTTTTAGAATTAACCTGGCACGTGGCAAGGTTAGCTCTTGTGGCTGCTACTGCCATGATCATCCCTAAAGGAGAGGGATGGCCATTCACTGGCTCTTTCAAGGAGGGGATACCCTTTAAAACTCAAGACTGCAGACTGGAGAGCTTACCAGGTTATACCCCTCTCCTCTGAAACCAGGCAGCATACCCACTGCCCCCACCCCCCGGGACTCACATGGCAGCAAATGCCCCCTGGGAGGTGGGGAAGAACCAGGCAGCTATGTCACTTGGCAGCATCCAAACTCAGGGTGTCTCTGAATTGGCTCATCTGCCACCTTCCAGGACGGGAGACCCAAGGTTGGTTTGTTTTTCACTTATACTTATTGTACTCCATTTCCCTCTCAAGGCAGCCTCAGTGCCCTGTGAAGGAAACCGACAGAGGGAGGGGCACAGGGTGAGGGCTGGGTACCTGGGTGCTTTGCCCCTCTGGTCCCAGTGTGGGCTGAGGAGCAGGATTTCCTGGAGAGCAGACTTGCTGGAGACCAATTGCACTTGGCAGGTCCTGGACCATGGCTACCAGCCCTCCAGGGACTGGGCCCTGCTGGCTCCTAGTGCCATTGTGGGCAGCTCCCCAGGCCCAGATGCTCTCAGGAGGACCCTGTGTCCCCAGCTGGCTTGGCAGGAGGAGGAAAGGAAAGACAAGATGCCCAATTCCCAGGGCACAGGAGATTTTCCATGAAAGCAGTTTGATGGCATCAAATTGATTGCTATTGCCTTTTTTTCCCCCTGAAAATCAGCCCCAGAACAGAAAGAGAGTAGTGCTCAGATGTGACCACGGCCAGGATGAGTGTGATGTGATGTCATTGTGGATGAGAGCAGGGCTGCAGCCATTCACACCATGCAATGGGCCCAGCACTGCCACCTTCCATCACCATTTCTCCACCTGGGCACTACTGACATTTGGGATTGGACAATTCTCCATGGGGGTGGCTGTCCTGCACATTGCTGGTTGTTTAGCAGCATCCTTGGCCTCTACCCACTAGGTGCCAGTAGCACCCACTAATTGTGACAATGGCAAAAAGGCTATAGACTTTGGCAAATTTCTCCCAGGGGACCAGAGGGCAAAATCACCTTGTTAAGAACTACCACATTTGATATCAGATCTCCTCCTTACGCTAACCCGGTGGCTTAGACATCCTTTCCCCGATTCTTGCACTGTGGTTGAATAAGGGTGATGGTGGTAGTAATAGTAGCTAACATCAGTTAAGTGCAAGAAGCATTCTAAAAGTGTTCCTTGCAAGACCATGTCCGCATTGTCCCTCTACCCTCACAGAAGTCCTGGGGGGTGTCGGTGTCCCAAGTTAAGGAACTGAGTGTAAAAAGCACCAACAAAGCCAAGGAGTGAAAGCTGTTTGATTCTAAACCCTTTCCACCAAGTGATGCTGCTTCTTTGGAGAAAAAAAAGAAAAATCATATGTATCTGTCTTTATAAGCCTGAGCCACACAAAGTAGGGTGTCCTTAAAAGGTTTCCACAAGTATCTGCTATATTGAAGCAATGTAAAGTAGCCTTTTATTTCCCCTACTTTAGTGTTTTCCTATCACTCTTGTCTCACAGAAAGAGGTATCATCACAGAATGAACAGTTGAGGCATTTCCAACATGCTATCATCAGAAGGTTCCAGAAGTCTACTTTGCTGCATGTCAGATCAATGCACAGCTCAGATTCCAACTCTCCCATGACGTTGTCTCTGATTACTGACTGGAAATGCTCTATAGCTCTTCTGAGCTTGCACAGGGTGTGATCTGAGCCATCCTCTTCTTGATGCCTCTCATGGTCTATGCAGTACCTGGATAGTTATAAATATTCCTAGTAACCCTGTACAAAAGTACGTCCTCTGAGGACATGACATAGACTCTTGTGGCACTCTGCTTTCTCTCTGTGCATTCTCCCCATGTCGTCCACGCTTATGGAGTGTGGGTGGTCGATTGCCTGACTAAATATAGGTGTGATCGAACCCATGTGCAAAACCTGAGGGTTCTGTCTGGTTTCCAACGCGTGCTTACAAGACATTGAATTAGTGTGGATGGTATTTAATGCTCCTGTCCATGCTTTACAGCCTAGCGATGGGCAAGGCTTTTTCTTTCCTTCCTTCTACATCCTGCCCTCTTGATTAACAGGTGCAATTTCTGCAAGAAAAGGTAATAAACAAATACATAAATCTTTACTGTTCTCTTAGAGATCTGTGCTGGGTTTCAAAGAAAGACAGAATATAATTCATACAATGGAGTCATTTTTCCTGTGAGGTCGCTGGTTCTTCAGAGACCAGGCCAGATTTTATTTTACGATTTTTTTAGTGTGTGTGTGGACACCATTGTGGGCCAGGCCGAATTCACTGGGACTGTGCTGTCACTCACTCATTGAGGTGACAGGTGCTACAGTGTCACTCCACCCACTCAGGAGCAAATGGGCTGGGTGGTGCAGTGGTTTTATGGGGAAGAGACTGACAATGGGGTTAATGCTCTAAGACAGACAAAGGCACTACCCCGGACCAGGACCACTAGGCAGATCATTCTAGGAGATGGGATTAAAGTAGCACCCTGAGAGATAATGAGGCATTAAACAGGAAACAAAGTAGGAGAAGGGCATTGCTAGAACAAGGGCACATGCCAAAATCTAGAGGTGTGCAAGTCCATAATGTGTTTGGAACACACAAGGAGTGCGTGCAGTCCATCTGCAGTGCAGGGAAACTCGACAAAAGCAGGGTAGGTCCAGACCACTGAGGGTCATTTGCCTCGTTTGCTGAACACGTACTAGTTTCCAGGCAGGGTTAGACATTGAGGGGAAGAGACTCACCTGGGAAAGTCTAGTGCCAGACTGAAGGCTGGAAGGCAAGATGGGGGTCAAGGATTGCTATGACGTTCTCAGTGTGTTCTTCATCGGAGAATGCCTTATCTGATTTAGGGCTGTGTTTTGTAATTAGACAACCTGATGACATAAGCCGAGGTGCTGGTAGAGGATTACAATGCTCCATCCTGAAGGTACCATGTCCACTTTTACAGGGGCCTTCAAGGGGCCGAACAAAAGAAATTACTTTATACATCACGGTGAGGCCAGTGGGAGAGGCAATTGGGGCAAAAAGTCTCCTGGGTTCTCAGATTTCATTTCAGAAAACATTCATTGTACATCTGTCTAAAGGCTTGTGCCAGGTGATACGGCAGCACCGATGGCATGAGGCTGCCTCTGTCCTCGAGGAATTTACTAGGTCAGAGGAGACAGAGATGTAGAGAACTGAATGCATCTCTTGTCCAGAGCTGTGTAACCTTGAGATGTACAGAGATAGACATGAATATACATATAAAGATCAGCTTCTCAGTCTTGGTACTATTGGTGTTTGGGGCTGCACAGTTACATTTTCAGGGTCTGTCCTGTGCATGTTGGCTGTTTTTCAGTGTGTCTGGCCTCTATCACTAGATGTCAGTACCCTTCTCACACCCCTGAGTGTGACAACCAAAAATGTCTCCAGACACAGGCAATGTCCCCCGAGGGACAAAGACACCATGGGTTGACAACCAGAGACACATGATCCAGATCTAGGTAGATGTATAGATAGATCAATATAACATTTATCTACCCAGTGGTTGTATCCAGCCAGCCTTCCCTCAAACCCCAGGTGGAAAAGGTTGGGGGGAAATAGACCCCGAGAAATGCGTGTTTCCCATGCACAGGGGAGAGTGGGATGATTGCTCATTTTAAAGTAATCAAAGCAGAACAAATTGCAGTAAGCAAAAAGCTCTTCTCTCTCATTGGATTCAGTTTTAATTGTCATTGAGAAAATCAAGAGAAAAGCATAAGAAGAGGTAAGACACATGGGAAAAGCAGACTGAGAGCAAACAGGCACTGATTCTTTCATAATTGGTAGTGAATGTGAAGAATATCATGCACATTATTTACCAAGAAAATCACAGGTGCCAGAAGCATCCTTGAATATTGTCTATGCTCAAACTCCAAAGCCACTGTACACCGAGAATTAGAAGTATACTTTTGGAATAGATTCATTTTTATAATTGTGAAATAATCTTTTTCTGCCTATGAAGAAAATGCCAGTTTTACAAATATGAATAAAATGCCATTTTTTTTACACATTTGAGGAAGTTTTACCTTACCTAACACTAAAATGCCTTTAACTGCTTTTAAGTACATAAATATCAGTAATATCTACATTGTATCTCTTTCTAAAATAATTATTTCAAAAGCCTTGGCTGTGTCTTCCAGGTGGGAAGTTGATATTTCATGAATGCTTAAAAACACAAAATATACCAGGACATTAAACTTCCCTTAATAGTAATAAGCTGCCCACATGATACAATTGGTATGAAACAGAAGGTTTAATCACAAATGTCCTCCCCACCTGCCCTTCCCCAGCAGGGGAGGCATTTCTTTGGGTTAAGTCATTGTCTGCAGATGGTCCTGTAGAAATGCAAATATGATACTCAGAACAAGATAATGCATTAATCAACACATTATCACCAAGTTATTAATGAGGTAAGCCAATTAGGATATTCACTCGATCAACATTTATTGCAGGATTACCATATGCCAACCACTGGCTAAGTGCTGGGAACGCAGAAGGAAAGCAGACATGAGCTCTAAGGGAGCCTATTGTTTATTGAGAAACACAGATTTATGGGTCTATAAGCTGCAAGTGCAATAGTTTATGCTTTCACTTAAAATGTCGATTTTCCTCTTGTTCTGTTGTCCTCCTCCTCCATGCTCAGTACACCCATCAGTGGCCCCTGGCATGGGCTGCATATGAGAATCTCCTAGGGTGCTCTTCAAACCTACAGATGTCCAGTCTCCCCCAGCCCCTAGACCAGACAAATTAAATCTGGATCTATGGGATGACTGCTAAGCAGCAGAATTTGTAAGTTTCCCAAGGTGATTCTGCTCACAGTAAGTTTAGGGAAACGCCATTCTACTTGCTCTCCCTTAGATAATTAAACACCAAGTCAAGGATTCAAATTCCGCACTTCCTAATCTTGTCTATTTGCTGAAAAATAATTTCTCAAGGATCTCCCTAGAAGGACTAATTCAGTCCATTTGGGTTGAAATCAAGTATGTACTTCAAAGAAGAGAGTCTATGTGTGATTGTTATGATAAGAAAAGTTTGAAAATAACTGAGAAATATACTTAAAACTTCAAAATTGACTTCCCCTGTTCAGTGTGCTTAGCATTTTCTTCCATCCCCACCTGAGACCTCACTTCAGAACGTTCACCACAGACTGCACAATAACTCTTTACCTTACCCCCACACCTCCCCTTCCTACTCTCCCCTCCAGACATCGCGGGAAGATTCCTTGTTCCTCTGTCTGAACTTCTCACCTCATACCTCCCAGAGTGATGAGGAAGCCAGCAACCCCCAGTGTGGCTGGAGTCAGCCCCTACCAGCTCACAATGTGTTCATTTCTTCCCAACTCCAAACTCAGTCAAATTGGTGGCTTGAATTCAGCAACAGAGGGAGTATTTGCACCACAGAAGTTTGCAAAGACCACAGAAGTGATTTTTTTAATGGATAGCTGGTAAACGTTTACCAGTAAACCACTACTATCCATCTGTTTCCCCAAGGGACAGGAGAGAGTTCCCTTGCTGAGGTGCAGTGGAGCAGAATCTAGACTTAAGGTAGAGCAAGTCAGAGAAGTCCAGGAAATGGGTGTGATGGAAACTGTCAAACTTCTGACACTGACAGACGAGGTGCCAGCAGAGACAGGGGATCCAGAAAGATGCTTCACTGGCTTAAAGTAGGTACTTCCCAGTTTTTTCTAGGATTGTTCCTGAACAGCATCAATCCATTTTAATCAGTTTCGTAACAAAACGCTTCCAGATTAAATTTTATAGTTAGTTTGGGTCACATCTAGAAAGTATTTACTTTTTGTGAAAGGTGGTGAGTTTTCCTGCTCTCAGGGACTTAATGTAAACATTCTCTTGGCAAAATAATGTACATTAACAATGTTTAGATATAAATTATCTGTATCTTCACAGTTCTTTTCTTTTTAATCAAGATTCAGCAGTGACAGATACTTTGTGATTGGACTGATCCATTTGTTGGTTTAAGTCCTGAAAATGTTGTTTTACTCATAAAGAAAAGGTGGAGACTAGTGGAGTCCACCACTGGCATTCACAAAGCCTGGGACGACTGATGTGTGTGGAAGACAAGGCAGGGGGACGTGGTCTTGCTTTTCTTATCCAGCGTGCTCTCTGGTCCTGTGCCTTTGCCATTCTAATGATTTCCATTTTTCACACCAACAAATAAATGAATACTATCAGTCTCTATAAAATGTATAGTGAATATTATTGCTAGAGGTTTTCAAAATAAAAAATAAATAAATAAAATGAAGAATAGCTAAAATGGAACATGGCGAAATTATTATAGACAAAAGAACTGCATAAATAATTATATGTTATTAGTAACATTAAATACTGTGAAAAAAACACTTCAGAAAAATCATATGTTTGAAATAACACAAAATAAATAGCACTAGTTTAAAAGGCAATAAAACAACACAATTTTCTTGGCAGACACAAAATCGGTAAAACGTTCCTGAAAAACTAAACTTGGGAAAATGATTTCTATTCTATATCTATATCTGGTAAATTTGTTATGGGTTAAAATATAAATATAGTAAACCTTCACTTTAAAATATGTATGGTATCTCTTCAATAGTAAACTTTACTTGCACCTCAGTAAAAGCACAATGGAAAGAAAATAGAGAACACAGTCTGGGAAATGAACTGAGTTTAAGAATGTTCATTCCAGCAAATATTTAAGGCAAAATTAATCAGTGTCCATATAAATTTCATTTAACCTTTTGTATTTATCAACATGTAGTGTCAACATTTTCCTTGGCATCTAGTTTATAGAGTCAAAATAACCATTCTTATCTTTTTTAAGGTCAAGGAGTCAAAAATATTTGTGTAATGATGATCTCCAAACAATAGAAAAAGTTTAAAAAATGTTAATCCTCCAATATACCCGGTATCATTTTGGCCTGTTGACAACTGCAAAGTCTGCAGCTGTTAATATAGAACCATCTGGTCTCCATTTCAGCCTTTTGGTGGAAGGCAGTGACCACATGGCACTGGTGAAACACAGGCCGGGTGACCCTGAATCCACAGGCCAAATGGGGAAGAAAACTCTCAGAAGAATTCCTTAACAAAATGGGACCCACTGGCACTCTAGCAATTCTCAGTGGGAATATGTTACTGATGTTATGTTATAGAAGGTAAAATATGTTACAGCAGGTACAAGCAGAGGTCCATTCTAGTGAAGTTATTATTAAAGTTATTATGAATTATTATTAAAGTGGCCCACAAGTACCTAGAGCTTAGAAAACCTTGATGACATGTGCCCCCAACTGCATCCACCTACCCAAACATGTTAACAAATATCCCAAATACAGGATACTCTGGATGAATGTACATATGTGTGCATATATGCAAGCATGTATGCATGTATGCACGTGTTATGTATGTGTCACTGTGTAAACCTAAAAACGGGCCAGGCTTCTCATTTGGCTTCTGTTTCTCAGTAAGGAAACACAGGAGCTTGCAGAAACATTAAGTCAGCCTTTTATCAACAGTCCACTGAGGTGAGGTTAAGCCTAGTTTAACCAGGTTTCCAATGGGTAGGGGGTCCTCCATCAACATTTGTGCTTTACCTACATTGCACTGGCCTCCTGGGATTAAGGCTGAATGGTCCACGGAGAAGAAACTTGAGTCTCCCAATTTACAAGAACTTGTCTTTGATGGAGTCCTCTATTCAACAACAGCAAACATTTATTAAGTACCTCCAGTGTGTAAGGCAGTGTGCTACACACTGTACACATGGAAACCAGAATAACTCTCTGCCTTCAGGAAGTTAAATTCTGATGGACTTTCATATTGACTGGGAAGTTAATTCTGTCCTCTCTGTGGAAGGAGACAATTGGACCAGTGTTTTTAGACTGGGACAGTAAGCCAAGTTCCACGATAAAAGTCTTCATGAGGCCAAAAAAGGACTTCTATCACTGGAGCTCCCTAATCCTGGGCCTCATTTTTGTTCCCATCTCTCACCTTCATCCATCACCCTTCCTTTCCCTCCAGAGCCCCACTGTACTTGGGGGCCTGTATCCATTACCACATGTGAACAGACCCAATGCAACTGTCGTTTCAATTATCTATCTCCCTCCTGGATTCTCATTTCCTTGAGCAGAGATTGACCATGTCTCTGAAGAATTACCATTCTATACTAGCCCAAAACAACAAAAAAGAGACTCTATATACTCCCTTCAGGACAGACTTCATCCCAGCATCTCGTGGTTTTGTACATCTTCTTCCTTTTGGCTTTCTCTTTCTTTCCTTAATTTCAGTACATGGTTAAGTGTCATGGTTGCCCCTCACCTGCTATCTGGGCCCTTCCTTCTTCTATGCTAAGGGTATCCCCTTGACTTGTTTTTCTGTGTAACCCATAAAGACCCCGTTATTTTATAAAAATCATGTATTTGAATTCAAGGAGGGCTGTGGTATATAGGTGTTCTCTAATCACCCTGAATTTGATATCGTAACTGTTAGTAAACAGTCATATAACTCTTTTGTTTCCCTAAAGATAAGTAAGGAAAAGTCATGCATTTTATGGAGTTGTAATTTACTGGATCTGTTAAGCTACACATTTTTCTCTGTGTTTTAAAAGATTGCTGTATTTATTAATATTTATGATTAAGTAAGTTATTGGCATTCACAAAACAAACAGCACATGGAAATCATTACATTCAAAAGTCACATTTCATGTGATTCATCTTCACCTTAAAACAAAACAAAGAAATATATTGTTTGGTGACTTACTGGATATTCTTCAGTAGCTATTTCTCAATTTACCACATTATAGAAATTAAATCATCTTATTCTATTTTTTTAAATTATTCATTTCTTAATTCAATAGCAATGCCATGTTGATATTAGATGAACTGAAGTGTCCTTTCCCTTTTCAGATTTATATCATCTTTGTCCCTGGATTCTGAGCAAGAAAATGATCTATGGAATAAATTGTGGTTATTTGTGTATGTTTGCATTTGCAGAATAATTCCCTTCACTCTTTCTTCTCATAAAAATGAGCATAAGAAGCAGCTATTCAGATCAGCTATGATTATTAAAGCTTGTTCTCTAAGTATTGCACAAGTTTGAAGTGTTACCTGCTTAGAAAATAAAAGGGTTGAGAGTGCTTTTATATTCATGACCCAGCTCCTTCCTCAATCATTTCTCGGTTGTTGGCCATTCAATGAAGATTCAAAAGATGATGGCATAACGTATCATGGGACAAATATCATATGTGTTATAGGAATCTGATTGATCTATTCTGAGAAAATGTAAGTTACCTTATTTCTTAAAACACCACAGGAGTAAGAAGCCTGAGCCTATGATTTTTTTCCCTTGAATTTCTTCCCATTATGGTACTCATCTTAGTGTGTGTACACACACATCCCACATACACATTCCTTTGTTTGATTTGTTTCCTGATTTCTCTTTCCTTAAAACAGCTACAGTGGCATGAGGGCCCACATTCTGCAGACGTGGTCATCATCCGGTATTCACCCCGTAATCACAGAGCTTTCACAGAACTGATTCACTAATAAATAACTCTACATGTGAATGAAAAGCTAAATAAATTCTAAGAAAATTAACTTGAGGAAATAGAGATTCTTTCTGACAACATATTTTGTGCTAGAAGGATATTTATGCCTAATTAAAAAGAAGCTGTTAGTGTTTATGAGCCAAAAAATTTATTAGAAAACCATTAATTAGAATCATTTTTGACTCCACTCTAAAAGACAATCACTCTTTAGCTTGCAGATCTAAACATTGAAATTTGCCACTGAGTAAAATATTGGGATAAACATGTCCTCTTCTGGGACATTTCACAGGAAATTGCACAATCCACGAGGTTTAAGTCTTACTGACAAGACATAATGATTGTAATAAACAAAGGAGCAGAGTCTTAGAATCTTGTTTAAATAAATAAAAAATTTGTATGATAAAGCAAGTGTGCATATGCTAATCAAGGAGTTTCCTAGTTTTCCCCTTTTTAATCAAAAAATACTTATTGAGAGTCTACTAAATGCTAAGGTACTTTTCCTGCCAGAAAGAAGCTTATAATAGCCTCAGTACTGCTATTTGCTCTTATGTGTCTTCGGGCAAGGTACTTATGATTTTTTCTGTATGTAAAATAGATACAATAATAAGTATCTCATAGGGTTGCATCATTTGTACAAGTGCGTAGTGTCAAATCCACACGTTGGAAAGTCTCAATAAAGCCTAGTTATTATTTTAAAATAATAATAGGACAGTATCTATAATAATAATAGGAGACAATACATGCCATATTTTTCAGAATAACTTTTTAGGGCTCTAGATATTTCAAGAAGTGATTATTATAGTGAGCTGAAATAGGAAACTTTTACGTGTTCGTATTTGACTAACTTCATTCCCACAGTCAGTATGAAGAACCCATTGAGATCCTGAGCAGGGTCAGTCCAAAGTCGGAAACCTACAGGGACATAAGCATGCTTTTGATAAGGGTTGGATATATGTACCTGAAGCCTGGAGGAAGAAAGAGAGAGAAGTTATTCAAAACGAGTCCAGCAGTGACGACTAATAGTTGGAAGTAGATTGGCATCAGAATATTACCATAGCGTTACAGAGGTACTCTAATGTGATAATCATTAAAACAGATATTCTGGAGGCAAAGATTAGTGTAGTTGAAATGTGAAAGTCATGTGGAAGACCCTGAACAGAGCCACAGAGCCAGGAGAGCAGGTGACAGAGAAGGGCCACAGGGATTGGAGAGGAGGGGTCTGTTTCTTGAGGCACACAGGGTCTGGCCAGGCTAGGGCTCTCCCTCAACACCCTCGTGCCTGTTTGCACACACAAAGAGCATTCCACCAGAAACCCTAAACTGGGGGCTTCCCTGGTGGCGCAGTGGTTAAGAATCCTCCTGCCAGCCTAGGGGACACGGTTTGAGCCCTGGTCTGGGAAGATCTCACATGTTGCGGAGCAACTAAGTCCATATGCCACAACTACTGAACCTGCGCTCTAGAGCCCGTGAGCCACAACTACTGAGACCATACGCCACAACTACTGAAGCCCACATGCCTAGAGCCCGTGCTGTGCAACAAGAGAAGCCACCACAATGATAAGCCCGCACATCGCCATGAAGAGTAGCCTCCACTTGCCGCAACTAGAGAAAGCCTGTGCACAGCAACGAAGACCCAATGCAGCCAAAAATAAATAAACTAATTTAAAAAAAAATTCTAAACTGAAGAACTTTAAGACCTTTGAAAGCAGACTTGCCAGATTTAGCAAATAAAAATTCAGAGTGCCCAGTTACATTTTAATTTGAGAAAAACAAGGGATTTTTTTTATTAGATGTATGTCCTGAAGAGTGAGATATTTGAACAGGTGGAAAAGAAAAGGGAAGCAGTCCAAGTGAAAACATTATTACAAGGGAAGCTTAGAGACCAAGTTAAGAAGGCATATATTTAGGGAGTAATGAAGACCTTACTTTGTCTAGAGTGCTAGGCATGAGATCTTAGAAAAGGATACTAAATCAGCGTGTGTTTTTCCTCTATATTGGAGACTATGTTAGATGTGTTATATTCTTACTAGATTGACTCTTTCCATAAGTTTCACCAGGTCAATATTATAACTACCATTTTACTAATGGGGAAATTGAGCTTCAGAGATGTAAAGTGCCATGCTCAAATTATACAACAAAAAAGTGACAGCCGGATATACCCGGGGCTATCCAACTAGAGGGACTGCCTCATATGTAGGTAAATGATAATTATTTGTTCAATTTAAGTCAAAAAATGAATATTAAACCTGTGCTCAGATTCTGGAGGCATTAAAAGTAGAAGACAATTCATTATTCAATGTGTAATTTTTTTTCCAGAAACAGAAACATATAACCATGTGCCTCCAACTCACATCAGTCACATTGGCTTCCCTACAGACCTCTTAGCAAATGCTTTAAGCTCCACCCAATAACACAGATACAGTGTAGGTGGTCCATTCTGCATTCAAGTCTCACTTTCTTACAGGTGCTAACTTCTAAACCCCTGATCAAAAACAGTTGTTAATTAAGAATATACAATATAATTCTCACCTCCCACACGTTAGCTCCAAATTCCCTGATAAAATTGGAAACTGGTATGATCCCCCCAATAACTATTTATTGCTAAGATCACACTTTCTCATAGTGAGGTGCACAAGTATTCACATTCTCCATTTGGGGGTAATTGTATTAGTTGTTGTGAAATTCACCATAACAGTCTCCATGGAGATCAATGTTATGGAAAATATAACAATCACAAAACCATGAAGAATAGATTTGAGCAAAGTGTACTCAAGATGAGATTCTGTGTTCCCTCAATCGCTCCTCTAATATTCCTGATGGCATGTCTAAAATCATAACCAGGGTAATGTAGCAGCATTGGATTTGATTCAACTGTGGAAAAATAAGTATATAATTATGAGATTGTCGCAGGTATTTTTTGTTGTTGTTATTGTATTTTTAAAGTTCAAAGAAATAGGCAAGAAACCAGGAATACAAAATGCTTTGGAGAAACAGATAAGATTCTAAAAAAAATGCAAGTGGAGAAAAACTTTTGGCACTAGTTATGTTGGTCTATTTCAACTCTTTGACTTAAGTTTGGAGAGTTACATGCTATGGGAGTGGCCTAGAGAAAAAAAATCACAGGAATTTTTTGATAGACATTTAGAAGATACGGTAGAAAGAACATAGGATTTAGAGTTAGACAGACCTCAGTGTGAATGCCAGTTCCTTTTTATTTCTAGATGGATGGAACTTGCTAAGCTTCATTCTCACTGTTGTTTTGGTTTTCTCCTCTGTAACGTGGGCTATAACAAAAGCACATAGTGCAATATTAGTAGGTAGTTTATGAGTGTTCATATCCTGTAGTAACCTCCAATGTCCAATTCAAGAGGGATTTTCTTTAACTTGGACATGTATGTGTTAGTCCAGTGCTACAACGAGTGTTATAAAGAACTTTGAAGCGTTGCTTTTAACATGCTAAACGAACTGGTAGCGTGCGAGCTCAGTGTGCAGCCTGAGATGTCTGGACACGTTTCCACAACAGGTACAGTGTAATGCCTCCTCTGGCTGAGAACCAGGGTCAGATCGATGGTCATTCCTGCACACTCTCTTGCTGTAATGTGTTCCCGGTCTTTTAGCTGGACCCTAGAAAGCATAGCAGCTTCTTGACTCTAGAAAGCATAGTAGCTTCTTGACCGAGGGAACAGACCTCAGCAACAGGACACCTTTAATTCTTGTCTCATATTTGCCTCCAAACTTCACGACCTTCTGAACTGTGCCCTTCTTGCTTCTCATTGGCTGAGTAGTTCCTGGTCGTTCCTATCTTTTCAGTCTCACGTTCTTTATTTGTTAAATGAGATAAGACCGTTAAAATTAAATAAAATAGCATTTGTTGAGCCCTTGGTTCAATCGAGACACTGCATAGTTTTCAACCCAGGGTAGTGAGTTCTGCCCTTGTATTGATCTCCTCCTCTTCCGATTAATCACCATCTCCTGTTCTAGCTGTCTGACTGGTTTGGAAACTTAGCCCATCTTTGTTGGACTCATGTTTGCAGTCTGTCCACTTTGCTTCTTGGTTTCTGACTCGCTGGCTGACGCCTGACTTTTTGACTTGTGCTAGTTCCCTTCCTGTTTACACATTCACAGCTCACAAAGACCCTGCCAGCCTATCTCTTTCATATCTTTTCTAAGGCAACCTTCCAAAGTCGAAGCCCTAGCAAGAACATAAGCCACTTCCCTAGGCAGGGAGAGAAAATATGGAAGGAATAAATTTTCACAAACCTCTTTAGCCTATGTTTATTTTTTTTTCAGTTTTATACTGCAAAATATTGTTTCAGAAGAGTCACCAGACCTCACTGAGGTACTATAAAATAAGTAAGTGTTGCTTCAGAACAGAGGTCGCCAGAATATCAAGATCACCCTTTTCCTTAACACCAAACCTCATAATACTGCTGGTACTAATAGGGTCCAATTAAGACTGAGAACCTCCTACTTGTCACTGAGACAGACGACTCAGAATTTCTATCCTCAGAGACTGATTCAGCAAGCTAGCTTATATAAACTGATACGTCATTTAATTATTTCCTGGATTTTTATTTATCACCTTTTGGACTTAGATTAGTAATGATGTTTGGTATATGAGTTTAGACTTATAAGCCTATATTTTAACTTCTTTGTCCCAAAGTTATAGCTTTGCTACTCACAAGAGATGAGGCTTCATCCAATCACTAAAACATCAGTGCTTCTTATTAATTTTTAGTATTAAGAGTTCTTTGTGTATTTTGGATACAAGTCCTTTACCAGATACCTGTTTTGCAGATATTTTCTCCCAGCCATTGTGTGGTCTTTTGAGTCCCTTCATAGTATCTTTCATAGGCCAGATATTTAAATTACTTATAATGTTTACGTTCATGTATCATACTGTGGTTTTCATCACCAACTCAAGGTAACAGATTTTTCTCCTCTGTTTTCTTCTAGATACTTTAGAGTTGTGTGTTTTTCATTTAGGTCTGTGGTCAATTTTGAAACAATTTTTTTGAAAGGTATAAGATCTATATCCAGGTGATGAGGACATGGATGATGATTTTTGATATAGACATCCAATTGTTGCAGCATCATTTGTTGAAAAGATTATCTGTTCTTTTTTATTTTTTAAATGTTTTATTGGAGTCTAGTTGATTTACAATGTTGTGTTAGTTTCAGGTGTACAGCAAAGTGAAACAGTTATACATATACATATCCACTATTTTTTTTTAGATTATTTTCCCATATAGGCCATTACAGAGTATTGAGTAGAGTTCCCTATATTATACAACACGTTCTTATTAGTTATTTATTTTATATATAGTAATGTGTATATGTCAGTCCCAGTCTCCAAATTTATCCCTCCCCCACCCCTTTATCCCCTGGTAACCATAAGTTTGTTTTCTACATTCATGACTCTACTTCTGTTTGTAAATAAGTTCATTTGTACCTTTTTTTTTTTTAGATTCCACATTTAAGTGACATATGATTTTGTCTTTCTGTGTCTGACTTACTTCACTCAGTATGGTAATCTCTATGTCCATCCATGTTGCTGCAAATGGCATTATTTTGTTCTTTTTTTATGGCTGAGTAATATTACATTGTATATGCTTATCACATCTTCTTCATCCATTCCTCTGTTGGTGGACATTTAGGTTGATTCCATGTCCTGGCTATTGTAAATAATGCTGCAGTGAACACTGAGGTACATGTATCTTTTTGAATTATGGTTTTCTCTGGGTATATGCCTAGGAGTGGGATTGCTTGGTCATATGGTAATTCTATTTTTAGTTTTTTGAGGAACATCCATACTGTTCTCCATAGTGGCTATAACAACTTACATTCCCACCAACAGCATAGGATGGTTCTCCACACCATCTCCAGCATTTATTGTTTGTAGATTTTTTGATGATGGCCATTATAACCGTTGTGAGATGATACCTCATTGTAGTTTTGATTTGCATTCCTCTAATAATTAGTGATGTTGAGCATTGTTTTCATGTGCTTTTTAGTCAATTGTATGTCTTATTTGGGGAAATGTCTATTTAGATCTTCTGCCCATTTTTTGATTGGGCTATCTATTTTTTTTATATTAAGCTGCATGAACTGTTTGTATATTTCAGAGATTAATCCCTGGTTGGTTGCTTCATTTGCAAATATTTTCTCCCATTCTGAGGGTAGTCTTTTTATCCTGTTTATGGTTTCCTTTGCTGCGAAAAAGCTTTCAAGTTTAGTTTGATCCCATTTGTTTCTTTTTGTTTTTATTTTCATTACTCTAGGAGGTCGACCAGAAAAGATCTTGCTGCAATTTATGTCAAAGAGTGTTCTGCCTATGTTTTCCTCTAAGAGTTTCATAGTGTCTGGCCTTACATTTAGGTCTTTAATCCATTTTGAGTTTATTTTTGTGTATGGTGTTAGGTAGTGTTCTAATTTCATTATTTTACATGTAGCTATCCAGTTTCCCAGCACCACTTATTGAAGAGACTGTATTGTCTCCATTGTATATTCTTGCCTCCTTTGTCATAGATTAGGTGACCATAGGTACGTGGGTTTATCTCTGGGCTTTCTATCCTGTTCCATTGATCTGTATTTCTGTTTTTGTGTCAGTACCATAATGTTTTGAATACTGTAGCTTTGTAGTATTGTCTGAAGTCAGGGAACCTGATTCCTCCAGCTCCATTTTTCTTTCTCAAGATTGCTTTGGCTATTTGTTATTTTTTTTATGTGTTTTCATACAAATTGTAAAATTTGTTTGTTTTAATTCTGTGAAAAATTCCATTGACAATTTGATAGAGATTGTACTGAATCTGTAGATTGTTTTCGGTAGTATAGTCATCTTCACAATATTGATTCTTCCAATCCAAGGACATCGTATATCTCTCCATCTGTCTGTGTCGTCTTTTATTTCTTTCATCAGTATCTTATAATCTTCTGCATACAGGTCTTTTGCCTCCTTAGGTAGGTTTATTCCTAGGTACGTTTTTCTTTTTGTTGCAATGATAAATGGGATTGTCTCCTGAATTTCTCTTTCTGATCATTCGTTGTTAGTGTATAGGAATGCAAGAGATTTCTGCACATTAATTTTCTATCCTTCAACTTTACCAGATTCATTGATGAGCTCTAGTAGTTTTCTGGTAGCATCTTTAAGATTTTCTATGTATAGTATCATGTCATCTGCAAACAGTGGCAGTTTTACTTCTTCTTTTCCAATTTGGATTCCTATTATTTATTTTTCTTCTCTGATTGCTGTGGCCAGGACTTCCAAAACTATGTTGAATAAGAGTGGTGAGAGTGGACATCCTTGTCTTGTTCCTGGTCTTAGAGGAAATGCTTTCAGTTTTTCACCATTGAGAATGATGTTTGCTGTGGGTTTGTCATATATGGCCTTTATTATGTTTAGGGAGGTTCCCTCTATGCCCACTTTCTGGAGAGTTTTATCATAAATGGGTGATGAATTTTGTGAAAACATTTTCTGCATCTATTGAGATGATCATATGGTTTTACTCTTCAATTTGTTAATATGGTGTATTACATTCATTGATTTGAGTATATTGAAGAATCCTTGTATCCCTGGGATAAATCTCACTTGATCATGGTATATGATTTTTTTACTGTGTTGTTGGATTCTGTTTGCTAGTATTTTGTTGAGGATTTTTGCATCTATCTTCATCAGTAGTATTGGCATGTAATTTTCTTTTTTTCTGATATCTTTGTCTTGTTTTGGTATCAGGATGATGGTGGCCTCATAGAATAAGCTTGGGAGTGTCCAATTTTTTGGACATTCCATCTGAAAGCAGAAGAATACACTTTCTTCTCAAGTGAACATGGAACATTCTCCAGGTTAGATCACATTTGGGGTCAGAAATAAAGTTTTGGTAAATTTAAGAAAGTTGAAATCATATCAAGCCTTTTTTTCCAAACACAGTGCAATGTAATTAGAAATCAATTACAAGAAAACAACTGTAAAACACACAAACACATGGAGGATAAACAATATGCTACTTAGTAACCAGTGGATCACTGAAGAAATCAAAGAGGGAATTTAAAAAAATACCTAGAAACAAATGACAATGAAAACACGATGAGCCAAAACCTATGGGATGCAGTAAAAGCAGTTCTAAGAGAGAAGTTTATAGCAATACAATCCTACCTCAAGAAACAAGAAAAACCTCAAATAAACACCCTAACCTTACACTTAAAGCAACTGGAGAAAGAAGAACAAACAAAACCCAAAGTTAGTAGAAGGAAAGAAATCATAAAACTCAGAGCAGAAATAAATGAAATAGAGATGAAGAAAACAATAGCAAAGATGGATGAGACTAAAAGCTGGCTCTTTGAGAAGATAAACAAAATTGATAAGCCTTAGCCAGACTCATCAAGAAAAAAAGGGAGAGGACTCAAATCAATAAAATTAGAAATGAAAAAGAAGAAGTTACAATGGACACCACAGAAATACAAAGATCATAAGAGACTACTAAAAGCAACTATATGCCAATAAAATGGATGACCTGGAATAAATGGACAAATTCTTAGAAAGGTACAACCTTCTAAGACCGAACAAGGAAGAAATAGAAAATATGAACAAACCAATCACAAGTAATGAATTTGAAACTGTGATTAAAAATCTTCCAACAAACAAACATCCAGGATGATATGGCTTCACAGGAGAATTCTACCAAACATTTAGAGAGGAGTTGACACCTATCCTTCTCAAACTCTTCCAAGAAAAGTTTATCCTTTCTGCATTGAACTGCCATTGCCCCTTTGTCAAAGATCAGTCACTGATTTTGTGTGCATCTATTTCTGAGCTCTCTATTCTGGTCAATGGAATCCTGTGTCTACTTTTTTTTTTTTTTTAACCAATATCATGCTACATTGATTACTGTAGCATTATACTAACTCTTAAAATCAGTTTGTGTCAGTCTACCAACTTTGTTCTTCTTTAGTGTTATTTTGGATATTTTGAAGCTTTTGTCTTTCAATGTAAGCTTTAGAATCAGTATGTAAAAATTTATCAAAAAAACTTGCTGAAATTTTGATTGAGAATTAATCTACAGATCAAATTGGCAAAAACTGATTTATCAGCAATAATGAATCATCCAATCCATGAACATGGAATATGCCTCCATTTATATAGATCTTTGATTTCTTTTTAGTTTTCTATGTCTCCATCCTGTATATATTTTGTTAGATTTTCACCAAAGTAGTTCATTATTTTGTTCTATCGCAAGTGGTATCTTTATTTTCAAGTTACAATTGTTCATTTTTCATATATCAAAAGTGTCAACTACAAATTGGCACTTGCCATCTACCTCTACAAGGATTAAATCATTTGCTGCCACATCTGCTGACTTTCAACACCCTCTGTAAGTAGTTCAGGGTGGAGAGCAGAAATGAGGCACTCTGTGCTCTGGGAAAAACTGGTAGAACAGGTCTTCGGATAGTTAGATATTTTCAGGAGTCAATTTTATTAATTCAATACTTGTATTTCCTCATATCTAGAAAAGTACCAAATCCTTCATGGTGATGACTGCTCCTTGTGACTAGCAGAAACCCTCTGCAAAAAATACATGCTTGATTGCATGTACTCCCCCCTCACCAAAATCACATATATACCAACCTTCCCCCCTATCTCTTTGGAGCAGTTTCTCAGAGCTATCTGAAATGCTGTCTCCGAGGCTATAGTGCTCATTTAGTCCCCAATAAAACTTAACTCTCAACTCTCATGTTGTGCATTCTTCTAAGCTGACAAAAGCAATTAATCTTTTTCTATAATATTCCTATTTCCTGCACCCTTGCTATACTAGCTTATTAGTTCTAGAACTTAAGAAACTTAGAAGTTAAGAAACTAAGAAGTTTCTTTGTTCATTCTCTGAGATTTCTACATAGACAATCATGTCTAAATATACCAGTTTTATTTCTTCTTTCTCAACCTGTATATCTTTTATTTTCTTATCTTTCTAGGACTTCTAGTACAATGTTGAATAGAAGTGATGAAAAAGGATAAGGCCATCTTTACCTTGCTCCAGATAATAGTGGTAAAATATCCAACTTCTCACCAATAAGTATGATGTTAGTTGCAGGGGTTTTTTGTAGATATTTTTTAACAAGTTGAGTAAGTTTCTTCTATTCCTATTTTGGTTATTTTTTTAAAATTATGAATGGCTATTGCATTTTATCAAATACCTTTTCTGTATTTCTGCATCAATTCATATGATCTGATTTTCCTTCATTAGCCTGTTGATATGATGGGTTACATGAAGTGGTTTTCAAATGTTGAATTAACTTTGCATACCTTGTATAACTTCCACATGGTCATGGGGTGTAATTCATTTTTATACATTTTTAGATTTAACTAGCCAATATATATATGTATATATATATTTTCGGTACGCGGGCCTCTCACTGTTGTGGCCTCTCCTGTTGTGGAGCACAGGCTCCGGACACGCAGGCTCAGCTGCCATGGCTCACGGGCCCAGCTACCCCATGGCATGTGTGATCTTCCCGGACCGGGGCACGAACCCGTGTCCCCTGCATCAGCAGGCGGACTCTCAACCACTGTGCCACCAGGGAAGCCCCCTGTTTATATATTTTTTTACATTTAATTATCTGTATATTAATGACAGTAATTTTAAATTACTTATGGGATAATTCTAAAATCTGAGCCAAATGCTGATGTTTCTTTTGTCTCTTCAGACGGTGTTTCCTTGAATTTTACCATGACTCGTATTTTTCATTATGGTTCTAAGGCAGATATGATACATCAGGTAGTAGAAACTGAGGTAAATAGGCCATCAGTGTGAGTTTTGCTAATTTTGCTTGGAGCTGGACCATATTTTAATGTGTGCTGTACCTGTAGGTGTCAAAGTTTCACATTTTTCTAGTGCCCCTGTTGAATTTGAGTTTCCCCAAGACTTCTCCTTAGAGAGTCTGTGTCTTGTAACATTTTCAGCTGAAATTCACTGTTATTATGCTAGAGCTCAGCTGGTGTGGTTTTAAGGCCCCAGAGAGAAGACATGTTCTATGATCCTATGCTTGAAAACCTTGTAATGAAATCTCAGGCTTAGTGTGACTGAGTCCCTCAGCTGTGGTATTCACAAGGGTTTCTTGGGTCCCTCCTCCCCCAACTTAATGAGACAGGAAAACTACAAGGGACTGGAATGGGATACAGACGTGACCTTTCCCAGGTGGGAGAGGCTCTGGTAAAGTTTTTATCCCAGAGAGTAGGTCTTTGTTATGGAGAATCCCCTGGTCACACTTTACAATGGTAACTCTCCCTCTCCAGCTCTAGAGCTAGGACTGGATCACTCTCTGATCCTCCCTTTGAGAAACTGGTGAGGTTCCTGTAGGTAAAATCCATGAAATGTAGGGGCCCCCCATGACAGCAACTCCAAGCTCTCCAGCAATGCTTGTCCCTCTCATGCTCGTCTCTCTCAGCCTCCAACAATTCATCAAAATTACCATTATGTCTTCCTACCATTTATGGCTCCAACAACTTCTGCTCCAGATGAGCTGATCTTGGCTGTGATTGTCTGTGTTTACCTTTCTCTCCAGATTTCAGAGTGCTAGCTTACACTGAAACCTGAATTCTTTGGAGGGTCCAAGAAAAGTTATTGATTTTTAGTTTGTTCAGCTTTTTTCTTATTGTGAGAATGGGAGTGATAACTTCCAATCTCTTTACATGTCAAAGTTGAAACAGGAAGTGTTTCACTCTGTTTTAAATGTCTTATCATATCCAGAGTTTGCCAACAAGAAGGTTTTTTTAAAAATTAATTTAAAAGATAATTGTGACAATAAAAAAGAATTAAATAACAACTTGAAAACAATTTTTCCAGTGTCAAGGGGCATTAAATTAATGTGTATTTGCAAATTGTTATAAATGGTGCTATGCTATATCCCATTTAAGAAAGCACATTTAGATCACTGCCTAAAAATGTATTAGTGATAACACAGGAAAAGAAAACCAATTCCAGAGCAAGTTATGCCCATCTCTCTGCTAGATTCATTCCTTAGATCCTTAAATACTGACAATCCACTATGTCCCAGGAAGGGACTGTGTGTTTTATTAAACTTACCCTCATTTGATCCTTTAAGAATGCAATACTAAGTTATTGTGATTATTTTCTTTTTACAGATATAAACTTTTTTTATTATTTTAACAGTTTTATTGAGATATAATTCACATACCATACATTTCATTCACTTAAAATGTACAACTATCCTACTTATGATATCATACAGGACTAGGGTGTTATATATAACATGGGTCCCTATGATATAACTTTGAAAGCACAGTCTCCTGGTGGTAGGGTCTAAATGTATTAGAAAAAAGAAATTATAGGGCCCAAGTAATTATTTTAGCTTTCAAAGAGTCTAATAAACTTCCATAGTAGCTTTGTTTTTGCAACACTCTTGCTTTAAGGAAGGAAGTTAGAGATGTTTGCCTCTCCAGAAGTTTAAATGGAATTATAAAACTCCCATCACCTTTGGTGGTGTTGACAGGGTTATTTTCATGTTGTTAATACATGAAGTGAGGCTGTTTGAAGTTTTGAAGCATAACTTCACAAGCCTTGAAGTACAGCAGATATATAGCAAAAATTTTACAATTTGTTTCCTTTTATGACTTTTCGTTATACACATGGAAGTCATTCTCATGGTTACATTTTTCACTATTTGGTGATAATCATTAGGGTTTTAGCAGGTGATAATTAGTCATGCCCTTTTCCTTGATATGTTTAGAAACAGATGAGAAATAAACTGCTGGAGTCATACAGAAATGAAAATACCAGCCTTATTATTGATAAAATTGACTGGAAAGCAAGGCTTAGGTGTTCAGCCATCAGGGTTTCCTTGGATCACTGATTAGGTTTGGTGCTAGTACTAGAAAGTTTAAAATAACAGTGGCATAAATGACAAAGACAGTTTCTCACTGAATAGTCCAGAGGTGTCAGATCAGGACTGGTAGAGTGTTGGACAGTATACAGCCTCCAGACTCCTTTCAATTTTGCTGACTTGCTATGTGTGGCTTCCTTTTCCAAGGTTATTTTGGGGTATGGCATGGATGCTCCAGCTCCAGTTATCATGTATACATTCCAGCCAAGAAGAAAAAAGAATGGGATAAGGGAAGGATATCTCCACTTAAGGGCACAACGTTTTCCCTCATATCCCACTAGCTATGACATAGTCCCTTAGCCACATCTCACTAGGAAAAGTGAGTATTCTCAGCAGTCATGTACCCAGCTAAAAACTGAGAATTCTATGATAGAAGGGGAGAGAGAGTGTTGCTGGACAATCTGTAGTCTCTGCCACATTCCTAAGTTACAACCACTGGGCTCCCCTACAGTGAGGGGCAAGCTCCTTACCGAGCAGAGACTGACCCTGAGGGTGAGCTGCTCGTAAGAGGGAAACCCAGGAAGGGCTGAGCCAAACACGCTCGATTCCTCCTCATTCTCCTCCACTGCGAGGCCAGACATGCTTCTGCTCGACTTTTCCTTCCTCACTCGTGTTTGGCTTTTCTAAGGGGCAGTACAATGAGCTGTCATAAGGCAGGAATGCAGCACATGATTCAGCCCCACAATAACAAGGTTTCCTTAATTTCCCATTATCCAACCTTTCTTTGTCTTCACTATCCAGTAGATTAAGAAATCTTCCTGAATAGTCATAAGAGAGTTCTTGTTCTGGCACAATGTCTTTGGCTGCAGAAAGTGCCAACTTTGGTACCATCGAGTTGATTCGGACAGGAATCATCAATAGGTTTGGCTCACAAGAATGGTTAAGGAATCTTCCAATATTTCCTATAGAGGTAGGATCAACAAACGTTTCCATTACCTGCCCATTATAAACATGCTCCCTGACGGCTATAATGTAATTCGAATCGTGTATTGTTTGTAACTGAATTCTTCTCTGTGCTTCCGAGAATCCTAAAACCTCGCCAGCATATTCACAGACAAACTGTCCTTTTGGTATAAAGTCCAAGGTACGGAGTCCCCAGCCTTTGCGATCTGTCTTGAACACCTGCAGGTGGAACTGCAGACCCCGCTGGACCACTCTGTTCCTGCAGTGGTCGCTGCACTGACACAGGACATTGCATTCGAAAACTGGCTCAGCGCACTTTGCTTCTGATCCTATGTGTCTGAGGCATAAATTATCATCATAGTTCTTCTCACGACGGAGACAGGAGCAAGTTCCAGGGAGGCAGGGAGTTTTGAGACAAACGCATCCGGGAAAGGTTATTAGAGTGGGATCAGTGTCTCCTCCAGGCCCGGCTACATGATCAGGAGTATACTGAAAGGGCTCTGGCTCTGTCCCTGGGGGCCACGCGCTCACAGGCAAATTTTCCAGGTGGCGCGCGACGTCCAGCTGCTCCGTCAAGGCCTCAGGCTCCTCCTCAGAGGCTGCCATCCCGCAGGGCCAGTTCTGCACGGCTTTAGCGGCCGCCTTGTGCCTACACGATGCGTCTACCACCTAGACTCCCAGATATGAACTTTTAAGCAAAGATAAGTAAACTAAGTTGACCAAGACCATGCGGATTATAGGAGATGGGATCACTATTTAAATACCTATACATTATTTTATCCTTCCAGCCACTCTGTGAAAGCAGTACTCAATTAATCCATTTTATTTCATTTTGATTCAATTCAGTTAAACACTACTATTCAACTAGCAACTACTAGGTGTTTGGTGTGACAGGTGATGTTGGAAAAAAAGAGATGAGTAAAAATTCCCTTTGACCACAGGAAGCCCCCACATGGAAAGGAAGGCAAGCCTATTGATGATACCTTTTAACCTCTCTCTCTGGATGCAAAACTAAAGGTAACAAACAATTACAAATGAAAGAGCAGGTGAACTAAGTCTTGAAGGGTGAATGGCAGTTCTTCAATATATTCAGGATAGAGGTTGGCAGTATGTCACAGTACAGTTGAGAAAGAACTTCAACAAAGAGTCACAAGTTGCATGACAATGTTCTGTGAACTCAGGTTTTTTTCTAAGACAAAAAAAAAAAAAAAGGTGGGTTAAGAAGCAGGGCAGAAGTTGATAAGAACTAGAAAGGGATATACCATTTATGTTTCCAAATGTCAGGCACTTGAGTTTAGAAGGGTTTGACAAAACAGTGTTTAATTTTATCAAATTTGAGTTTTAGAAAGTCTACAGTCTTCTAAATACAGATGCAAAACTGAAACTAAAAAAGATAAAGTGAAATTCAAGTTTTCACTGTAAATTTTTAGAAGGTGTTTGTGTGTAAGTCCGGGACTATACAACTAAATATCAATAAGCTGATTTAGTGATCAATTCTTACTGATATTGCTTCCACTTTGTATACAATTGTGAATGCAAGTTGCCTTTTAATGAAATCTTTCCTATTTGAAAGACATCAAGATCACAACATTGTAATAAATCATGTGCATGGAGAATTTTAAAGCTATTTATTTGTTAAATCCCCAAAATGAATCAAAAGGTCTACTAACCTCAGAAGAATTAAGATATTTGAGTGATTATTGTTCAGATATGTGTTTATGAAGTGTTGAGATTTTGAAGAGGAACTTGGATATTTATCACTATTGTTTTTGCTCTAAATTAGATTTCTACTCATGTAATTATCATAAGCACAAGTTCTGGCAGCTGCACTTATAAAATCTTTGAGGAAAACATATTAATGGCCTCATATTTTCTTCAGCTAATAGAACTATTACCATTCAGTCAAAACATTACTGATATATTAATAAAAAAGAGATATAGTCAAACAGATGAGCAGGAACACTTTGAGATGAATTTCTAAGACTCCAGAATTTCATAGCTCTGCTCTCTCATTTACATTATACCCTCTGGCATGAGAATGTTAGTAAAATCTTCGGAAAGAGAAAAAGCTGGTCTCTAGTCCCAGTGTTATACATTATCCCTTAATGTTGTTGTCTAACCATTCACTGAAACAGATAGCCATCCTTTAACTATAGATATAGTTAACATCTATATCTTGAGCCACAATATTCTTATTTTAAAATAGATTTTTAGTCAAAAGACTGATGTTACATTTGAAATGAACTGAAGTTTGAAGATTGGAATTCTGCAGTGCAATTTGTTACTTTACAAATAAAAATACTTTGGGGACTAAGGTAAGCTAAGAACACAACCAGGGCCTAGAAGTGTATTGTCTGAGACCAGAATTTGATCTGTCTCTTTCGGGATTTGTAATCTTTACTGAACTTCACTGCATTTTAGTTTTCTTGTCTGTAAAACATGGACAATAGTAAAAACTAAATTCTGGAGCTGTTGTGAGTACTACATTGAGAAAATTATTTAAAAGTCTTAGTACAAAAAAAAATGTCTTAGTACAGCACTGACTTTTCTTCCAAGTTCAATATGTGTTATTATTGCTGTTGTTGTTGTTATTTTATTATTATTTTGTTATTCAGTTAATGATATTGAGACGAACAGATTATTGGCAGTTTTACTGGGGTGGTTTTCAGCTGGGGTTGTTCTTATACCTCAGGGGACCCTGGACACATATTTGGTTGTCACAAGTGGGGTGATGAGGTAGTACTGGCAGCTAGTGGACACACGCCAGGGATGCTGCTAAATATCCTACAGTTCACGAGACACTCCCCCACTAAAGAGAATTATCTAGCCCACAATGTCAATAGTGATGAAGCTGAGAAAGGCTGCTTCATTGTAAGCTTCAGCTCTAGGCATTATACCTTAAGAGTAAAGGCCATCTCTTCATAATCTGTAAATCCCTATTGCTGATCACAAGGGATGTGTTCCATAAACGAATGTGTTTCATTCCTTTCCTTAATCATTAATTTCCTCATTTAAAACAGACACTATTAAACCAGACATCATTCCATCTGCCAGAGCTTCAAAGATCAATTCGATAAACTCCTCCCTTAATAAGTGCATAGAATGTGAGGTCATACAGGGAAACAAACAACGACCATGCATTGAGACATGTAAGTCGTGATTGAAGGGCCGTTAGTCTTGGTGATAAGGACACTTAAATGTGGGGCTGAGAGATGGGACAGAGCATGTGAAAGTCTGTGCAGGGAGTAATCACGGAAAGATGCTTGTATTAGAAAGCTTTTCTAGTGGGAGTACATATGAAAGATTATAAAGGAAAAGAGGAGAAGTAGAAACCAAACATGATGCAATGAAAAAGTGAAGGCTAGCGATGGTGAAATTCTAAACTTGGCCCAGGACAGGGTAATGCGAAGAAGGGGAGGGTGGCTGGGGTTTTGCACTGATACTTGGTGATCAAAGCAGACTTGGAGGAGAAGGAGGAACCATAAGAATTCTGGGCTGCCGCGTGGGAGACTGAGACCATAGCAACAAGAGGCCCCCGCGGGAAGGAAAGAGGCTGAGGAGAAAGGGCAGTGAGTTCAGTTTGGACTGGCAGAGGTACGCGGCCTGACGGTTACAGAATTTAAGAGAGGAACCACTCCAGCGAAGCAGAAAGAGTAGAAAATTACCAACAGCCAATGTAGTTACTGGGGCAGGGCAGCAGCCAATGCAATAAAACCTTCCGTCTCATTAGGTTATGGTCTGGTCGCCTTGGGTTTGATCTTGTTAGAAATACAGTGTCCTTTAGGGTTTGATAGATGGGTCTGGAAAGCACATGTGAGAGAAGTCTGGGTTGGATACACACGGACACACAGGAGAGAGGCAGCCCAGGAAATGGATGACAAGATGCTTTCTGTCTGTTTTTTTAATTATCTGAGGCCCATTCCAAAGGTCACAGGTAAATAAAAATAGATAACTCATAAGTTGAGAGGAACAAATGAGTTTGTCAAACATGTTGTTAATAGTATGAATATCTCTATTATACTATTATGTTCTAAATTCACAATTCACAGGTAGACGCTTATATTTCTTTCACTTAAGGTGCTGCGTACAGTTATTGTTCCTTATCTATCTATTGAGTAACTAACTAAATGAATGATTTGATGTAGGAGAATTACCTTCCTCAAGATTGACTTGTTCAGGCTTAAATTACATATATATGTGTATTTATACACACGTGTATACATGCATACCTATACCTATATACACGTATACATATATGTGTGTGTATAGATATAGATATAGATATATGCACACACACGCACACACACAGACCTTCTTTCTTGAGATAATGTTCAATCCAAAAGAATGTGCAATTGGTCAACTCCTGTCAAGTGAAATTATGTGTATCTTTAAAGTCAAAGATATAATGAAAGAGTTGTGCAGATTATATGTCCTTAGTTATGTACGTTTATACAAAATAGGGAAAAAAAGAAGAATAGCTAGACTTTACCCTCCATCAGTGCATTGAGGAACAGTTAATTTCAGGAAAAAAATTTTAACTCCTTGAGGAAAAACTGAGGCTGGCCTCCTAACCCATGGGAGAAGTCAGCCCACCTCCTGAACCCCGGGAGAGGCACTCACCCCTCAGAGGAAGGCCTGTTGGCTAGGCCTTCAGGCAGGAGCCTGCTCTGCAGGAAGCCTGCTCCCTGTAAGGATTTCGGAGAGTTTTTAACAGAAGAAGAGCATCCCAAGGTGTCTGAGCCCTGAGAAGAACAATGGTGTGCAACACGTTTATGTGTACAGAGCATTCTAAAATACACGTTGGCATGAGAAAAAAAGAATAGCTCATGGCTATTCAGCATTTGACCAAGAGATTTTAAAGGCAAACGTATTTTTGGTGTTGATTCTTGGAGTAACTTTACACCTTCTGAGTTGAAGGATTTCAGAATAGGAGAGTTGGTATTGTCAGCTTCCCCTTTTCAAAGCCAAGGTTTCACTGATGGGAGGTGTTCGGTCACCCGGTTCTGGAGCTGAGATTGTGTCATCACCTCACCAGACGCTGTGTTTCTCCAATTCTGAGGTTCACTTTAATGCAAGGGTCTCTTATTCTTTTTCATAAAGGAGCTGAGTCAGTGGGGTTAGGCTGTTCTGCGTGGCTGGCTGACACTGGTCCTGGAGAGGGTCTCCTGGCCTGTTCCTCCCTGCTCTGCTCTCTTAACAACCCCCTATAATTAGGTAGCTCATTTGCTTACTTACCAAATAATCATGACGCATTCAGGGTGTAAGGTCTACGTAATGCTCTTGCTTCTCTGCCCGGGACTTCTCTGGACAGCTGCTGCTGTTCTTATTCCAACAATCCGAATCCCACCTGGGGAATAGGCTGGTATCCCTGAGCCAGCAAAACACTCATGATGCCCTGCCCACTGCCCGTGATGAGAAAAATCCATAAGGTGAGCAGAGAGACAACGTAAACCAGAAAGGAAATATCTGATTATTTCCCAGTGACCATTTAGAAAATGTCTTGGTTTAGGATTCCATGTTCCGGGCCTGACTCCACCTTTCAGTATCTGTGAAACATGGGGCAAGCCTCCGCGAGTCTCTGAGCCTCGGTTTCTCATCTATGAAAGGGGAGACTAATTCTTGCCCTGGCTCCTTAAAGGAGGTCCTTACAAGGTCCATCAGCTGGGGTCGTGCTGCACAGAGCTCAGGCCCTGTCCTTGCTGTCACAGAAGAAGGGGGCTCTGGAGCCTGTCCCCCAGCTCTGTCCGCCCGTTGAGGTTAGTTTTGGCATCTCTCTGTGCCCCAGGTGGCTTTTGAAGAGCAGGGTGACTGTTGCGAGCCTTGTCTATGTTACACTTTTTTGTTTTATTTTATTGAAGTGTGGTTCATTTACAATGTTGTGTTAATTTCTTCTGTACAGCAAAATGATTCAGTTATACCTCTGTATATTCTTTTCCATTATGGTTTGTCACAGGATACCGATATAGCTCCGATATAGCACCCTGTGCTCCACAGTAGGACTTTGTTTTTTATCCATCCTAAGCTATGTTACTCTTTGATGTTGCCTGCAGGGTAAGCATTCAGTAAGTACAGGACTATGGTTGGTGCACGGGCTGCAACTGAAGATGAAGACGGTTTTGTTGTCCTCATAGACAATTTGGAATTTACGTAGAGAAATCACGACAATAGTTCAGCAACATAGGTGTTTGACTGTGTCTCCCCCCCCAGGTCCTTGGTCTGCCTCTTGCCAGGCTCTCGCTCACTGGTTCAGCATTTGGGGCAGAAGGCACTTCACAGAGACCCTGGGTCTCAGGCAAGGGCCTGGGAGGAGGGAGGGGTTCACTCCGCAGAAACTCACAGTCTCCGGTTGAAACTGGAGAAGGATACTTAGGACCCCTCAGGAACGTCTCCACGTTATTGAGGTTAAGTGACAGAAGTTACAAAGAAAGCAGACACCTCTGCTTTTGGGACCCGCCAGACACAGTGGTCTCATTAGTCGATTTTTCTCCTGCTGAGGGAATATGGCCAGGCTGTACCTTTCCAACTTACCTGTGTTTATTATTGTTATTAAAAACAAACCAAAAACTCAGATTGGGGGATTTAAGGGAAAATAAGTGTCTCAGATTCCATTTACAAAATAAAAGATTGTGTCGATTTGAGGCCTTAGATTTTTCACTCTCACACTTGATGCCTGATCACAGTGCTCTAACCTAAGGTATGCACCCTGCTCTTTGTATTTCTGGCAGAGTCAGTGGTTAACAAGTTAACAGAAAGGGCTCCTAGGATCATGGTAGGACTCCTCCTCACTCAGGCCCTGGGATCCTGAGACCTGGAACTCCAGCCATGGAACTCTGCATGTGATTTCACTTTGATTTGCTTGTATGACTTTATTTGCAGTAGTGTGTATGTGTGTGTGTGTGTATGTGTGTATATGTAATGCTTTACATCTGTGCACATGCGTGTGTGCCCACATCCTCGTAGGAGGAAAATGAATGGACTACATTGTCTGTTGTCATTAAGATCTGCTCAAAGAAGTTAAAATTAATTTAGCAATGTAAACATTTTGATTTTCTCATCCTCATTGACTAGAATCTAATATTTTACATAATTTTGGAAATATCATGTAAAGTATTTGATGGGAAAACCTTACAAATTTACATTGTAAGATATAGGGTAAACATTTATTACACAGAAGCTGTATATCTGTGTATAAGTGTGTGATATACACACACACACATATACGTACACACACAGACATATATATATATATATATATATATATATATATATATGTATACATGCACTAATTATAACTGTTTTTATCTTTTCTAATAGTTTTACAATAATATCTGTGTTGAGAAAAGTCATGTCTATTTGAAAAAATTGTAAATGCTTAATGCTGATTAAATTAATATAAATACACCTGAATGGGATGCCATGGTGCATAGATACACATATGCACACCCCACAATTATGTTGCACATGCAGAGCAAGTTCTATAAGAACACAATTATGTACATTCACACATCATTTGTTCAAAAGCTCCGGAGAACGTTGTTAATCACAGAGGTGAATTTTTCAGATGGCTGAACCTTAATATTTCAGGTACAAGCATTTAGTTTTAAGTATCTGCAAGGAATCTTCTGTAGTTCACTTCCCTGAGTTCTTAGGAAAATAACATGGAGCACAATAATGCTATGAAAATAAGAGTGTTCCTTATTGAGTACCTACTACATGACAGTACTTTACACCTCCTTTTTATGGGAGGCTATCTTCGAGACTCAGTAAACTGAGTGTTCTCATTCATATTTCACTGCTGAGCAAAGTAAGACTGGGAGAATTTAAGCAACAAGGTTAAGGTCGTAAAACTTGGAGAGATAGACTTAGTATTCAAAGCGATGTCTTTCTCACTGAAAATTCTAATGTCTTTCCAAAGCATAGTCTTCTGTTGAGTGAATTATCACTGTTACCAGTGGTTCTCTAAGGGTTGTTACACAGAACAGAGGGGCACCCGTGGCCTCCTCGGATGCAGAGCTGTCCACTGATATGCCTCCTGCGATGCATGAGTTTCTTCTCATCCTTCACAGCTCTCTTCAGTGTTCTTTCTTTACATGTTCTGTGTTGTTTAATCAAAAAAGTGAGTGTGATAAAAAAAAAATCTAAGGCAAAGCTTATTTGGTAATCAGAGGTATGTGTTAGTTTTCCTTTCTTTAAATATATTTTATGTCAGTTTTTTGTTTTTGAAGCAGTAAAGCTGCTGGGAAGCCTGACTTGAAAGCAAGCAGTGTTTCCTATATTTGTATACTCACTCACTAGCCATATTGTACTGAAAAGAGGTATTTAGAAGGAAATGCAAATCAAGAATGACACTGCAACCTCAGTAGACTGTACTTTTAGAAACACTAAATACTGTAGGTCACTTTGAGTTCTTCCAAAATATGTTGCCTTAACAGCTACTTTCCAAATTGTTTTAGAGCTTTAAGAAAGGAAATGTGTTAATAAAAACAACAGGCTTTCCCTCTCAATGTCCTTTTTTATGAGATTTGTGCAAACTGCTACAGATAATATAAAAGTTTTATCTATGTGTTTCTATAACTGGTTTGGCTTTTTTTTTTTTTTTTGTAAGAGAAAAGAGAAGAAAATCAAACCTCTAGTTTCTTTGTAATATATAATTGTAACAAGATAGTCAGAGAGGGGAGGGGAAAGGGTAAGCTGTGACAAAGTGAGAGAGTGGCATGGACATATATACACTACCAAATGTAAAATAGATAGCTAGTGGGAAGCAGTTGCATAGCACAGGGAGATCAGCTTGGTGCTTTATGACCACCTAGAGGGGTGGGATAAGGAGTGTGAGAGGCAGATGCAAGAGGGAGGGGATATGCGGATATATGTGTACTTATAGCTGATTCACTTTGTTGTACAGCAGAAACAAACACAACATTGTAAAGCAATTATACTCCAATAAAGATGTTGAAAAAAAAAAGATAGAGAAAAGAGGAGGCTTTGAGAAAGGAAAGTCATTCCTTAAAGTTTGAGGATTTAATAGATTGTGGGAGAAAACTAGCTCAGGTTCAAAGGGTTATTAGAAAACTCTAAGAGTCCCTGATAGCAAGGCTTCTGTGTTGTTTTCATGCACAGACTTCAATGGGCGGCATGGAATATGAAATCATAGGATTTAAGAGCTCACTGATAAGAAGGACACAGATCATTGCAAAACTCCCTTTGATTAAAAGTGGAATTTGGGTGGATGGTGAAGGGGTTGGACAGTGGAAGGATTTATAGGTTCATCTTGGTGGTGAGGAAGTTTCATCTTTTCTCCCTAGAAGAATTCCATTTTTTGAAAAGAAACATTTTTAGTTCTTTGATTATATATTAAAATAATTTGAAAAATAGACACATATTTGTTCCTTTATATCTCTCTATTAATTCTAAATTTGTGTTATTATCAAAATTTATTCTGACTAAAGAAGTCAAATTTTATAAATCAGTGAAATAAAACCCACAGAAAACAAAAGTTTTACCCAGTTGCCTGTGTCTGAATCCACACCCACACATATTTATTTTCATTGCCACCCTTGAAAGGAACCCTCACACTATTTTTCAGATCATGTCAAGATCAATCAAGACCAGGACAATAAAGTAGAAAAGCAGTTTTGTTGTTCGTGTTGTTTGCCTGAATCTTGTTCTTCAGAGGCACCAAGATCAATTCCTCCAGCACCAGCTCTAGGTGTCCCCTGGGAGGTCAGGTGGTGGTTTTCCTAGAACCTTTGTACTGTCTCCATAGGTCTGGCTTTTCCAGAATGTCATATAGTTTGCATCATACAGTATGTAGCTTTTTCAGTTTGTCTTCTTTCACTTAGTGATATGCACTTAAGTTTCCTTTCTGTGTTTTCATGGCTCAATAGCTCGTTGTTTTTAAGAATTGAATAATATTCCATTGTCGATATAAGATTCATTGATTTTGATACCAACATAAGAGGCTGTGCTCAGCTGGTTTCCTCCTTTTCTTGGTCCCACCTAGATTTTTTCCTCATTAGTTAATAAGTTGCTGAAAGTGTGATTCTTTCACATCAATGATTCAGGAGATAAAATATTCATGAAATAAGGAATTTACTTTAAACTGGTCTCTGTCCCTTCTGGCTGTTGAGTTGCCCAGGAAGTAGAATCCCAGGAATGAATATTTACCATCTTATTGATAAGACTTAAACATGGTGCCATTTATTTGCCTCTGAAAACATTTGTTTGTTGAAACTGAGCACCTGTGATCTTTCAGCAGTATTTTGCCTCAAGAATTGTGGTTCGCGAGCATCTCTGAGTTCTGTTTGACTCTATGGAGGGAGTTTTGCTGGAGTTTTGCTTGATTTTATTCATGCAAACCAGTTGTCTGTTCTAATTAAAGAACTTTGAAGACAAAGCTCAGAAAACAAATTCAGCGAGAAATCGCTATTGAAAAAATATTGTATCTCCAAAATCTTTGAAAATTCCATATGAATTTCGTAATATATATCTTATAAGTTTCAACCTCAAAAGTACTGGTAACTCAATTATGGGTATCTAAATTCACAAACATCGTGCTATTTGAATATATTAAACTATAAGATATATAACGTAGTTTTAATTATATGTAGATTCCATGAGCCTATTTTGTGTGTGTAATTGCACAAAATTCTGTATCATTCTAAAGGCTTGTTTACTGTTAAGACACTGCTATAGTGTCTTATTTTTCCATTTGTATAACTACAGATAAAATATTCTAATATGATCTTTAAATACCTAGATGTTGGAATCAGGGAAACCTAGGTTCAAGCCCTCATTATTCCCTCGTTATTCTATTTTTATTGGGAGGCCGTGGACAGTTTATTTAACTTGTTGCTTCAGTTTTCCCATCCTAAAATGGGTTTAAGTTATTGGAAAATGACATGATATGATAAAAACACCTAACCTACAGGATTGTTGTGGAGATAAATGAGGTGATGCTTTTGCTACATTTTGCACAGTACCTGGCAAATAATTATGCCTTTAAAAGAAGGTCTCATCGTGATCTTCTTTTTCTAACATTCTTTAACTTTGTGGTTTAGGCAACTTAATTTTACTGTTTACTGTAACTACTTTCTAAATTAAGTTTGTAAAAGCTTGACTCAATTTTTATTATAGTAAAATACTTTTATTGAAGAAAATGCCAGAGGTGGAGTCAAAATAGGGCCAATGATGATTTGGATATATTTTCTAGGTGCTTTAAACTTGGATTGAGCTGGGGTGTAACTATGGTTCTCTTTTGGATAATCGTTCTGTGCATTTGATCTGTGGATATTTACATAAATGTACACTGTCTATAAAGCATGGTTGACAGAAGCAGGAAGGAACAAGAGGTTCTTTGAACAGCTTCTATTTTGATTGAATTCCTTTTGTATTAGAAAGTAGGTTTATCCTTAATAACTGATGATTCAAAATATCATTCTCATTTTGCTATGAATTCTTTCAGGTTCTATCCATTACATGCTGTTCAGCAATGAGTAAGATTATTGAGCAATATTTCCATTTATTCTTAGTAATTAAAGAGCTGTTCTAATAATTTAACTATTATGGTTCTTAGCTCAAGGGTTCACATTTCTGGAATGGCTAGTGGCAGAGCTGTCTAAACAAGCTTGAATAAGTCAGAATTTATCATTTAAATGTTGTTGGACTGAAAAAACAAGCTAGTTATGAAATAAACAAATTAGTACTAGTCCATGCAAACTAATTTATCTACTTTCTAACCAGCTGCACATGCAAACAGGTACCTTTGCTCACCTGTCCCATGTCAGTCCCACCTGGCTCCTTCTTAGGAGGAATGAGGTGCATGAAATGCTCCACACCCACACTTTATGAAGACACGTGTCTCCACAACTGATTTCTCAATATTGCATCCATCCTCTTAGTCCCGTGGGATGCCTGGGTTCCTGGATGTACAGATTTATAAGAATGATGTGAAACGTCTCCTTTGCTCCTCTGTGAGATGGCACAGCTTTGTAAACATTGTGAAGGTCAGTAGAAGTATACACTCATTCACAGGGTTATTTAATAAATTGAATTCGTTTTTGTCTGCAACTAAGTGTTACCTTAAACTCACAGCAATGTATGGAAAACTTTGCAGACACTCACTTTTATCCTTTGAAGTGAAGCAGTATGCTCTTTCTGTCCGATCATGTGATTCTGTCAATCAAGACACTAGATGGTTCAACCTCCAGTGCTTTCCCAGAGGCTTCTGGATGTACTTCAGCTTTTAAATACTGTTAAAGTTCAATGTTTCTGTTTATTAAACCCTTATTCATCCCCCTTGAAACTATTTTATAAATGCCAGTTCTGTTGGGCAGTTCTTGAGAGAGGTATATGAAGAGTGTGGCCATAAATTAACACATTTGGCTCAAGAAACACTCAGAAGACGTGTGATGTGTATTCAAACAATCTGTCTCCTTTAAAGTGATCATATGGGGAAAAGTATATGTCTTTAGTCATCATTTCTCAAAATATCTTTAACTATTTCTTTTGAGTATGGTCTCAGGAAATTGAGAGTCATGTTAGAATTCTAGCTCTACCTCTTTGTAAATATAGGAAAGTAACATATACCTCCTTACTCACAGTGGCTCATCCATCAAACAGGATTTTACTCTAGGGACAGCGACAGGCAGGTAAACAAGTACTTAGGGATGATGGCAGGGGTGGTACACGGGTACCTAGGGATGGTGACAGGCAGGTACAGAGGGACGTAGGGACGGTGGCAGGGCTGGTACATGGTTACCTAGGGATGGGGACAGACAGGTACTCAGGTACCTAGGGACGGTGGCAGGGCTGGTACACGGGTACCTAGGGACAGTTACAGGCAGGTACACAGGTACTTAGGGACGGCGGCAGGGGTGGTACCCAGGTACCTAGGGATGGTAACAGGCAGGTACACAGGTACAGAGGGACAGTGGCAGGGGTGGTACATGGGTACCTAGGGACGGTGACAGGCAGGTACACAGGTACAGAGGGATGGTGGCAGGGGTGGTACATGGTTACCTAGGGACAGTGACAGGCAGGTAGTCAGGTACCTAGGGATGGTGACAGGCAGGTACACAGGTACTTAGTGATGATGGCAGGGGTGGTACACGGGTACCTAGTGACAGGCAGGTACAAAAGTACATAGGGATGGTGGCAGGGCTGGTACATGGTTACCTAGGGATGGTGACAGGCAGGTACTCAGGTATGTAGGGATGGTGGCAGGCTTAGAGACACGTGTGTGACACCCTGAACTGGCCCTCCAGGCACACCATGGGCAGGAGCACAGTAGCCCCAGCTCCCTGTACATTTGCCTCTACTGCTGTGTGAGTGGAATCTTCAAACCAGACCTGAATTTCGTGGGACTAGAAAAAATCTCTCCACTGTATATGTCAACCCTTTGTTGTGAAAGGTTCTCATCCTATTCTGAACTCTTACCTCCACGTCGAACCCCCATCCCTGTCTGCTGCCTCCCTTAGTTTTACTGTTATTTTCGACTCTTCGTTCTGGGTTTTTGGATTTTTGGCTTCCCTGTCCCTTTGCTCACTTGTCCCCTCCCTTTCTTGCTTTGAGATGCCCTGTGAACTCAGACAAGGTCATCGACTTGAGACCCCGCCCCACCGCTGTTCCCTCGCCCAGACCTCATCTGGTTCTGCCAGTCCACCTACTCCAAGGATAGGAGAGACGATTTTTAAAAGTATGTTTTGAAAGATGATGTTTCTTTAGAAAATTTGTTTGCTTTAATTTATAATGAGGTCTTATTTAAATAAATATATATAGAGAAATATATATATATGCATATATGTGTATAAATATAGGCACACAAAGTATTTTTAATAGCTTAATGACCTTCTTTTTATTTTAAATTTCACGGAAAAATAATTTTAGAGTCTGACAAGATTGGTACATTTCAGCAGAACACAAAAAAGGAAGAAATCCTTATTCTTCCTTAAAACACTGATCTGTTCTTCTTTTTTTTTTTTTTTTTTTTTTTTTTGCGATACGCGGGCTTCCCACCGCTGTGGCCTCTCCCGTCGCGGAGCACAGGCTCCGGACCCGCAGGCTCAGTGGCCATGGCTCACGGGCCCAGCCGCTCCGCGGCATGTGGGATCTTCCCGGACTGGGGCACGAACCCGTGTCCCCTGCATCGGCAGGCGGACTCTCAACCACTGTGCCACCAGGGAAGCCCCCATTGATCTGTTCTTGATATACAAGTATTGGGCTATCAAAAAAAGGAAGGAAAGAAAGAAGGAAGGAAGGAGGGAGGGAGGGAGGGAAGAAAGAGAGAGAAAAAAAAGAAAGAGAAAGAAAGAAAGAAAGAAAAAAGGAAAGAAAGAAGGAAGGAAAGAAAGAAACCCAGCTGAGTGCCTTAGACATAAGGGCAGTCAAATGGTGTTGACTTGCACATAATGCCTTATTTTAAAACTGCTATTTATTTGCTAAAATATGTGGGCTCTGAACACCTGTCCATTTTCAATGCCTTTTCCTTTGTTTCATTCTTACTGATGTAAGATTCTGGTGAATTAGTGGGTTTCCTTATTACTGGGGTCAGAGCCTTACCTGTTGGACGGGCTTGTCTGGTGAACACCATTTCACATGAAACACCATGCACAACAGCAAATACCTCTTCAGTAACCATAGCATAGGGACCAAGTACAGAATGAAAACCAGAGCTTGTTGACTTACAGGGAAGAAAGGAGAGCTACTAAAATTTCATAGGAATTTGGTGACTCAGGGGCATCATTAGTTTTGGGGGTTTGAATAGGAGCACACAGACGACCTTCTAGCAATCACAGGAGGTCATTCACACCAATTCATTGGACTATGATTATTCCCAACAGAAATGTCAGCTAAAGCAGTCTATGTGGACAGCCTGATCTCTTTTCAGTCTTTTCCCAGAAAAAAAAAAAAAAAAAAAGACAAAAGGAGTTTTAAGAGGGGATTCGTTCAGCAATCATGAAGGTTCTTCTTCTCCGAATCACCACCTGTGAAACTGCCTAAATTCAGCACTGCCCGTTTTCACACTCTGCCTTGCCCGTGTCAGGCTATGGCTGGACGAAGGACAGGCTGAACGGCCTGGGGTGGACCCGTGTCACCACTGCTCTTCCTCTCCTGGCCACAGCCAGACAGAGGGGACATGAGACAGAGAAGGGGAGAAACCCTGCCCCCGACCTCACTTCCCATTCACTGAGTCAAAAAAGACCTCTTGGGTCCTGACATTTGTGAATACTATGGAAGTAATTCTGTGATCAAATGTAAGCCTGACTTTATATTTATCTAAATGTTTTGTCAAGTCTTACATCTAATTTGGAATTATACAAAGTTTTAGTTTACTAATTTCCAGGACTTTTCTTAAAAGAAAAGCTAGTTTCTTTGTACAGCAGGTTACTCCAGGTATTATCCGAAGGTCACTGATATTCTTGGCTAAAAATATGTTACTCTTACCCTTTCTTTAATTTCTTCCAACTGAAAACATTCCCCTGGGGTTAAATTTTTCTTTAGAAAGCCATTATTAATCACCCATTAGCCATCAGTAACACTTAGTATACGATACTTGATGAGCTTACTGAGTACCTCTTCTGTTCCTTGTAAGTTACGCACCTTCATTTCCCTGCAGGAAACAGGCTTAGCCTCATTTTGTGTGGGAGAAAACGACCCACCGGGTCGCTAGGGACTGCCAGAGTCAAGGTTTGAACTCACTTGTCTGTCTCCAAAACCATAGCACTTCATGGAGTCACACTGCCAGTATCGTGTAGCAGAAATCCCACGCAGCCCTTGGAATCTTCTGTGCAGGGCAGAGTCTCCAGTGAGGAAGAGAAAGAGAGAGAGAAGAAATGCAGGACCTCTGGGGAGGAGGCAGAGGAGAAGGTGACCCAGCCGAGGGTGGGAAGGAAGAGGGGTGGGAGCAGAAGGTGACAACACAGGTCCCGGGATGGGTGGGCTGACGGCAGGTTTCAAAGACATCCCAAGTCCTCAGGATCTCGGCTTAGTTCACCTTCCTCAGAAAAGCCGTCTCTGAAGACCCCAACGGGGAGTGGTCACTGTCGTAGGGCACACGGCTCCTTCCCTTGTCACAGCAGGTACTACAGAGGCCCGTCCGCTTGGCCGCGTGTCACTGTACTGTCTGTTCCATGAAGGCAGCCACCACTTATATGGCTAATCATGTTCCATTCACCTGCCAGAGCACTTGACTTACACGTACCACACACATGCATTCAACATACACATACCCATCGCTAACACCAACACACATGTGCCACTAACACACACATGCTCTGTGCATGAATAAATGATGCAGAAATTGGAAAGGAACTAATCTTAATCACCTCACAATTTACCATGCTTCAAATATATTCCCTGGACTACTGACAATTGTTCATATCACATTTAATTAAAAAACATTCCCCATGAGTCCATATTTATTACTGAATAAATCGATAAATGAGGTGGGCGTGAAAATCCCCTGCAGAGAAGGGAATGAAGTTTAATACCCTGTCCCTTGACTTGGACAGGACTTAGTGATTTACTCTCAAAGAGTAGAATGTGGGAAGCAGGAAACATGGCAACTCTACATTGGGAAGTCTGGCCAGTACTACCTTGGCCAGGTGACTGAGGTGAGCACCCTCAGTGAGAGGGCACTTTGATGGGTTGATAGCATGCAGGACTATCAGGGCATGAGGGCAAGAACGCACCTGTGGCCTCCCTCCCAAAAGCCAATAACTCAGGCTAACCGTAAGAACAACATTAAACAAACCCAAATTGAGGGTGTTCTGCAAAATGCCTGACTAATACTCATCAAAATTGCCAAGGTCATCAGAAACAAGAAAATTGTGAGAAACTGTCAGAGACCAGAGAAGTCTAAGAAGACATAACAGTTAAATGTAACATGTTATCCACAGTCTGTTCCTGGAACAGAAAAAGGACACTAGGAAAAAACTACACTTAATAGTGAAGAGACATGCAAAAAGTAAACATTGGCTAGCCACTCCACAGGTGTTCATTGTGAGTGACCACTAGGTGTAAAGTCCTGGGCCAGAACAGCGTATGAACCTGGTATGGTCCTGGGCTTCTCTCTGCTTTGAGACTGTGACATGGGTATCTGTAACCAGGATACAGACTTCCTGGAGGAGGTGACTTCCATGTTGAGCTAAAACTTGAACCTGAGGTGAAATGAGCTAAGAAGTAAAAATGGAAGTGAGGAAAACATGAGCAGTGGAAGAGAAAACAGACATTGCAGGGCATATTCTGGAAATAAGTGGTCGCACAACAGGAGAGTATGAGGGACGGGCATAGACATTTGTGGTCTGTGATTACTGCATTTAAATGCTCTTTCCAATCTAAGATAAAAGCTGCAGAAACTCTTGAATTGTGTCAGGTTTTCATCCCCAGTTCCTAACACAGTTTATAACTACACAGTTGCTGCTTCAAAGAGGTGTGAAATAAAGACAGGATGAACAGAAGGAAAGAGGGAGAGAGGACAGAAGAGGAAGAAAAGAATGAAAACTCAGTTCTCCGAGGCAAGTGTTTCAGGGCCCCTGTGCCCTCCTTGCTATGAAAGACACACTTTATCTTCTGAACCAGGAGAATAAGGCATTCTTTAAGGTAGAGCAAGTTATCCCTCCTCTAAAATCAAATGATTCATGTTACCTTATTTTATGGAATGCTTTAGCTGGTAAAGATTGGCTCCTATAAATCCCTCTTAAAATGTGGTCATTTGTTGCCATTGGTCTGTTCATGAGAGTTAGAAGATTATAAAACAAATGAACAAATGAAGTTGCCAATGAATATTAATGGAAAAGCATGAAAATATTATTTTAAGATTTTTTCACTCCAATTTTTAAATATATTCTGCTTGTTAATATTTTATATTTTCTGCTAGCAAGATTTCTTGTTTGAGTGATGGAATGAATTGTGTCCAAGTATCACAGAATTTCAGAAAGAAAATCTTTACTTCCCTTCAAACAAGTGAGTTTAACCACTCTTTAGGAATTCAGAAGCCCAGGGACAGGTCCCTGTGAAGGGTCAGGCAGCTTTGACAGCGTTGAGGTACGTGCAGTGTCGGTAGAAATGGAGGAATAGGTGTTGTTTGGGGGAAAATAAAAGTATTAGACTCAAGAATATGGGAGAAAATTATAGACGTGGACAGGAAGAGCAAATTTAATCAAAGATTTTGCCAAGAGCTAGAGGTTAGGAATTAAATATGTCCCATTTAATTTAAAGAGAGAAGAAATCCTTTCCTGTTCCAGCACTATGGTAGGGTAAATGTCCAGAGACACCTTTATTCATTTATTCAGCAAATATATTTTAAAATGCACCAAGTAGGTCTAGAAATGAGGGATGCATCACTGAAGAAAACAAACGAAAATTTTCTACCATCCTGAAACCTACTTTTTAAAGGAGGAGACAAATACAATATTAACAAAACAGGTAGGTAAGTTACGTGATGCACAAGAAGTTGTTAAATGCTATGTGGAAGAAGCAAGTTAGAGGAAGAGGAACAGAGAGCGCTGTCTTTGGAATGGAGGATTTGCAATTTAAATGGATGGCTGGGTAGGATCCTCAGAGAAGGTAACAATTAAAAAGAATCTGAGGGAGGAAACAGGGAGTCATGCAGATATTTGCAGGAAAAGCCCTGAAACAAGAGCCTGGTTGGTGTCCTGGAGGAATGGAGAAGAGGCTGTGTGTGTGTGCCCTGGAAAACAAGGAAAGACGAACAGGGGAAGACATCGCAGAAGGCAGATCATGATGTTCTTTGCTGGGCACACTAAGAGCTGTAGTTTCTATTCTGAAAGAAATAAGAAATCAGAGGACACTTCTGGCATGACCTGATGGGACACAGACTTTACCATGGTTACTCTGAATGGTGTGTGGAGAGGGATTTTTAGGGGAACAAGCATAGAGTAAAGAGACCAGTCAGGAAGCTAGTGGAATTCTCCAGATGAGGATGATGGTGGCTTGAATAGCATGGTTGTAGTGAAGGTGATTATTTATGGCAACATACTGATGTCAAGGTCAACAGGATTTCCAGATGGATTGGATGAGGATTGTGTGAAAAATAATCTGTATTAAATCTGAAAAGAAATCGGAGTCAGAAATAGTCCCCAAAGTAGGAGAATAATGAAGAGAGAGAGAGAAAGGAAAAAAAAAAAAAAGAAAAGAAAGAAGCCAAAGAGAGAAATGCCTCCAGATGGAAAGAACAAGTTGATTGTGTCAAAGGTTGCTGGTGGGTCAAGTGAGATGAAACCCGAGAACTCACTGTTAGACTTGGGGGTGCCAGTGTAACCAGTGACCTGAACACAACACTTCATGGATTAGAGAAGCACACTTAAGACAAAATGGTAAGAGAAAATGAAAACAACAAAAGTGAACAACATCTTTGGGGACTTAGTTTCACTGTAAAATGGAGCAGTAATGACAGGGCAAGTGACATGAAACATTTTAAAATATATGAAAGAATATAATTTATGTCTACATACTGGTGGGAATAACCATTCTAGGGAGAACGACACACGATGCAGGAAAGGGAGGTTACAGTTGGACTGGAAGATGCCCTTGAGTAGAGGATAGAAGGGATCCAGTGCAAAAGTAGAGGATCCACTTTAGGTAGGATGACAGAGAGGAAAGAAGTCTAAGAACAAGGCAGCGCTGAAGAGGGTCAGAAGCTGCAGGGGTCTTACAAGGTCAATTCTGATAAACAGTCCACTGAAGATTTGGTTCTTAGAATGGCATATGGAGCCTTAGTGGATGTAGTTACAGTGGAATCACTGGGGGGAAAGGCAAGTAGAAAGAAATTTCAGAAAAATATAAAACAAGTATAGATGACTCAAGAGACATGGCTACAAGGGGAGCAGGAAGTTCAAGGAAGAATGTGATTGGTTGGTGGAAGCTTTGGGAGAGATTCTTTGTTTGACTGAGGTGAAATATACACGACATACATACTCTTTTAACCATTGTTCAGTATACAGTTCAACGACATTAAACACATTCACAGTGTTGTGCAGCCATCACCACCATCCATCTCCAGAACTTGCTTCATATTTCTAAACAGAGAGAATTCATTTACAAGAATTTGGGTATAAATGTAAGTCAAAGGGGAAGCATCTGGTTAAGTGGAAGAGTTTGCAAATGAGAGAGAGTTTGTGACAGAGGAAAAGAGATGGATGGATGGGTAGACAGACAGACAGATGGGTGGATAAGTGGATGGATGGATGGGTGGATAGACAAATGAATTATGGTGCTAAAAGTAGGATGTAACTATAAAGGCAAAGTTTAGGCAAGAAAATAGAAATTAAAAAATGAATATTTTCTAATACTAGAAATATTAAATAATACATTACCAAGTCAGACAACATCTGTTATCAAATATACTCTTCATGACAACCATGTGTGGTAGTTATCATTGTACTCTTTTCATAAATAAGAAATCTAAGGTTGAGAGCATTTAAGATTTTACCTGAGTCACAAAGCTAGTAAGTGTTAAAGCTTAGATTTGAGCCCACATATATTTAATTCGAAAGCCTGGTCAGAAGGTGTTGTCCAAAATACCATTTATTTATTTATCCATCCAGCAAATATAATAAACATCTGTAACATGCAAGGGTCATAGTAAGTGTTTGGATATTCAAAGAGGATTAAGATTATTTTTTTCCACTTTGTACTTGTTCATATTGGCCATATAAATTGGCACCTAAATCCATCTCTCCAATTCACCGATTTAATCCAGTGGTTTAATTATTCAACAACCCACTTGTTTATTCCACAAATATTCATTAATTCCAGTAGATATTTTCACTGCTGTCTTTATGCCAGACATGTGGTGACCAGGACAAATAAGTAGGTGACTGCTAGTAGCATGTTTCTTACTGGGATGACATTAAAAGGCTCTCATGCTGAGTTCATACAAGAAAAAAAGTAGGAAGTAGAAAGAGACCATGACAGAGAAATAGACCCTCATCCTCAGGTAGAAAGTCTACCCACCCAGATACTGAATTTAAAGGGATCTGGCAAACTTGTGTCCTCTCTGACCAGGGGCAAGGGATCTCCTAGGGAACTGGTGAGAGACTCCAGCTGTTCTATATCCAGCTGACCTCTAGTCCCCGTGGGGAGGAAATGTAGCAGGACCTAAAATCCAGAGTATGATGCCTTGTAAGTGCCTGGTCACAAAGAAAAATATGAAACCAAGTAAGCTGAAGAGCAGAGTCCTCCAGAGTGCAGGGCATTCAATCTCTCCCCAGTCTTGGAACCCACAGTGGAATGCCTGCAGTGAATGGAGAGGAGAGCTGATGCTCATTCAAACCCCATTCCTTTGAGCCTGGATCCTGTGCGGGGGAACCTGGGAGCAGCTGCCATCATTTGGGAAAGCTCAGGTCTGGAGTGGATGAGGGTAGGAAAGGCCTGGCACACACCACAGCCTGTGAAGCACAATAGGAAGCAACAGTGCATCCAGGGAATAAGGGCATTTCTCCAGGAGTCCTTGGAACTGCCTCTGCAAGGATCCTGCCTCATTAATGGATCCTGTATAGCCTTCCTGATAGAATGTCCTAGGAGAAGACACATTACACACGTGCCTTAATAAAGATGCTGGGAGAAAACATTGAGATGGGAGTTAGCCCGGGTCTTGAGATTTGGAGGCTATGTCAGGAATAGGCATGTGAGACATTTATTAGGAAAAATGCCTGTGAGGAAAAAATGGGGAGGGAGCTGGAAGGGGCTGGACGAGCTGCCAGAGTACAATGCAAGGCAGACCCTGAATGAAGGAAAGTTTGGCCAGGCCTTCAGGGAGTCCTGGAGCCAAAGGATTCCTGAATCTCCCAGGGTCAGGGGCCTTCTAGTCCCTGGTACACTCACCCACCAGTCCAGGGAAGCCTGTGGGCTTCAGAACCTGCAGCAGGAGTCAGGGGCCAGTGAGGTTCCGCCCAGTCCAAGAGCTGGAAGGCGCATGCACACAGTTGCCAGGGGAGACTGAGGACTGGTACGTAATCTAATTTCAGCTTCTTTAAGTACCTGCTGACCCCTGATGAACCCAGGTACTCTGTGAAATGTTACAGCTTATGCCTGCACATCTCTGCTTGCAATGAAAAGGGAAAAGCATTATTGTTTAACAATTGGATGAATAAACTGAGATATTATTGAGTGGCATGAGTAATCAATACCTTAGAGAAGAAGATGTAGCTAGAATCCACTTCACAGTTCTGGTTTCTAAAATAAAAGCTCTAACCCAGATTAGTAGGTTTAAAAACAGCAGTAAATTGGAAATTCTTGTCCTCAGTAAAACAAGCTATCATTGTATAATTTTTAGCCCAGTACTTTAAAATAATGTACCCCAAGTTTGATATTGCTGTGTAAAGTCAGTATGCCTAACACAGTGTTGGGGATTGTTGTTTAGCCAATAATTTTATCTTGCAGGTAGCAGAGACTTAATAATTCATACGAGGCCTGCAATTTCCCATGTAGAATGATTTTTTAAATGTATTGCAATTAGAGCATACTAGAATAGTCTACTAAGTATAATGGGGGTCTCAGTAGAAAAATAATATTTTTTAATGACAATTCAACAAATACAGGTGGTGACTACTATGACTATAGATGTGTTTCTAGAACATTTACCAGATGCCAACATGACTTTTAAATTTGTGCACATTCATCTAGCTGGTGCACAGTTTTGGTCAGTGGGAGAAGAAGGCAGCGGGAGAGCAATTAAATAAAGGAATCAAATCTTTTTGTTGTTGTTGTTGTTGTTTGCGGTACACGGGCCTCTCACTGTTGTGGCCTCTCCCACTGTGGAGCGCAGGCTCCGGACGCACAGGCTCAGTGGCCATGGCTCACGGGCCCAGCCGCTCTGCGGCATGTGGGATCTTCCCGGACTGGGGCATGAACCCGTTTCCCCTGCATCGGCAGGCGGACTCTCAACCACTGTGCCACCAGGGAAGCCCGGAATCTTTTTTTTAAGTCAGCTCTAGATGATGTAATCCAGCATCCTGCCTAATGGGTGAGATGATGAGGCAGCAATGCCAAACCTGCCACACCAGCTGTGTCTCCTAAGCCCTCTTTCCCCAATCTGCGCTGATGAACTTGCCTGATCCTGATTGGCGAAGTTTGGTTTCACACAGGAACTGCCAAGACAGGACCCATTTCTCACACATAAGCATAAGTAAAGTAGTTGGACAGTATTTGCAATACTACTGATTCTAGGAATACATCACTTCCTACTGCATCTCCGAGAGTTAACGGTTTCTTCTTAGTTTTAGATGTAGGCTATTCCCTCTCTCATTGGGTCAGACTGAAGTCACATGGCCTTGACATGAACAAGCTTTGTTCTCATCTTCACAAATGAAGCTCACACTCACCAGGGGGGCATCAGGGATGTGCCGGAGCTGCATTTGCACATCGCAGTTTACAGGGGCTGCGGACACATCACAAGTAATGGACAGTTCACTCCAGCAATCAGTAAAACAAAAAGAAAAAGTTCTTGGTTTTATACCTTTTTTTTTAATTGGACAGAATGTTCATAAATGAATTACCACCCATATTCAACAGTAGGTTTTATAACTTGGAGAGCATTTCTTGGGAGAACTGATTTAATTTATTAAGAAGGAATAGGTCGTTTGGACTATCTGAAGCAAATATTAATTTGTAAAGATGCATGTGTGCCCATCCGGGCTGTCAAAGCACTTACTCAGATAACATGAAACTATCATACGTAATTTCTTAATTCTCAAAAGAAGGGAAAAAAGGACAGCAACTCCCTACATGGAAATACTGAAATTCATCTTATTGTCACCCAGATCTTATACATTTCACTTGGAATGGACACCACAGGAACTGTGCATGCCTGAGCTCTGAGTAGCGGTAGAAAAGTCCACCCATTATTTTTGGCCTCTTAAAAGGAAGGTTGAGATTATTTAAAGCAATTAAACCATGCTGATTATAAGTAGATGTCAGTTTCTAATAAGTAAGTGGAACGTTTCCAAGAAAAGTCTGTTTTGAGAAGATAAGTTTCTTTTCTGTGTCCCTGGCTCATTTTTAACTGGATGGAATCATAACAGAAACAAGATCACTATTGAACGTGAAAGACTGCATGGCATGTGGCTCAGTGGTCCACAATCTGTCACGTTTCTATGGATACGTGAGATGGGCTGAGTTTATCTTTGTGCATCCTGCACAGGTGGTCAGCAGCCCCACAGAAAGGAAGCACAGGGCAGTGTCTAACCCACCATGTAGGGACCCTCCACCTTGCATGGATGTGCAGACATGGTGAACCGGCTGGGCTGCAGCCTGGGCCTCGGCCCCTGATTTGAGAACACTGGCTTTATCTTCTCCCTGAGCATTGTACTGCAGCTGTCAGATGGCTCTGCATTTTAAATCCCGTTGCCTGTCAATCATGGGCAAGTGACAAGAAAGAACTCAAGCATAACTTCAGGTTCTGGGGAAAAGGGAGGTTTGCATTTTGCAGAGGTTGCTTGGCTGCTTTGGCTTGGTTTTTATTTGCTCCAAAGTAAACAGTTCTTTTTGTTTTTGAGTGTATATTAAAGACTTTGGGTTCAGAATACAAACAAAGGATGAGAAATAAAAGAATTGAGGGAAGAGAGAAAAATCTGTGTGGCAGGAAGTAGCCCCGACCCACTAAAGACCAAAGGAGCTGGTCTTCCCAAGGGTGTGTGGTGTGGCTGAGGCCTCTTCATTACTGTGATGGAGCTTAAAGATTTGGAGTCCATATTTAAGATGTAAGGAAATGTTTTAATACATGGATAATTTGGAATGAGGTCGCTGCTCTTTTTAATCTTCCTGATACAGGGACTGAGGACTCCTTGCTGGGCTGCTCTCACGGGCCAGGAGCATGGATGACACACCTGCTGGCAGGTGGAGGACTTGCCAGGACAGTAAGGTCTAGGGGAAGCTTTTTCTCAGAACCGGGCCGCGGCTGCAAGATGCCTCCAACTCCACTTGCATTCTGTTGGCTTTCACACAGACACATGGGTCAAGCATTTAAAATTCACTTAAACCCTAATTAGATGTGCTAAACCTCCACTGCAATGATGTAATCATGTCTTTGCAGCATGACTTTATTTTAAATAATATACATACACATATATATATATATATATATATGTATGTATATTTTTTGCAGTACATGGGCCTCTCACTGTTGTGGCCTCTCCCGTTGCGGAGCACAGGCTCCGGATGCGCAGGTTCAGTGGTCATGGCTCATGGACCCAGCCGCTCCGCAGCATGTGGGATCCTCCCAGACCGGGGCGCGAACCCGTGTCCCCTGCACTGGCAGGCAGACTCTCAACCACTGCACCACCAGGGAAGCCCTATTTTAAATAATATTTTGAAAGATGTTCTATGGGAACCATTCTTCTTTCCCTAGGACCCATTATTACGTATTCATATGAACGCACCTTCCAATGCAGAGATCTATTTCAATATCAAAGTAGCATTTTAATTTTATAATACCCTTAAAAATTTACTTTAGGAATAAACTTTCCGTAGACTGTATGAGCTGGGTCAAACTAACATGAAAGTTCATGCCTAGGAAGTGTGTGAGGGAGTTTATGTTTTTATAAATAAATAAGCATCATTTTGTAAATAAATGTTATTCTGTTTTTCTTATAAATTAAGAAAATAGAAAATACAAAACAATAATTTTGAACTATATATAATGCTACAAAACACAAAAGTCACTGTTAGTAATATATGTTCCCTATGTGAATTTCTTAATTCCATTTATAATGATGTTTTATTTGTATGTATATGTAGCTGACGTATATTGTCAAATTGCTGTTAAATAAACTAATTAACTTTGTATTTCCATCAACAGTGCATGAGTGAATCCATTTTATTACATTGAAGTTTTATCATGTATGTGTGTGTGTGTGTGTGTGTGTGTGTCAATGTGCTCTGATTTGATAAGCAAACATGCAGTTCTCTGATTTTGAGGGAAAGCGAGCATTTGTATTAACCAGTCTTGCTTTTATGAATCATCTGTTCATACCCTTTACCCATTTTTGGAGGCTTAGTGGCTTTCATATAATGTTCCATGAGCTCTTTATATAATCTATTAACTATTATCTGCTTTAATTTGATTACAAGTTCATGTTTATTTATAAATTCCATTTTTATAATTTTGTCTTTCTTATTTCTTCCATAGCTTCTAAGCCTAGACACTAGGCAGGACTGTAATAAGGGTCTTCTGATGGAACTGGTTGCCAGAATCCCAAGACAAACTTGCAGTGGTCCAGCAGGGCATTTCATGTCAGGCCCCATCTATTATACAGTGGTGTTCATGACCTCATTGAATTGGCATCTGGATTGGTGTTTGTGTTCTGACACCTGATCATCTCCCCACCTCAAACTACCAGCTCGATCTAAACTTTTGTCTTAAAACTCTGTACATTCCTGTGTCAGACTTGTCTACACTCAGGGCGATTTTTAGTTTTCCCGATCAGTTCTTGTGAAAAGGTAAGGTAGGTTAAGGTAATTTTCTTTTCTGAGACAAGTGTCTTATCAAATTTCAGAGTCATTCCCAGGGAAACACACTATTAGCTGAGGCAGGGGAAAGGCTTGGCAGCTCTTAACTTTCAATGAATTTACAGAATTACAATATTTTAGAGTTTAAAACTCTAAAGTATGTTAATAGTTTTTTTTTTTTCTTTTTTAATGGAGGGATTATATAAATTAATATTTTTTCTTTTTTATTTTTAATAAGGGAATTAAGACTGAGAAGTACGCAGTGGACAGCCCAGGGTCTGCTAGTGAGGCAGTCAGCTCGGGCAGTGAAGGACCATATTCCTGCACCTTAGATAAACCAGGCCCTTGGCCTGCCCATGCCAGGACTGACTCGGATTTAACAGCTCCGTCCTTACCCCCAGTCAGAGAAAGTCAATCCACCAGCATCCTTATGCATCAGAAGACAATAGAGACTTTTTTTGACCATAACAAGTTACAACTCTGAATTGCAAATCATGTTTAAGCTGGAGTGAAAAGCAAAAACAAAAACAAACAAGCAAAAAAACCACTCAGATTGCACTTGCATGGGAGTGCTCACCATCTCGTCCTGATTTCTTCTCATGAATTTGTTACCAGTACAATTTTTTTCCAAAGCATTGCACACCCTCAAAGAAGTATCTACAGAAGAAATTCAGCAAGGTGAGGTACACATTACAAAAAAAAAAAAAAGATCACCTCTAAAAAGTCCTTCTGAAATAAACTCATTGCATAAAAGGAGGTGGTAGTCTAATTAATTTGGTAAATTTACAATAATCAAGTTATTAATAAGTTGGAACAACACACATACTGTGGGAGCCACAGCCTTATTTGCTGGTCCCCTGTTTGCAGAGACCAACCATGCATGTGATTGCTGGGTGATACACCCAGGAACACACAGCTGTTCCTCCACCTCACAAAATCCATTGTCAGTTTTGATCTGGGTCCAGTGACTCAATTCCAAGATGTAGTTTTATTGTTCCATTCAAAGATCCTCTCTCCCCTTCTCTTTTCCTTCCTTCTTAAGGTTTCTCATTGGACCACTCTTTTTGGATATTTTGGATCATGCAGTGCCAGAGAAGCAGGTCCCAGCAAGACCACGTACACCCATGAGAGACTTCTGGTGTAGTAGCAGCCCTTACAAAGGATAGACACCTAAGAAAATCAGGACTGCCTAAATATAGTTGACTTTCTGTAGGTATCCCCAGGGGAAATAAGGTGGATATTTTTTCTCTGTGGAGTTTCTGGCTGAAGAGACAGAGAGTGTGTCCTGAAGACAACTGGTGAATACACGGGTGAAATTCTCCACTGTTCAAATTCTCTTCTTTCAAATGGCATGATCCATCAGGGTTCCATTTTCTTTACCAAAATCTTCGCCATAAACAAATACCAAGATGGTCTTTGGCCAACTAGAACCAAGGCACTCTCTAGAAACCTTTTCCTAAGCAAAGTTCAATCTTAACCAGTAATATGCAAACCTGACTAGTAAGAAGTGAGCAAAAGCAGAATAAAGTAATAACAATTCTTGGGCATCTAATAGTAACTCCTCTCCATAAGCCCTTTATCTCTGAAGAACAAGGATCAAGATATTTTAGTATAGCTTCATTTCATTCATTTCTTTCCTCATTCAAAAAATGATGAATGGAAGTGCAGAGAAATTAGAGCTGATAAGGCGTTTTCTAGCATATCTCATTTTGGCTTTTATAGCATCTCTGTGCAGAACAGGGTTGGATACATGTTGTTTCCGGGTTTTAAGATGAGAGAGTTGCAGCTCAAAAGGCTTAAAGGGTTTGACCAGGAGAACAGGGCCATGTGGGGACAGAGGTGACTCTCAGAACTAGTCTTCAGATTGTGCCTGGCGCACTTTCTACATCCTCCTGGGTCTCTCTCAAATGAGCTTGTACAAGTTGTCAAAACACTCCACCTACCCACTCTTGCATGGCCTCATTGAGTCTCCAGTTAGCACAGCTCATGTTCTGAGGTCCATCAATAGATTATATAATTTTTCCTCACTTTCCAGTAGTTTCGCAGTCTCTCTCCACTGGTTTTTAGTTGTATCACAGCAAACCCACCCATATGGTTAGATGGGGTTGCAGTACCTTTTGTTGGTTTCAAATGATTTTCTTTGAGAATGAATTTGTGTGATGAGAAAAGGCCCTTTGGGGACTCTGCTTTTAACTCCATTCTGAATTTTGTCTTTCAGGGAAAAACAGAATTTCATGGGGCCTTTCCCTGTTGCTTCTTATTTTTTGTTTGAAATGAATGTAATTCTCGAAGCACTGAGGAGATCCTCGTGCCTTGGAAGACAAGCCTGAAATTGAGCCTTAGGCTCTCTTGTCCAGTGGTTGGCCATGTAGCCTGGGAAACTACAATATCTATTCTGTTTATTCCTTTGTAAAATGCAGGTATTGGGGTGAGAAGGTGGGTGGAATGGGGGGTGGATCAAACTGAGCAATTGTCTATGTCTTTTGCTGGTGGTAGTCTCTGTGTTTACACAAGGTGTATCCTTTCCCATCCCTTAAGCCACTCAATGCCATGTAGCAATGCGGACCTTCACATTCCAGCCCCATCCTACCCCCATGCTTTGCACAACCCATCAGCTTTGGGTCTCATTCTCTCCAAACCTGCTGCCTTGACAACCTGATTGATGAGTCACTTCTTGAAAATACAGACTGCACAGGCTCCATTCTAGAGGAATTCATTTCAACTATCTATAGAGGTGTGGGGTTTATTTTTATCCAATGTCTTACTCCCTTTTTTAACAAGTTTCTTCAATTTACCTTAATTCCAAAGAGGATGTGATGTGAGATTTTAGGCATCTCTATAGCAGACTCCTTAGAGTTTCATATTTTTAATATGTTGGTATTCTTTTCTTAAATGCACTGTATTTGGAGCAGAACAGACCCAAAAGCACCTCTATGAGAAATTTGAAGAATTTCAGAATAGTGACACTGTTCTTACTTCAGAAATCCTTGATAAAGCCAAAAGATGGGAATAGATTTCATCAGTGTGCATTTCCCAACCTCCTAGGTGGTGATAAGGCAGATCTTCATATCAGCCCTCACTCTTTCTAATTTCCTGAAACAAGGGATAACATTGATGGAAAAAATAATCCTTCCTCTGACTAGATGTGGCGGTATATTGGTTATAGAAAATGAGTTTGAAAACACAGATTTTTATCTAAGTATCTATCTAACAGCTCTTTTGATGTCTCCAATAGTATTTTGAAATCTTGATAAAGTCTTTCATTTGGAGGTATGAGGATTTGGGGTGAGTTTTTCCTTTGTTTTTTTATTTGTGTTGTTGTTGTTGTTGTTCAATCCCTGCTAATATCCTTTGTTAAATGTTAAGATAAATAAACAAACCTTTAGTTGGCAAAAATCTTCCTGGCATCCCTTTCCTGATATTCTGGCCAAAGATATCATTGAGTTATTACATAAGGCAGCAGTATCCATGTTGGTGACAATCATCTGTAGTGGAAAAAAAAGACCACTTGTGCTTGTCAAAATGTGATGAGATCTGATCTGATTTATCATCTATTTATCAAATTTTTGTTTTATTTAGAAATATAGAAACGTTAGTATCTTTTTTTTTTTTTTTTTTTTTTTTTTGCGGTACGCGGGCCTCTCACTGCTGTGGCCTCTCCCGCTGCAGAGCACAGGCTCCGGACGCGCAGGCCCAGCGGCCATGGCTCACGGGCCCAGCGGCTCCACGGCATGTGGGACCCTCCCGGACCGGGGCACGAACCCGTGTCCCCTGCATCGGCAGGCGGACTCCCAACCACTGCGCCACCAGGGAAGCCCCGTTAGTATCTTTTTTATTTTTTTTTTTTTTTATTTTTTTTTTTTTTTTTTTTTTTTTTTTTTGCGGTACGCGGGCCTCTCACTGCTGTGGCCTCTCCCGTTGCGGGGCACAGGCTCCGGACGCGCAGGCTCAGCGGCCATGGCTCACGGGCCCAGCCGCTCCGCGGCATATGGGATCCTCCCAGACCGGGGCACGAACCCGTATCCCCTGCATCGGCAGGCGGACTCTCAACCACTGCGCCACCAGGGAGGCCCAGTATCTTTTTTAAGTAAGAAGATTTTAAGGTCCTGTTTTTCTTTAATTAATTAATTAATTAATTTTTGCCTGCATTGTGTCTTTGTTGCTGCACCTGGGCTTTTCTCTCTAGTTGTGGGGAGCAGTGGCTTCTCTTGTTGGAGAGCACAGGCTCTAGGCACGTGGGCTTAGTAGTTGTGGCTCGTGGGCTCTAGAGCGCAGGCTTAGTAGTTGTAGTGCACGGGCTTAGCTGCTTTGCGGCGTGTGGGATCTTCCCAAACTAGGTCTCGAACCTGTGTCCCCTGCATTGGCAGGCGATTCTTAACCACTGCGCCACCAGGGAAGTCCTTTAAGTTACTATTAAGAACCTGATGGATGCAGTTTTAAAAGAGGCATTTCTCGATGTATGAGCAAGGTTATCTCTGAACATAACTTTAGTATGCTTGAGTAGATTTATATCATGGAATTTGACTTAAATTAAGGCAGTATGTGTGTGTGTGTGTGTGTGTGTATGCATGTGTGTGAAAATCACTTGTTGTTTTTTTAAAAAAAAACAGAGTAACATTTTGAGTCATGACATCACAAATGAGAACTTAACATGTAGCAGGTGGTAAAATGCATCGACTTAAATGCTCTATAAGATATTTTGCATCTGTGAATGTTTTAGCACTTTTAAATTGAGATAGTGGGGTTATGTTGTTTGCTTATGTATCTTTATCTTTTATGTGGACTTGAGATGAATCACGTTTATTTGGAACACATATATTATGTTTTCATTAAGTAGTTTTTTCTTTTTTAGCAGACTAGTCATTCTGAACCACTGTTGTCAGATAGAAGTGCCTGTGCATTTAGTTCTCCTTGGTGAAATAAACTTAATATTAGTCATTTAAGAGTTTCCAAGTCAGAATGTGCAACAATAATACAAATGCTTGAATGAAATGAGGAAGCCTCAATTCTTTCCATTTTGTCTATTACATTATCGAGAGTTTGGGATGGATCAGTTGGGGAAAAGGATGGTCAATTTGACTTGGAGCCTAAAAGGTGTGAAATGGGGAACTGGCTGCTAAAATGAGTGATCTACTCAATTTCACTCTTGAGCTTCTTCACCAAGAATCCAAATTATTTTGTGCTGTAACTTTTTTAAAGGAAAAATGTACATCTTTTATTTCTACAGCAAAATTTCTTTTTGAAAGAGAGCAATCCTTGAATACTGAATAAGTGCAAATCAACAGTCAGGTTAGCGATGTTACCCAGAATAATTCTGAGTGGTGATGGAATTTGTCGGTTAGCCCACACAAAACTTGTAGTCTGGTGAACCACCAATTTTGTTTCAAATGACAACATATCACTGTGTGATATAGAAATCCCACCGCCCAGAGAAATCACTGGATACACTTTTTAAATATGCTCTCATTTGAAGCTGGGGCTCCTGTCGCCAAAATATAAATTTTTGTAAGCATGAATTCAAACTGGAAGGTATCCAAAAAGAGCATATTCATCTTCTTGTCATATTGAAATATGAGAAATGTAAGATTTAAGCATCATTCTTGGGGCAGAAGGCCCAGGGGTGTTGTTTTTTATTTTCATCAGAAAGACTCTGCCTTTCATTTATATATGTGGACAGAGTATGACATGCTTATGTGGTCTTACCCCTTCTTCACACAACACACAGGGCTTCGTCCTGTTTTAAGCAAGTACCTCTTGATGCTTCACATTGGAGAGGAGAAAAACAGACTCCAGAGGGCATGTCTGGTGGATGAGGAAGACACTGAACAAATAGACATCACATACATAATATGTGCATGCAAATAGTGACAAGTGTCAAGAAGAAAACCATCAACTCACACCATATCATTGACTAGGTCAAATGTCAACAGGAGGCAAGCTCTTCATGCACTGAAGAGTCAGTTGAGTTAAACTATGAAATTCTATGGATAAGTTTTGCTTTTAGTCCACAAGCAAAACTACCATTTTCTTCATCTTTTTTTAATGATCCCTATTCTCAATTGTTTTTAGCCCCATCTTATCCATTCTTATGGAAATGCCACTTTCAACTCCTGTCTTTTTTCCTGGATTTTGGGGTTGGGTTCCTGGCAGATATTGGCCACTGATCACTCAGCTTACCAATAAGGAGTTCAGGTCAGCATGGTGTCTGAAAAAGCTCCAAAGTTCAGGTGTCCTTCTTCTCTTCAAATAAACAAGCCCCTCCTCAGTCCAACATAGATTTGCTGTTGGAGCATGCATGAAAATACAAATCCTTAAATATGATTGCTTGTGCCCCATGATTGATGGAGCAACGGATTGAGGGGGCAGTGTTTGGAGGCCTCTCAACAAACCAAAGAAAGTAACATCTGTTACCTTGATGGAGTCTAATCTCAGCTCAAAAAACTTTTCCCACCTGAATATGAAGCTATGGTGAGGGTGGAAAGGACAAAACAGAGATGGCTAAGGACAAATTCATAGCGTCTGCTACATCTTAACCCAGGAATTCCAAACCTTGCCTAAGTACTGAAAAACCTACAGTATGTGTGTTCCATCCCAGACCAATTACGTCAGAATACCTATCCAGAGTTACATGTATTCTTCAAATAGATAGATGATATCAAAATTCGAAATTAAGACTTAGAGGCACTCTCCTATGGGGGACATACCTGAGTTAATGTAATTTTTGGAGTGTGGTGACACATTTACCAAGTTGAGAATGGGGTATTAATAATATTTTGAGGGATTACATTGGAACAGTTAGCCCAGCCTAGGAAGAATGAACTGGAAACAAGAACGGTACCCACCTGATAGACGGTTTGAGCCTGATACATAGATAGATAGTGGAGACAAATTTTAGGGAGCTTCTTTTTAATGTGTTAAACCCTGTGGGTGTGAATATTGCAAGTGAGGAATACAGAGGGGAGAAATCTAGATTGATTGTGTATTTCTTTCTTGAGGACCTGGTGTATCCGTTAAGTCATTCTCCTAGACGAAGCCCTCTGTCTCTCTCGTCACTAAAGGAAAGAAAGGTTTAGTAAGTGGAAATGGATTCAGCTGGACATAAAATATATGTGGGATACAGACTGGGATATAGATTTGGAAATTAGGAGAAATCTGGAATAGAGAGATCTAGTCATCATTTTGTGAAAAGATGATAGTTAAATCTCCAGGAGTTGATAGGATCACTTAATTTCCACATAAAGATGGAGCAACAAAGACCTTATGGTTACAATGCAAGGGAACACCAGTATTTAAGTGATGGGCAGAGGCAGATAATTAAAACAAAATTGTAGATGGCTTACATCTTGGGCACCAAGATCATCTTGTGATTTAAACACATATACTCAGAAAAATGATTCAATCTCATAGGAAAAAGGTAGGGAAAGGTTTGGTTTTAAAATGACTTGATGGCTAACACAAAATTGTATTGTCTTCCTTTTCTTTGTGTTCAGGTATGTGGATGACCAAAGAGAGAACTCCCAACACGGCTGCACTCTCTTCTCTGTGAGTAATCGAATCTCTATAGTGATTAAACATCCTCATGACATATGTGTTTCTCTGAGCTTTAGCATAAAGAACATAAGCTGATTTATAAAGCCTCCTTACAACCACAACCCAGAACCAACTGTTAGTAACACTGGAGTGAAAGCCAGAATATAAGCATTCTCAAAACCAAATCTTTCCCTAGCGAAGTCTGAAATTCTCCAGGAGCCCAGGACTTGGCAGAGTGCTGGGGAAAGAACGAGGGGTGGGGGGTGGAGGGTCCCAGATGAAGGGTTGTTTTTATGATGGTTTATGGTAAAAAAAAAATGAGGGCAGTAGAAAGCTCTTTGAGATAGTTTTTCCAAACTGGTTAGTTATAGGGCACTCTTGTCTTTACAAGAGTGATCATTGAAAATATATTTTAATTATCGATTAAGACTCCTACAATGTTCACTCATTCACTGAATAAATATTTTAGCATTCCTTCAATGCACCTACATCTGAACTAAATGTAGACTGGAGAAAAGTGACTAAAAGATATATTTGTAATTCAAGACTTTATCTAATACTGGAATGTTTCAAATTTGACACTAATTTACAAAATAATTTTTATTCTGTTCCTTGGGAATTCTTTATACTGAAATTAAAACACAGCTATTTCTTACTTTTATACTAATATATATTTATAATCTTTTATTCACTATTCTTTATCACGAATTTATTTAAGAGTACAGATGAATAAATTGTGTATCAATTGATCTAGTATTCAAATTCTAAAATTCAACAAGAGCAGATCAATTAGAATTCATCCCTCTTTTCTTTTAGTATTCCATTTTAGGTTGTTTTTTGTTGTATTTTTCTTTGACAGACTTGATTTTTTTTCTTAAACTATAAATAAAGAATGCTTTTTCTAAAGAATTTAGATTATTCAAATACATATAAAAATAAGCATTAAAAATACCTCTTATAATCTCTAAATCCAGCAATTTTTATTAAATGTGGGTGTGTACTCTTTTCACAGTTTTTCCTACTTGTATCCATATAGTAAACTCTATTTTCCCTTCCAAAAGTAATTATAATGTACATTTAAACTGGCTTTTTTGTTTGTTTTTAAGTATCATGGACAATCCCTCATGTCATTAAATATTTTTCTATATAAGTTCTATATAAGTTCATATTATCATGTATGCTACCTATTTTCCTTTAGAATGTTTAGAACATTTCCTTCCTTGCTGTTCTCACAAATAATGCTGGATGAAATTGTTGTGTATTTGCCCTTATTTAAATACATTATTATTTTCTTAGACTAGGGGGAGTGCTGGGTTAGAGAGTATAGTCAGTTGAACAGTGTCCCCCAAAACTTGGTGTTCAGTTGGAATCTCACAATGTGGCCTTATTTGGAAGTAGGTCTCTGCAGATGTGATTAAGTTAGGGACCTCAAGATTGGATCATGGTGGACTTAGGGTGACCATAAGTCCAGTGACTCATGTCCTGGCTAATAGAAAAGAAGCCACAGAGAGACAGGGAAGAGACCGTGTGAAAACAGAGGCAGAGATTGGAATGATGCTGCCACAAGCCAAGGAATGCCTGGAGACCCAGGAGGTGGAAAAGTCAAGGAAATACTCTCGCTAGAGCCTTCAGAGGACTCCCGGCCCTGCCAGCCCTTGATTTTGGACTTCCATCTTTCAGAATTGTGAAAGAATAAAGCTCTGTTGTCTTTAGCCATTGAGTGTCTGGTAATTAGTCACAACACCCACAGAAAACTAACACGGAGAGTAAGATCCCCCCTAGATTTTTTAGTTATATGCCTGCCATGTTCTCAGAAAAATTTCACCTGTTTTTTACAGCTTCTCTGCTGTGATTAAAAACTATTGTTTATCAGTCAACTGAAAAAGTGAGTTTGGTACAGAAATAAAGCTTTCACCTCCGTGTGTTTGGGTCTAGCTAGGGATGAATACTAGAATTCTAATGAATATTAGGTCCTAGACCACAATCCTAAAATATTCACTGAATTATTTCTTAAATCTTACACTTTGGGGATAGGTGAGTGGATACATACATTATAAAATATCTGCCTATATCAATACCTAAATTAATATATCATACCTAAATAATATAATAGATGGAAAAAAAAAAAAAAGAACCTGCCTTCCAGAATTGTCCTTCTAATTGGGGAAGAAAAGAAAAAAAAGACACAAAAAGCTATACTATGCTCCTTTCATGGCTTTAAATACTACCTCTATGCTCCTGATGCCCAAATTTATATCTCTAGCCCAAACTTCTTTTATCAACTCTACATCCATAGATCCAACACGTACCTGGCATCTCACTAGCCTCATAAACATCTTAAACTCAACATAACGTAAACTGAACTCATGCTCTCCCCCAAAACCACTTCTATTACAACCATCACTCTCTCTGTTGAAGACAATACACTCCTTCCAGTTGGCTTAGACCAAAAGCAAACCTTAGAGTCACCTTTTATCCTTCTCTGCCTTTCTACATTAATCTCTAGAATATATTGCTGCCTCTAGTATCTAAGTATGTGCAAAGTTTGACCATTTAGCTCCACCTCTGCCTCTGAGACAACTGTTCAGGCCACCATCCACCTTTGGCCCAGGGAATTGCTATAGTCTGCTAACTGATCTCTCTTCTACATCCGTCATCTTTACTTCAGACTCAGTATAACAGTGAAATTGGTGCTTTTAAATATATAAGTCAAATCATGTTTGATGATCTTGACTGAAAACTCTCCTTTGGCTTCCCATTTTGCTCAGTAAAAGCCAAAGTCCTTACAATGGCACAGCCCTTTATAATGAATGTGATTCCCCTTATCTTTCCAAATTAGGTTGTAATTTTTTCACCTCATCAACCCTGCTCAAACATCACTGGTCACATTTTTGTGTCTTGAACACATGTGTCAAATCCAGTCTTAGGGTATTTGCCCTGGCTGTCCCATCTTCCTGGAATATTCTTTCCTTTCATTACCAATTTCGAGATTTTTCTCAAGTGTCTAGCTTTTAGTGAGGGCTAATACGATTTATGTTAATACCGAAATCTGTTTCCTACCCCTTGTACAATCTCAACTCCGCTCACTTTGTTATTTTTTTTAATGGCATGTATTACTTTATAATATTTGTGTGTCATGTTTTTGGCTTAATTGTCTGTATCCCCTGATATAATATAAGCTTAACCATAGCAATGTTTTTTCTTTTTCTTTTATCTTTTTCTAACATGTATCAAGTATCCAGAATAGCATCTGGAGCATTGTTTTCTCTGAATAAATATTTGTTGAGACAACAGAATAAACCCGTGCTTCAGCAGTTACATGGTAAACTAGGACAATGAGGCACAACTCAAGCAATCCATTCTTCCAGTTGCCTCAGACAAAGAGCTTTACAATGATCCTTTATATTATTATAAATACAAGGGAACTTAAAAAATAAATTCAGATATCTGGGCTCCCCCCCAGACCAACTGACTCTGAATCTCTGGCTGTGGGGTACAAACATGGGTGTTCTCGAGAAATCCAGGAGTGACTTTCAAATGTGCTTTGTAGGTCCATAGGGACTAAAACCCACTCTTGTCTGCCATTCCTTAAGCCTCAAGAATTCAGGGAAAAGTGGTCAACCACTTCAGCAGGGTAAGGATGATACCTCAACCCCAACTGATTAAGACCAGTGCCCTAATGTGCCCACAGCCACTAGGCTTCTGATCCTCATTTAAAGCTGACAGAAGTGTCTATTTTATTTTATTTTTTATTTCTCTTCTTCCTAGAAGGCACTTTGAATTTGTGAGTCTCACCTCTAGGTTCACTCTTTCAAAATTCTCTCATCCCAATCATCTCCCAGCTTGTGCAACACCAATGAAAGAAGATGTTTTTCCTCAGGGAAATGTTTGAGATTTGAATATATGTGCTAATGGGTACCCACACATGGACTTGGCATGGCCCTGCATTTTATCCACACAATTTACTCTGAATGTTTTCTATTTCTTGACCTAATGGAGATAAGAAAAACACACAAGTGCCAGTTAACTACTTTGGTTTACTAAAACACTCTCCAAGTTTTCCTCTTAGACTTATTAAAGCTCCTGGTTTCTCTCACCTTTTCCTGGCCTCCCACTTCACACTTCCTTCTCCCCATGACCTGAGTAGCACAAGGTTCCAAGCAATTATATATTCAGATGTGACAAACTATGATTTATTTAACCAATTCTCTATTGGGAGGTATTTATGCAAAACATCCTTTATTACTATATCTTTGCTCACATCCCTAGTGGTTCTTCTAGGCACATCTTTGGATTTGGCATGGCTGGGCCAAAGGGTATACAGGCTTTAAGACTTTTGATATGTTTGTGAGGCCGGGCACAGTACAAACCATATTTAAATTCAGAGGACAGCTAGTAGGAAGGACAGCAAAGTACAATATAGGACAGGACAGGAGCATCCCTCATCTGGGATACTGGCCCCAGAGCCATAACAACAACCCCCGTCCCCTGGAATGAAGGAAACTGACTGATCAGATGCAGTGTGTTATAAAAGCTTGAACACAAAGCAAAGCACGTGATGGCTTACTTTCTCAAACACACCTGCACGCATGCGTGCACATGTGTACACACACACACACGTACATATGCACACACAGACATGCACCCCAAAACACATTACACTCAAGCTTTCACTTTAGCAGGAGGAGCTGCTCTTTAAGACACCGTATAACCTTGAAATCATCAGATCTGATTGTGTGATCATTTCTGGGAAAGCAGAACCCTTGTTGAATGAAATGCATGCCTTTGTCTCATACCTTTTAGATCCGCACATAAATGCCATTTGAGAGGCTTTCATTTCTGTGGTGGACAAGCTCGAGAGATGCATCAGCTTGAAAATCAAATGTAATAAGACACTTTCAGAATGCAGAGTCAAATGCTCTCAGTCATAAATTGGGTACCTTTTGCTATGGAACAACAACAGAACTCGACAAATACCTTTCTGATTCAATATTAAAAAAAATTGGTACTGCCTTAGCACACAAATCAGAGAGATATGGCACCGTCACTGCTCTGTTAGTACAGAGAAACTGGAACGAGTCTAAGGAAACTCAGTGTCATCCACACACCTCAGCCTTCACAGGGGATCAGGGCACGGAGACCTCCTTTTTACCTTACCACTGACCAGCTGTGTTAAACTGTTTTCTGCCTTTAGCCATAGCTTTGCTGCAAACCATGGGCATGTCACTTTGGAGCCTGATGCTCTAAACTTGGATAATCAAGTCAGGAAGAGGGTTTCTTCCACAAACTCTCTGTGCAGCAGGATGAAATATCTAAGTAAGTGTAAGTCATAGACATGTAAATGTTTTGGAGAAAGACACATAATATACTGGAATACTTTTAAAATAATTAAACATGAGAACATAGGAAACTAATAAAAAGAGATGTAAAATATGTGGGCATTCATGCTGTCTTATATACAAGGAGCACTCTGGCCTGCCAATATCAGAGCATTGCATTCGTCAATCAATTATTAAGCTGATTTGGTTATGGCAGCACTTCATAATAACTATAAATATTTTAATATTTGAAGACATATATTACAGATTCATTCCATATCTATATAATTTCCAAAGCCTTTGATTTGAGTGGGGGATGAGGGGTGGAACTCCATCTTCTTCTTACCTTTTTTTCATAAATCTTAGCATCTGAGTTTGTCTGTGATTTTAACTTTGGGGTTTTTTAAAGCAGAGTGAGGACATATAGGATTTTGAAGAAATGTGAGTTCAGATCCATATTAAACTTAGGATTTTTCTCCAATCTCTAGAGTTGCCTTGCTTACACATCTTTGAACAGTGGTCTTCCTTTCCTCCCTCCCTCCCTTTTTAGGGCCCTCCTGCTCACAGACGGAAGCATAGTCTCCAGATCACAGAGATGTGGGTGAACCCAAGAGCATGTGACCTGCACTGAAAATTCCAGGAAGAGTAAAAACCTCTCTCCTGACCATTCTGTAAACGTTGGCTCCACGCCTGCCACTCATCGGGTACAAACAATGCGTCTGATGATTGTTTTGGGACTGGATTAAGAGAAGGTGTCCCAGTGACCCCAAGCTCCAGGCCCATCTGGAGGTCATCTCCACATTCTCTTAGTCTTTTGAGTCCACGGGATGCATAAATCTCTTGCCTGTATCATTTTCCAAATCTTATAAACCAAATGCAATAAGGAGGGAAAGACCTTCTTAACAAAATCGCTGCATATATATTTGTCTCCAGCATCTGTCTGATAAAGTCTTCACTTGGTTTTCACTCTGTCGATAGACAAGTGGTTGCCCCTGTTTTCTGTCCATCAGTCACCACAGCATCAAGTGCGATTGCAGAGTTAGAGAAGCTTTGCAAACAAGCTCAGGCCTTGGGCCGGTGCTGCCAGTGTCTCTGACCCGAAGGAAGAGAAAGCCCTGGCCGGTGGGAGTTAGGGATTGGAGCTCGGCAGGTGGCCAGGAAAACCCCGGGGCCTCTATCCTGTTCCTAGCTCTGCAGTTTAGTGCTCCATGGCCTTAAGCAAACTAGTTAATGGGTCATCTTAGCATCTTTTGCTGTTTCTCACCCAAGCACTTTGAGGCTTCTTAGGAAATGGTTCAAGGTCTGGTTTTGCCAATAAATACCTCAGGACAAACACAAATCTCTACCAAGTAGCAAAAAGTTTTCTCTCTTCTGAGTAGTCACAAGATGGAATGTTTTGAAATGTAAACTTTTCAGTAGGGAGGGTTTCTTATCCTCTACACTCAGGTAAGATTTCTATTGGATCTATCTCCTTCCTCTCCCTATGGACCAGTCTGCAGAAGGGACACTTGCAGGGCTAGGGAGACAAGTAAAATCAAGGGAGTGGGAAATATATGGATTTTTGCCCTGTAAGAATTTTCTGGAAGAGCTCTGCTCCAGAGACCACTGTGCAGACTCGCAAGCTGCTGTCAACCCCCATCTTCTACCAAAGCAAACTCGAGAGTCTAGTTAAAAGCCCAATGAACAGTAAAGGATAAAATGTTAGAACTCAATAGGGATAGTAGACATCATTTAATCCAATCTCTTTATTTTGCAGAGAAGAAAGCCAGGGTCCCAACGTGGACTATGATCTTCCAAAATTCCCTTTGTGTGGCCTCAAAAAGCAGTTTCCTGGGGTTTTAAATTACAATCCCGAAGAAGGTCTATACGTTTCCATGTTGAAGTAAAGAAGCAATGTCTTCCTCCTACTTCTCCCTCTCCCTCTCAGAACCAGAGTTTTCTGAAAGCCTCTTCATCTTCCAGAAGAAGTTCTCTGAGCGACTACTCTGAGAAGGAGAGTGAGGGCGGGAGACGGGGTTGTGTGGTGTGACAAACCCATAGAAAACAAATCGTGAGGACGAAGTCCTCTTCAAAAGGTCAAGGCTTTTGCATTCAAAAGGCTTCCAGTGATGAGTCAGGGAGAAATTTGCTAGAAAAGTGTTAACATAACACACTTGTTCAGAAGAGGCCGGTTTATTCATATTAATGTTTCTCTCTCTCAAAGCTGACATTGCTGTACATGTAATCCCATTAATTCTTACTGCTACCCTTTCAGGCTGTTTGCAGGTGTTTTATCTATTTAGCAAAATGGGACATTGAAAATTAGGAAGGTAAATAACGTAGAGATTTCAAATTTAGAATATTTATATCTTTTCTTAGTAGTGAAGAAAAGAGTCTCAAAAGCCAAGACTCTAAATACCAGCTGGCGGAGCTGGAGTCTGGGGCTTGTGCCTTGGATCTCGGAAGGCACACTTGATCTGATTTCCTCTTGACCGTGGGTTTAGAGGTCCCCTTGTATCCACATTTCCTGTGTAGTTCTTTGAAATGAGGAGTATATATAAGCTGGGTCAGAATACAAAATCTGGTCTGGAGACCATGATTCACAAAACTACCTCTTTGAACTCACCTTAATTGCTGAGATCTCAGTGTACTGTCAAACTAGAAAATCAACAACAAAAAGAATATGTGGGAAGCATATATATGAGGAGACACACATCTAAGACTCGAGTAGTATCGTCTTCAAGGAATGAGGAAACCACCTGGACTTCAGGTCCCAGGATGAGTCAATCCCTGACTAGCTGACTTTCAAACCTCTTACCTGGAGCAGGGCCACATCAACAAAGTCTTTGGCTGCCAGACATTTCCTTGCTGTGTGTCATGGACTGTACGTGTCTGCCCCCAAATTCGTATGGTGCAGCCCTAACCCCCAGAGGGGAGGGATAGGGCCTTTGGAAGTTAATTAGGCTAAATGAGGTCATGAGGACGGAGGCCTTGGGATGGGATTAGTGTCCTTATAAGAAGAGACACCAGGGCTCTCTCCCTGCCAGGAGTGAGCACTGTGAAGACGGCCACCTGCAAGCCAGGGGCAGATCTCTCCCCAGAACTCCACAGTGCCGCTCCCTGATCATGGACTTGTGGGCTCCAGGACTGACTGTGAGACATAAGTGTATGTTGCTTAAGCCGGGCAGTCCGTGGCATTTTGTTACAGCCACCCAAGCTGAACAAGACGCCATGCCTTGGTCTCCAAGGTCTATGCTTAATTTTTTTCTGTGTCATTGGACTACAGCAGCTGTGGCCACAACTCTGCAACACAGGTCACCTCAAAGCCCTTTTCGGTGTTTGCCAAAGTAAATCGTTTACTTAAATATGGTGCTTTGGTGTCTTTCTCTAGGTTTTATACTAGGCTGTCTTAGCCCATAGGAGCTGAGAGACTCATCAGGAGATGGTCAAGATGCCTGAACCTCCCTTGAGTTTCCCTTGAGAGGTAAAGGGTGAGGAATCATGATGGAATGACCCCCAAGGCTTCTTCACCCCCAGACCAGCTTCTGTCAATATATTCTTTTGACACTTAGGATAAACTTTTTTAAAGAGTGAAAGAGGAATAGATTTTATGTTTCAAAGTCCCTTCAGAAAGATTTTATCCCCATTATCAAGAAAGGGAAAAATGTGCTCAGTCATTCAAGAGTTTTTTTTTAAAAAGGGAGGGATGTGCAAAGGCTCATCTTCCTCTTGGGCTCTGTGGGAAAGTAATCCATTTTAGATCAATAGCTATTGGTTCATGATTAGCCATTGGTATTCCTCATTAAAACAAAATTAGACTGTCACCCAGAAAGTAATACTTGAACCATGTTTCAATTTCCGAGAAACCTAAAATAAGGGCAGAATATTAATCAGATTGTGCTTTGGGGAGCTGAAGCTGAAGTTAAAATATTTTCTTAAGGTACATTATATAAGACAATTCGGTTACTGATGAGGCATGAATGCTTCTAATGGCATATTCTATAGGGTGATTTATTTTAATTGTCACTCTGGGACCTGTTATTACACAGTGTTAGGATGGGTCACTGCATTAGAAAATTAAAGCTGATGAAAGGCATTCATTTTTAGCCTGTTTATAAATTCAGACCTTTGGGATAAAGAGATGTTGACTGTACATAAATCCTGCTCGACCATCATTTCACCATTCACTATGTCTGGTGTTAAATACAGAGCAATGCAGCCACACAGCTGTGACTGCTGTGTGGGCTCCTGTTCCAGCCACAACGGCCTCTGGTCAGGATGCAGGGACTGTGACAGGACAAGATTCCACTCGCCTGGAGGACACTGACTTTCTCCTGGCTACTGCCAGGTAGGCTTGACGTTGACTGTCCAGAATAGAACCAGAATTGGAGAAGGGAAGAGAGCTAGCATTTAACAAACTGTAGTACAGGACATTATTTTACTACTGCTCTCATTTTACTTCTCATGTCCCCTAAGATTGGTAAATGTCTCTATTTTAAAAAGAGAAGTTTGGAGAGATTAAATTGGAGAAGTTTGCACAGTTAATAAAACACAGTGCCAGAAATGATTTAGTTTGTAGTGAATACTCATAAAAAAAGACACTTCTTATTGCTTTAGTTTTTTGCCTTTTCATAGTAAATGTTTCATTGCTAGTTGTATAAGAACAGACATAACATTAACAGACAAGTTCTTATATAACACCTGTACTGTGGCCTTAAATCCTAGATTTAATTTTTTTTCAGGTGGTCAGATAGGTCCTCTGGGCATGTGTAGAAGGTGTAGGGAGATGGAAGGAACAAGAATGACAAAAGACCAGGATCACGTTGGTGTTTTGAATGGAACCCTCCAGCTCTATAAATCCTTTGAGCTTACACAATAGAAAAAAAAAAAAAAAAAGAAAGAAAAGAAAGAAAAAGAAAGACCGATGCATTTTAGAGGTCAGATATGCAGTTAGTCACTCTAACTTCTGCCTAAATGAATCCATGTTTTGTGTGTGCTGAAAAGAGCAAATTGCCTGCAATGTACGTCTAGGCAGTTTCCAAAGCAGAATAAGAAAGTGAGATGCCAAAAATTGTCTTTGCTCTTTACAGCATCACCAGATTAAAGAGGTGTTCATGCAAATGACGATGCAGGTGCCTGCCACCTGGAAACCACCCAGTCATACCAGTTGGTCTACAAAAGTTGTTCCTGGAGTGTCATCAACAATATAAAGCTTCCAAGTTTGAGAAACTAACTCTACAAGGTACAGCTGTTTTAGCTGGGGAGCACATGTACCAGCCTGCCAGTCTCTGAATCTGGTCCGTTTTGTTGAGAACCTAGTGGGATTTCTGCTCATGGTTCCTTTGGCTTGTACACAGGTATTACGCCACGTTTAGGCAACATATTTTAAATTATACTTAACGGATCAATCTTGAATTGTTCAGTCATTGATTTCTATTAACAAATCTAAATTAAGCTCTTAATTTACCATTGTAGCTCATTACGGTGACGGCAGCAAATGTAAAATGTCATTGTCAATGATCAAAAAACTTAAAAAGTGCAGTCTACTACCTTGCTGTTTCGAGTTTCTGAGCACATAGCAAACATTCAAAATGCTGTCTCCCCTATTTAAATGTTGCTTTATTTCCACATTTAAATGACTAGTGTTGGGACTTACATTACACATGTCACTACTCAGTAACTATTGGAAGTATGGGAGAGTGAAAATTGTGACCACCAGTCTAAGGTTCCCTGGATATCCCTAGTTTTATATGCTGTGTTTACTTCCTAAAATGGTGACTCATTAAAGACTCCACCAGAGATCATTTACTATATTCTTTTGAGTCTTCCTTAAATAAAAACTGTTAAAAATGGGGGATCTTTTCTAATTAAATTAGTAGTAGCAGTGGGAATGTGGTTGTTTGCATTACTGAGTTAAATATTCTATTGTTGGTTTTTTCTAGCAAAGCTAATCAAGGGTTATCTTCTTTCCCAAACTGTCTTTTCCTTCCTAACGTCTCTGTTTCTATCTCCAGAAAAGCTATTTTCTAGGCCCTCTTGTTCTAAGCTTCTTGTCATATCTGACAATGTATTTCTCTTCTACTTTCCAGCTAAGTCTCCCTAGTACGAGACCTAATGACCTTCCCTTAAATGTTTTCTTGGATTCATGTTGCTTCTTACATTTCTTCAACTTTAGATCCTTATTATTTTATACCCAGGGGACAATATCTGGGGGCCTCAGCCCCCAGCTACTCCCAGTCCCCATGCTGCCTGCCCCCTGATTTTGTTGTCCATCTGCCCTTCTCTTGACCCTCCCCATCAACACCCTCGAATCTGCTTTGGGGTCTTTCCTCGTGGCTCCTATTCTTCCAATACCATATCCCAGATCCACCAGACTGTCTCAGAGCTACCTTTCTCTTGCCTTCCTTGTTGTTTGGATTGGCTTTATATTCTAAAGCTTTATCATACATTCATGAGTGTTTGTATTTCATTTGTATTTGTTCACACTAAGTAAATAATGCACAATTAAATAATGGGGCAGTTCATTCATCATTTTTATTGTTCCTAGTAAATTCTGACCCCTGCCCAGTGGGAGCTGATAACCTGGGAGATGGACTGGTATGGAGGTTGACAAGTGAGCACTTGACTTGGACACCAGATGTTCAGGACTAAGTGAGAGGTAAGGTGAGGTGTGATAGGAGAACAGGGGAAGATTACTCAGCCAGCACGAGGAAGGCGGGGCTTGGGGTTAACCAGTGTGTGATTCATCTCACGATTAGTGTGTGACCTGAATGGAGTCTCAAAAAATAGGCATCATCAGTCAGCCTTATGCAATCACTACCATCCCAACCATGCTGGGCTACTTGCTGAACTGAATTGCTTCAGAAAGTTTGAAAGGCAGCAAGCATTTGGTACAAGTATACCTCTTTCCTCTCTTTTTTTTCTCTACATGAATGGGATCACATAAAACTCTATTCTCTGTTTCTCTACAAAGTCTTAGAAACTGCTATTATATTTATTACCAATTGGGAATGCTGGTGGCTGCATGATCACCAATTTTAGGCTCGGGTAGATTATATAATCTACTCTGAAGGCCTTAGACTTCTCTTAATTTTCCCAAGGAAAATAAGATAGAATATTGATACTGGAAAGTTCCTTTGGGACCAAAGATGCTACTGAACATGAGCCTAAATGTCATCTAAACTTCCCTGCTCCTATGTATCCACTCTGTTAGTGCTAACACATTTGTTTATTTTGGGTTATGACTTATGCAGGTTTTAGTGTGAGAAGTCAGTCTTTCTGTTTTTTTCCCAATCAAGGTTGCCAGATTTAGCCAATAAAAATACAGCATCCTTAGGTAAATCTGAATTTCAGTTAAATAATGAATACCTCCTTATTATGTCTCAAATATTGCAAAGTGTTAGTTTAAGTACTTGGGACATACCAGTACTAAAAAATATTCTTTATTTATCTAAAATTAAAATTTCTTTGGACTTTCTATGTTTTATCTGGCAACCTTCCTAATTTCCCTTCCTAAGTAACTGGAACTGGGTAAAGCCTTTTCATACAATAGTCCAGTACCTATGAAGCAGAATTACATTCCACTGACACCAGTGACATCAGCCTTTAGTGTCTCTTCCCTCTTCATCTAGCGATCTTGCCGATAGTCTTTCTACCTCCTTTCTAGGCTGTGGAAGTTACCACAACTCTGGTACACGGGCTGCCCTCTCCTGCTTTTATTCATCTGTTTCAGTTCACTTCTACAACTTGCTTTTTGTGGTTATTTCCTTGTCACAGGTGCTCTTCCAAGTTGTTTCTACCTCTTTGAAGATGTCATGATCCTGGTCCCTCCTGTCTGTGCTATAATCACCTCTGTCAGAAGATCCCCTCTTTAATTTCCCCTGGAATATCTAAGATCTGCTGATACAGACACTGCAGCATCCTGTTCTGACTCTCCACTCCATGGCTGTCTATCCTATGGACATCCAACAGACATGTTCCTCTTGCCTAAGCCAGGTGAGCAGGGAGAATCCATCAGTATCCTGAGGAACTTGCACAGATGGGTCACCTCGGCACCATCGGCCTGTTTCTCTCCCTCTGCCTGAGCCACCTCTTCTATTCTGAGGGTCCCTTGGCTGAATGGAGAATCTTCACTGAAAACTGGGTCTTCTCAACACTTTTTAAATTTTAAAATAAGAAAGTATTCTGGTTAAGGGAAGATTTAGACATTCTGAATGAATTTCTAATTGGAAAGATTATAGTTTAGAGATTATAGTTTATAGAGAAATATCAACGTGTATTTTCAATATTGCAAATGACTGTTTAGAACTTATAATTTAGAATTCCTTCTGTACATCCCCATGGAAATGGAGATAGACTTGTCTCACGTAACATTAACTGTATCTATGTTTATACACCTGAAGTTTCCTTATGAAATTTCTTATAAGCAAGGACCATCATTTAGGGGATTCTTGGACACCTCACAGATAATTGTGCAACCACAAAAGAGTTGGAAACATTTATATATATATATATATATATTAGGTCTATAGAGTTTGAAAAAGTCATTACTTTAATAATTGGGTTTCTCCCTTCCGAGCTCACCTGTGATGTGTGATCTGCTCTTTTAAAAATAGTTTCTGGGGGGCTTCCCTGGTGGCGCAGTGGTTGAGAGTCCGCCTGCCGATGCAGGGGACACGGGTTCGTGCCCCGGTCCGGGAAGATCCCACATGCCGCGGAGCGGCTGGGCCCGTGAGCCATGGCCGATAGGCCTGCGCGTCCGGAGCCTGTGCTCCGCAACGGGAGAGGCCACAACAGTGAGAGGCCCACGTACCGCAAAAAAATAAATAAATAAAAAAAATAAAAAATAAAAATAAAAATAGTTTCTGTAGGAGTGGAAAGGTGGGTTATGGACCTGGGAAAAATAGGACTTTTGAGTACTTTTTTCAGTCCTGCCACAAATGGTTAACTACAAATGGGTGACAATTTTCATAATTGTCCTTTGTTTTACTTTGTTCATCTGCCAAGAGAAACACTTCCTTACTGACCTGCCTTTATATGTATATTATAAGGATGAAATGGGAGGTATCATTGTTGTTATTACATATTTCTACTAAGAAGATTTTATTCCTTTGGCAATTTATTTAGGCTCTATGTCTACATTTGGAGTGGATAGAAATGTATCCTTCTTTCCTTCAATCCCTGTATTCAATCACATCGTCAACTCTGTAGAGGTTACTCTCTCCTGTACTAAAAATCACCTTTTGCAAATGTCCTTATGGTCTGTAGAGCATTTTTGCATGTACTAGCTTATAAGATTCACATATCATTTAATTTAAAGACAACATATAGTATGGAGTAAAGTAAAGGCTGAACTGTCATGGCAATGGGAATTCAGCATGGCTTAGGTAAAGCAGAAACGCCGACGAGAACGTTGCAGAATATGGCAGGTCTGCTGCTTTCACTCATCTGGGACAAAGCTGGCTTCCAATGGGACTGCACTGGAATCCTTGGGGGCTGAGCTACAAATCCTGCATTTCCATATTTCCATGTTTCAGTTCTCAAAAAAAGAGAAGCAATATATGTAGAAGGAATGACCAATGTCTTCAGGCCCTACTAATATTTTTAATAAGGTCTGGCTCTAATTCTATATCTTTTGTAAGTGCTTGTATAACTATTTCATTTGAAAGTGATTTTACTTCAACTACCCTTTCTCTGTGTAGATACCTTTCTTCAACTAAATTGTAAACACCTAAAATAGAGAAATATGTTTTCTGTTACAGATTCTGAGGCCTTGTATCAAGTGTTTCACATAGCAGACATTTGAAAAAGGAGCTAGCAGTCAATAGTTGAATTTGTGAATGATTGTTTGTTGTCATCCAGCCCACAGTTGTAATTGTGTCAGAAAAAGGAGGGGGAACAAATAGGGTCTGGTGGACCTGAGATGCAAACACATACACACACACACACACACACACACACACACACACACATACTCACGCTTGCCCACTTCAGGCCAGTCCTGTCATTTCCTCATTCTAGTTGTGCTAAAATTCTCCTGCTATGTGTTGAATTGAGTCTCCCCCAATTCATATGTTGAAGTTCTAACCCCCCTATAAATATGGTCCTAATTGGAAAAAGTGTCTTTGCAGATGATGAAATTAGGATGAGGTCATGAGGGTGGGCTCTAACCTAATATCACCGTGTCCTTATTAAAGAGGAAATTTGGACACAGAGACACACAGATGGGAGAGAGTATGAAGACACAGAAGAAGACGTCTGTAAGCCAAGGAGGAGGCCTGGACCACATCCTCCCTCCAGCCTCTGGAAGGAACCAACTCTGCTGACACCTCGACTTTAGACTTCTATTCTCCAGAAATGTGAGAGAGAATAAGTTCCTGTTGTCTAATTCACTCAGCTATGGTTCTTATTACAACAGCTCTAGGAGATGACTCCACCTCCCATATATAACTTTCCACAGAATTCCTTGGTGTTTTATAGAAAAGAACACTCTCACCCCATATGCGGCTACCCCATAGTTGTGTGTTGCCAATAGCTCAGGACTGTGCCAAATCTGAGGGACTTTCATGGTCAAAACATCCTGATTTTACACGTCATTAATTAAATTATTTTTGTTTATTCCTTTTCCTGTGTAATGTTGCTTATGTACACTCTAGACCCTTTATATAATAATGGCCTCTCTGGCCACATAAGGAGTGTTTCCATTTGAAATGTTTTCTTGTTAGTCATGTTGCCTTGGAAAATTAGATAGGAAGAATATAATTACACTCTTTCAAGATTCTCTCTAATTCCTCAGAGCTCGCTGAATCATTTTTCCTGAAATTTGTGAAAAGCTTTTCTCCCTTTCAAGATTCTTTTCTAAGCCATAAATACATGCACATTTATGGAGCTAACTACCCTTTCCATGTCTTTCTATGCTATGAGAGCACTTCCTCCCTCACATAATTAAACACTGTTTAGCAACTTGTGAGGTTGGAACAAGGCCCTGAGTCCATTCCCCCTCTCCTGTCCCCTTAAGGAATGTCATATTGTTTTACAGTAATAAAAATATACATCCCTTATAATGATGGCTAAAGACAAATTCCACAGGTTTAAAAATTATAACAAATTATCCACATATTATTAATTATGCAGTGACATTTATATAACCTAATCATACAAACCCATATCTTTAATCACATATGATTTCCTAGAAACCCCAAACCTATCATGAAATCTTGCATGTGGTATACATTCAATAACAACTTGTCCATGTGGGTTTTCTTCTGTTTCATAACTATTGAAATTTTACAGGTGAAAAAATTGAAACTCAGGGTTCAGGCCATTTTTTTTTTTTTTTTTTTTTTAGTACCTGATATACCTTGCTTACTGGTTAGTTACTGGTTAGTAGGTTTTGGGGTCACACAGCTCTGGGCATGAGACTTAGCAATGGACACATATAGGCTGCTATAATTTTGTGCAGGATGACTGTAGGGTTGATGCCACAATGAAATGAGTTATGGGTGTGAAGCTGTTTAGCACACCACTTACCAAGTTCTAAGTGTTCAGTGAGTGCTAGCAATTATTACTAACGTCATTGGCTTTTCCTCGTCCCTTGCCATGACCAAAGTCAAAGACAAAGGTTGCCCTTGACGATTCCAGGCATCAGCCTTAAGCTGCAATGCTGTTCTGATTCCTTTATTCTTGTAAAGTCATACTAACTCCTGGAGTTAACTAGGCTGGAGGAGTGCTTGGTGAGGTTCCAGGGGACTAGCACCTACATGAGGATGGTAATAAAGTCCAGTAAGAGACTGGGATTTTGGGGCTTCTCTAGTGGCGCAGTGGTTGAGAGTCCGCCTGCCGATGCAGGGGACGCGGGTTCGTGCCCTGGTCCGGGAGGATCCCACATGCCGCAGAGCGGCTGGGACCGTGAGCCATGGCCGCTGAGCCTGCGCGTCCGGAGCCTGTGCTCCGCTGAGCCTGCGCGTCCGGAGCCTGTGCTCCGCAACGGGAGAGGCCAGAACAGTGAGAGGCCCGTGTACCACAAAAAAAAAAAAAAAAAAAAAAAAGACTGGGATTTTCCCTAAGGTTTCTCAAGTACTTGCTGACAGAGAGGAAACAGGAAAATGTTTTCTTCTCAGCCTGTGCACTGCAGGAATCCCTCTTATGAATCACTCCTTCTGTTGCCTATCCTTTCAAACTTCTGTCTAAAGTAGGTTAGAATTTCCTCACACAAATTATTTACCTTAGGTCTGAGCAAAGTTACTTTATTAGTAGCAAACCCTGGGTTTGTATTTCAGAGAAAAAAAAACAAAACAAAACAAAAAACAGACAAGGATTGATTAGTAAAATTCATGTGCTCGGATGTCAAAGGATTCCATGTGATGTTTGTAATCCCATCCTGCCGCATCACAAATTATTATAAATCCTTCCCAATGGGAATAAGATTCTCAAAATAGTGATCTGCCCTTGACTAAAGCTGAGCAGCTGTGCTGAGAACAACACAGGAAATAAATCATTAACAGAATATGCCCAAGTCTTTCTTCCTAAACTTCCATGGCTTCCCAATAAGATATGTATAATGTGTCTTTCCTGGATCAAACTGTAGTAATTTTTTGGTCTGCTCACTGTAACCTGGTAAGGCATTTTTAGACTCATTCAAAGTAATTGCTAGTTTTGTTTTAATCTATTTTTTCCCTATGTTTATCAAGTTTTGGGCCTAGAGAATTTTTTTTTCATTTTTTTATTAGTTTCTGCTTCATAGCAAAGTGAATCAGTTATACATATACATATGTTCCCATATCTCTTCCCTCTTGTGTCTCCCTCCCTCCCACCCTCCCTATCCCACCCCTCTAGATGGTCACAAAGCACCGAGCTGATCTCCCTGTGCTATGCGGCTGCTTCCCAAAACAGGAATAAAGAATTTTTTAAGTGAGGTTTCTTTCAGTAAAAATTCACCATGTTTGGTGACAGTTCTATGATTTTTGACAAAGGCAGAGTGATATGTAATGAATCAAGACATAGAAGAATCCCATCACCCCTCCCCCAACTGCCCTGCCCCCTCTGTAGTTCAGTCTCCCCTGTTTCCTTTCCCAATCATTTTGCTTTTTCCTAAACGTTATGGGAAGGGAGCTATATAATGTGAACCTTTCTGAACCTGGCTTTCCCCCAGCCATAGTGCATTTGACGTTCACCCATTTTGTTTAGAGATTAGCAGACCTCCTTTTTATTAACAAGAGGTATTGCTCCATGAGTGTGCTACAGTTAGATTATTATATTTACAGTCAAAAACATTCGGACTGTTTCCAATATTTTTACTTTTATTTTTATTTTTAATAGATCTTTATTGGAGCATAATTGCTTCACAATACTGCATTAGTTTCTGTTGTACAGCAAAGTGAATCAGCCATATGCATACATATGTCCCCATAGCCCCTCCCTCTTAAGCCTCCCTCTATCCTCTCTATCCCACCCCTCTAGGTCATCACAAAGCACGGAGCCAATCTCCCTTTGCTATGCGGCTGCTTCCCACTAGCTATCGGTTTTACATTTAGTAGTGTATATATGTCCATGTCACTCTCTCATATTTTTAAATTGTGAATAACAAAAATCCATCAACTTTGTTATCTAAATCTAAATCCAACTCTCAAGCTCATGTTTGACTGGCTGTATAAAGATGATTTTACTGAGGTGACAAGTAATGAACAGAGTGGAGATCATTAGAAAAAGATGAGGTCTGACTTCAGAAGATGGGAGTGGATACTTGCAGGAAGGATGGAGAGGCTTTGGTTTAGACACACTGATAAACTGACAATGACAAACAATCTTTATCTATATCTTATCATATATTTACTCAACATAAGTAGCAACTCCATGTATGTTACTTTACTAATTTAAATCTAATCATGACAACACCAAAAAGTTAAAGCTTTATGAAATATATTAAATATAAGACATTAAGTCAAGAATTGAATTTCTGGTAAGAGTTTTCTTTTTTAGAACCATCAAAGGTATAACTGACTTCTTATCCTGGTCTATATATGACATCCCCTAATATCAGGTCAGTTGCTTGTTGGTTAGATTTCCTAAATTGCTTTAGGATTTTCAGTTGCTTGGCCCTGCATAAGTTGACGTTGTAGTTCAGGAAAAGCAAGTTGAATGGCAGCTCTTACATCTGCGCTAACATCAGGGCTCCTGGGCTTGATGCTGGGTTTGCCCAGCCCAAGTTAATACTTGGAATCATCAAGAATCGATGTTAAGCTGAGTTTGCAAAATATATTCTACCTAATTTGTTAAATATGTCTCCTCATTCTGGGACACATTTGTCATGATACAGTGGACCTTGAACTGACTACAAGTGGGAAATCAACAAAAAGCAAACAAGTCATGAATATTTTCAGACTCAGAAACAAACAAAACACCAGTGCCTTTTGGTTGCTGTGTTATTTTAATGCTCTGAAGGTTACAGATGAATGGTATTGGTATTTCTAATTCTGAAGAAGTATGAAGAAAATGGCTTCTAATTCTGAAGAAACTATGTCTTTGGAAGTCATTCAATGATGAGAAAATATTCTTTAATATTTTTATAGGTTGAGGAATAAAACAAAACCTTCCCTTAGGTAAAATCATGAACTTATTGCATGGGGAGAAGAGAGGGTGGAAAGGACATAAAATAAGATGTCTTTTTTTTTTTTTTTAATAATAGGCTCTGCAGACTTTTAAAGAAGAGGATGATCACCATGAATTGGTGTCTTCAGGAAGGATTTCTGAGAGGACGAGAAAGGTAAGTTACTTTCATTTATTTATTTATTTATTTTTAATGTTTCTTAGGATCTGAGATCAGGTGAATGCACTGCGTAAAGGGAGCTTAGCACTGACACAGAACAGAATGACTTACTGGTGAGAGCCCCGGGAAGGGGGTAACATTTCACTCATTGAGAATACATTGAGTCTGTCTTGTATCCCATGTACTATACTGTATGCTAAGAACACACAGTGAATACAGCTTAGAAATTTGTCCCTGAGAAGTATATTTTCCAGTGGGGAAAGAAGCAAACAGTTAACAGGTAATTCTGATATCGCATGAATGTTATGTTAGGAGTTAGAACAGATGATATGGCAAAACATAGGAGGGAGACATTTAATCTAGCTGTAGTGTCATCAAATAATTCTTGAAGACAATTATCTCTACGGAGAAATCTAAAGGGTGATTGAGAACTAAAAAGGGGCAGTGTTTTAGGCAAAGAGAAAAAGAAAACATGCAAAGAACTTGTTTCAAAAACTTAAGAACATGTTTCTGAAATTTGAAAAATGTCACAATAGTGGAGCTTAGAGCTGTGTAACAGGTCCTGAAGAGCAAATGACATTGCGATTCCAGATTCTGCCTCACTGAGACATTTAGACCAGCTCTCAGTGTCAAGATCAGATCTGCATTTTGGAAACACTGCTCTGTGGAAGTGTGGAATAGCTGGACCGTGGTGAGATTATGGGTCAAGTAGGACACTACTCCCATGTTCCTGGAGAGGAAAACTGGTGACAGGGACAAAGATAGTATAGTCGGGACACAGAGAAATAGAGAAAATGGAAAATGAGCTAATATATAAACCAAAGATACTGTGATTCTCTGGACACTCAAGAATGAGAGAAAGGAATCAAGTGTGACACCTGATTTAATGGATTGATGTTTGTACCATTTACTAGAATGTAAAACACAAGAAGGAGCAACTGCTTAGGTTAAAAAAAAAAAAACCCACACACAAGAATCTTCAAGCTATACTGTTTGTCAAACAACTAAATGAGGCAGAAATTTTATATATATATATATATATATATATATATATATATATATATATATATATATATATACACATATATATATCAAAAGAACAGTCTGGGTTCATGATTTGAGGATTATAAGTACTCAGATATTATCTGAAGCCATGGGAGCAGGGGAGATAGATGTCCCAGTTACATGCCATAGAAAATACACATGAAGGTATCGTGAGGAATGGGGTTACACAAGTAGATGGAGTTATTTGGATGGAGCTCTAAATAGCAGACTACAGAAATTAAAACAATCCTATAATTAGTTAGGAAAGTACTGTGTCTCCTCCCTCCTCACTCCAGGAAATTGGTATGATGCACAATCAAGATTATGAAATTAAAACTATGGCAGCTAAGTATTTTCATCTGGAAATTGTGGGATGTATTATAAGTAGACAACTGCAAAAGTCTAGATAATTAATAAGGAGCTGAACAGGAAAGGTGGCCCGGGGACAGAGAACATGCAAAGTGGGTGTGAGAGAGTAAGACGTGTTTTCTGATCTGCTAACCATTAAAAATATTAGTTTTCTAGAAATTTTCCTTGGGTGAGAACAAGCAAAATACAATTAAATAAACCACCATGAGAATTAAGTGAGTAGTCTCCCCCCGAATTTGGCATTTTATCGATTCTCTAGATTGGGACTGACACCAACAAATTAAGCTTAGTGAGCTCTAAAATAGTATTGGTCTTTCACATTGCATCCAAGAATGTCCAGGAGATCTAAGATTTCAAGCTGTAACACCATGTTTTTAAAAATGGAACAGAATTGGGCAATTATCCTATACTGAATCCACCCCCCAACCCGAGTTAGAGCATCATCTTTCCCTCCCATGGAAAAGATTCCTTTGTAATGCATGGATGTTTCTAATGGAAAACCTACACAAGGTAGGGCATTTGTCGTTCAGATTGTATATTTATTTAGGCTATCTATTTCCTGGTCTAGATCTATTACCTGGTTCAGGAATTGCTGCTGCAGCTCACAGTATGCACATTGAATCACTGAGAAGATTTTTGGCCTGTGCTAGTGATTCTTATTGGACCACATTTAAATAGTCAAGCATTTCTGATTTTGATATAATTTCTAAATTTTTTATCCATAAATTATTCTCTCTAAGTAGCAGAGGGCTTGGATTTGGAGCTTGGAGGTCACAACCATACCAATTTCTGGTTTAGGTTGCATGATTCCCTAGGACAATGAGTCATCTCTGTATGACGTTCTTGGTCTTAATTTGAAATTGTATAATACAGGAATAGATTTTTTTTTCAAATATGAGTACTTTCTTAAAACCTCCCTTACCTCAGTTCTCATCTCCCACAGGAGGCTTAATCAACCATAAAATCATCCATCCTTTAAGTTGAAATGGCATTTAAATATCATGACACCCAAATTCCCTTAAAATGCTATCTCCTCCATATCTTTTTTTTTAACATCTTTATTGGAGTATAATTGCTTTACCATGGTGTGTTAGTTTCTGCTTTATAACAAAGTGAATCAGCTATACATATACGTATATCCCCATATCTCCTCCCTCTTGTGTCTCCCTCCCTCCCACCCTCCCTATCCCACCCCTCTAGATGGGCACAAAACACCAATCTCCCTGTGCTATGTGGCTGCTTCCCACTAGTTATCTATTTTACATTTGGTAGTGTATATATATACCTGCATATCTTTTAAGATAGATGCCTGCTGTTTCAAAATCTGCGAATCAGCCTGTGTGTGGATTTGGGAGTCAGATGTATATTGATTCAAATTCCAATTAGGCTTCTTACTGCCTCTGCAATCTCTCATAGTCTTAGTTCCATTTTTTTGAAAAACAAAGCTGAAGATTGCTATAAACATGAATATTTTCATAATTTCCACGCTGACTTGGTCCATGGAGATCCTCACCCTTCTTTAGCACATCTCGTTCACCACAGTGTTTTCCTCCCTTGTCGGATAACTCCTAAGATGGATTATTAAGCATATGTATCCCAATGCTAAAAGTGAGTTTCACATTCTCGTGATTTTATGTATTTCCAAAAACTAAAAATCATCATTTCACACACGGATATGATGATTTTATCACCAACCCCCAGGGCATGACTTGGAAGAGGCCGGGCATGGCAATAGAAATGACCTCTGCAATGAATGGGGCTATGAGGACATGGCCACCTCCACAGGATGCGTTCGAGCCTGCAAGCGTCTTAATAAGTTGGAGGGAAAACTTGTTTACCAGAATATGTATCATTGTCCCTGTGTACCACAGATTGCCAGCAACCCTTGGGGAGCAGGGCTTAGGCCATTTCCCCCTGCAGAGGCACATATTGGCTTCATCTTCACGGCAGCATTTCCTGGGGCTGCCACTGATTTCTGAATACTTCCTCCTATAAAACAGAGAAAAGAGAGACTACAGAGGATGAAATTGCTTCATCAAAGTGCTCTGGAGCTGGGCTGGTAGATATGATGAGCCTGTCCCAACAGAGTGTACTTAACTATCCGGTGGCTTCAGAGACAGCCCTGCCTTACAGAGGACAGAGGCTACTGCTCAGAAATCTATGAACCTATACTGTCAATGGATAGATATTTCCTGAGCTTGTGTATGAACTTGCATAGGGAGAAAGGCACCATGACACTTACGAAAGCTAATGCACTATACATGTGAAATTTCCCCAGAAGGAAATTCAAATCTAATTTCAGACTTTGATATCCAATGGCTGTATAAAAAAGCAAAAGGCACAACAAATTAAGCTGAAATAATCAACTGCTGCCTGAAATCATTGATTTGAATCACACAGAACACATAATTGTCTCAATTGAATAAAGTCACAATCCAAAACAATCCAGTTTTAATAACGAGGCATTTTAAATGAGTCACAATTATAAAGGCCCAGCTGCAACTGGATTCACCCTCAGATGAGAATATAATCTTCTGTCTCTAGCAAAAAGCAATTCTGTTTATCCTTTCCCAGTGCAAGAGAAATAAACAGGGATTTTAACAGGACCAATCTATAGTAACTTTTATAGACTGCAGAGCATCTTCATAATCATTGTGATTTCATAGCTGTAGCTACTAGTTTGCAATTCTGATTTTTTTCACTAACTTGAGAAGTACAAAATTGAGGATTTTATATTCAGCACCCAGCTTTGATATGTCTGAGGAGGTAGAGAAGGTCTTCTTCAAAGCCACAGACTTTCATATGTGTGCTGGAAGAGATCTCATTTCAGAGTATGGCCTTGTAGAAATGGCCAGTGTTTTGTGTTCAAACTTAGGTGAGATTCAGGCCCTATTAGTTGTTTAATGTCTATCTCAGGGACCTTGGACAAATTACCTAACCTTTATAAATTTGTTTGCATGGCTTAAAAAAAAGTGAAAATAATGTTTCCATAATAGCAACACACATAGTCCTGAGCACATGGAAGTTACCCAGACTCATTTATTTCCTTTTTATAAATTAATCTATGACCTTTTCTCATTAACATTCGGTACAAGCCTGGCAGAGAACATGCTCATTTATTAAACAAATTATACAAATGGGAAAACAAAGGTTATGGATGTCAAGCAACAGTCCCCAAATCCCAGGAGACTAGGACTTAGTGTTTTAATTCAGAGTTTGCAACGTTGCCTGAATGACAAAGTTTAGGGGTTATCAAACCAGGGGCCCTAGGAAACATTATTGCAATAACTTTTAATTTGGAGAATAGTGACAGAGAACTCATTCATTTAATGTAGGCAATATGCTCAAGCTGAAACTTGAGAATCCTTTGCCAGAATGCACGAATATGGTTCCTAGAGCATAGATTTGAGGAATACTCTTCTATCCACTGAATGTCTGTGTCCCCCCAAAATTCATGTTTAAATCTTACCCACCAATGTGTATTGGGAGGTGAGGCTTTTGGGAGGTGCTTAGGTCATGAAGGTGGAGCCCTCGTGAATGGAATTAGTGCCCTTATAAGGAGAGCCACCAGGAGAGAGCTTGCTTCTTCTCCCTCTCTTTCCCTTTTCTCTGCCATGTGAGGATACGATGACAGACAGCCATCTACAAGTCAGGAAGAACTATGACTAGACAGTGGATCTGCTGGTACCTTGATATTGGACTTACCAGTCTCCAGAAACTTGAGAAATAAATGTTTCTTGTTTAAGCTCTGCAGTCTCTGATATGTTTGTTACAACAGTCCGAGCTGACAACTATTATCAGAAGGAAGTAACTTCCCATATATTTTCACCTGGAAATCACCACTTTGGGGAGATGGGATATGTAACAGCATCCCTGGTTAGGTGGGGGCCATCCTGACCTGGTACCATTGCTTATTGTTTAGTTAGAATCAATACATTTGACAATTTGGGAGTATTCCTACATGTTAGTGTGGTAAGAATCCATCTATCTCTCTGGGATCTTAAAGAAGCATCCCCCAACTATGATCAACCCCCCCTACATGTCTGAAATCGTTGCTCTAGGGGGTCCTAGAGGTGATGAATGGGAGGACCTAGCACTCAGTGACAAAGTGACAAAGGCCACCGTCCTCTCCACAGGGCCCTGAACACTTCCTGCCATGCAGCAGACCCTCAGAAATATCCCTGAATTATCTGGGCTGTAGCATGCTAGAATGATAATTCATACAAAAAAGCTCATTTTTCATGGTATATTGAATGTCTCATAAGACTGTTTCCAATTCTGCTGAGCTTCATGCACTTTCATAGTATCACAAAAACTGTTCTTCTGTAGTCTTGGTGGAATGATAGCTCTTGTATAATTTTTATATTACAGAAAGATACTTTCATATCTAGTAAATCATCAACTACAAACATTATAAAATTCATCCCAAATCTGGCAGTTGGAATGATATTTTATAGGTTTTTCATCACAGAATCACACTTCACCATTATTCATAGTCATGAAATAACTTTTCCAAAGAGTTAAACTCAGAATCGTTTTACTTATCTTCATTGGAAAGCTGTTTTTCTCTTCCCTGGGGTTCACTTTACCCCAGGGCGGATCTTTGGGCTCTATTTCCTGTTTGCAGACACGCGCCTCCACGTGGGAACAGCTAGAGACGCTGTCACTGACTGAGGAAAGGGAGGGATTTTAAGTCATTGCAGGGCAGCTCCCTGAGTCAGTTGACTTGTCGAGGGCCTGTTACATGCCTCAGTGTGTCTCACTGTACTAGGACCCTTTGCTTACATCTTGTCAACAATTTATGCAGTCCTGGAGCTGGCGGTAGAATGTCCTTTTTTTTTTTTAAACAGAAAAGGAAACTGAGGTCCTACAGCTGAGGTGACCTACGCAGTCAGCACAGCTCCCAGGAAGCTGGCGGAGTAGACAGGAGGAACCTGGTCCAACTGTGTCTCCCCTTTGTTTTTTTTCTTCTTCCAAAACTAGGATGAAAGAAGTATGTATGTATGTATGTATGTTTATCAGTTTCCAGTCAGAACACACAAACTACACTTTTTTTCTTGTTTGGTTTTGTTTTGCATTGAGAGAATTTGAACTAAACTACAGATAACCAGGTATTGGAGGAGAATCACATGGAACCTTAGGGAAGAGTTACCACCCACCCCACAGGGCAGGTGCTGTGTCCCTTCAAGTTGAAAGCTGAGAGGCTGGCGTCTGCAGCTGAACCACACCAGTGGGGAGGGTCAGGCACTAACATTGAAAGCCAACACAGAGTGTGCAAGTGTGTGTGTGTGCACACGTGTCTGTGCATATACATGCACATGTGGCTGCATATGAAACACAATACAAGAAGGAGCTCGTGTGTGTTCTGCCTGTCGGCTTCTTAACTTCTTGAAACTTCAGTTTCCTCAACCGACAAGGCAGTTAGAGTGAGAACACATGGTAACAAATACTGTTTGGTTTATGATTCATCGTAATTACATGGTTTTTTTTTTTTACCTTTATCATAGGACGAAAAGTATACAGAATCTTGTGTACTTTCTTTTATACTAATTTCTGTGAGCTCAGACCATTTTATATTCTCGTGATATTTAAAAACAAGTAAATCCCATTGATGTGGTCTTTTTATATATCCAAAGTTTAAGGAGAAAAAAACAAATGAATCGATTACTTTTGAATCTTTGAGAATGTATGAGAAAAGGGAATTATTTTATAAAGATCACATTAGTACTTCTAATTTTGGATATTTCCAACCTGAGGTCTTACCTGTTTTACTATAGTGACGATACTAATTTTGAATGCAGCAACATACAGGTACAAAACCACAAATGTATTATAGGGAGTATTTGATTCTCTAACAACAGGTGTACAGTCTAGTTCAAAAAATACATTCATAATTAAAATCTATCAATTAATAAGTTTGACAAAAAGCAGATATTATTATTTCTTTATATATGTAAAATGGGAATAATAAACCTGTATTTCAGAATCAGTATAAACATTATCAGTGATGCATGTAAATTCTTAGCATTGTTGTTTAGTAATCGATATTTATAATTCTTATATTATTTAGGAAAAAGAGTGCTGTAGAGTTCACAAAGAAAGGAGAATTTTTGCTGTATATTTGATAAAGGTATAAGTAAAGAGAAGATGAGATAAAAGGAGAGAAGGTGAAATATCTTATTACAATAGTTACATACATAAGTAACTTATTACACAATACTAACTAATTCCAATAGTAACACACAAAAGAAACAAAGGGTGCCATTAGTTTTCTGTCTCCTTGAAGCACGTTTGAAATTTCCCACCATTTGCAAGTGTTCATAGAGGGTTGACTGTCAAGTGACAGTAGAGGTACGATGGCATCTCTGGAAATGTGCAGGTGGTTCCAGATAACCAACCACAGGGAGGACTTCCTATGATGCTGTGTCAGTGATGTTTCTGTAATTTGATTCTGCATTGTCCTTAATTGCTTAAAACATTGAAGAAATTAATTATACAGTCTTTAAGAGTTAATGTTGTAAAGCTGTACTGTAATAGTGTATGTCCTTAACATGACATTTTCTTGGCTCTGGAAGTTACAACCGAGAGTATTGAGGTAATCTAGTAGAGGTGTTGTACCTCATTGCACTAGTCATTTGATCATCCAAAACCATTCCTTCCAAAACAAAGATGTCATGTAGTAAGTACACATAGATCTTGGAGGACAAGGGGGGCCAAATTTCAAACCTGCCCTTGAAGAAAACCACACCTTTGATAAATTAACTTAGCCTCCTTGATTCTCCTCTTCTTCTACAAAGTGTTACTACCAAATACTAATCTTCCATGGTAGTTAAGAGGATTAAATGAGATGACATATGAACAAATTAGACACTAGCTGTATGTTCAATGTATTACGTTCTATAGGGGACACACACATATGAGTAAGACAAATGTATTACCTGTCCCTGGACAAAGGTGTTACAGTTCTGGCAGAACAATATATATATATATGTATATATATATATATATATATACATATATATATACATATATATAATATATATATGTATATATATATATATAGTTTCAAAAGAGGAAGTCATTCTACTTGGCTAAGATACACATTTATGGAGTTTTTGAGATAGACTTTGAAAGAAATCTTAAAGGATAAGTAGCAATTTGAGGTACAAGGATGAAGAGGAAGGAGGAATATTTCAAACAGAGGAAATACTGTGAAGCTTGATTTCTTTAGGGCATATGGTACAGGTTTTTGAAATATTGATCTTTGTGGTGCTAACGAGATATGAGACCAGCATAAACAGGGGTTATATTCTGAAGGGGATTAAATACCAACTAAGGTATTTGGACTTTATTTGCTAGAAAACATGTAATTATTACAGAATTTTGAGTGGAGTTAGAAGGCACCATGACTTGAGCTAGACTTAAGAGGAAATAATAAAGGAGCCTCCTAGCAAATGAGTTCTGTGAAAAGAGGAGACTGAGGGGGCAATAAACCCCATGAAGAAGACCAGCAGAATTTTTATGATACCAGACACTTCCTAGTGTTTCCTGAGGAACACTTAGTTCCTTCTCCTAAGAACAAAGAATAGGTAATTTTTTCCAAGTCAACAGACAGGTACTCATTTGCTCTCAAAGTTAGTACAGATCTCAAAAAAAAAAAAAAAGTTGAATGTATTTTGAATCTAAAGGGGAAATGAGAGATGAGGAAGAGGCACTTGTAGAACTCATGAAAAGTCCTAGTGATCTGAAGAAAAATCAAAGCACACAAATACAGGCGAAAGTATCTATGTTACACAGCCTTTGCATTTTAAGTCTGTGTCTAAGGGCTGTACTTTCTCACAAGTTGAGATTTCTCCACACCTTTTCTTGTTTCTCTACATTAGATTCTCTTAAAGAATAATAATTGCATAAAAGGTTTTGATTGCGGGATTGTCCAGTTGTATTTTCAGAGCCTAGCCTGTATTTCTCTTGGTCAACTAGCAGAATGAAGAGTGACAAGAGTGTCGATTGATCCTCCATGGGGGCAGGTAGAACCCATCATGGAACCAGGATGGTTGCCCACACCCTTCTGTGGGAACTCACTTCTCATATCATGCACAGGCTGAACCCCTCACTAGCTCTTCACTGGAATCCAGGATACCAACATTGTAGTTCTCCCTCTTCCATAGTCCTTAGTTGAACAATTGTTAAGTTAACGTCAGCTGGCCACTCTTTTATAGATATAAAAGAAGTACTTGGGTAACCAGAGCATCAAAGAAATTCTGAACAACCTGAAGTCCCACCCAGAATGTGTACATGCTCAATGCGCATTTTCATAGTTTTCAGCTTTCATCTCCTTATTTGGGTTTTGGAACGAAAATCTCCATCAATGGAATGGAATGTTTCCCTGGGATAATGTGATGTTAACAACAAAATCCCCTTCATTTTATATCTTTAAAAATGTCAATTAAGTTTCAGATGTGTTTCTCTTTTTCCCTCTAATATCTGAGTGGTTACATGATGTAAGTCTGCAAACACAGGCTGTGATTCCCTTTCACACTACACTTAAACTTTGGGGGAAGCACTACACTAGGGACGTGTTTCTCTAGACATTAATTAGCAGGCAATGCAAGCATCATATTCACACCTGTAACCCAGATGTGGTTGATCATACAGTTGCCTCCACAGTGGTTCACACGTTTCTGCCACACTGTAAGTCCATACTTCACTGTGCTGTGATTTTCTAAGTGGGGTCATAATAGAAAGTCTTTCAGCAGCTGTCAAGGCGGCAGGCACAACACGCCATTGCTTAGACATCGCAGCCTATGTTCAGCCTGAATGTTCTGGAGAGCCGCCAGCTGGGCTGCATCACTGCCCTGGCAGAGTGCCTACCTGCAGACTCAGTCTCAGAATAATGCAGTTGAAAACTCCCTAGTGTATACCTTAAGACAGAGAATAACAAGTGGTCTGGTGGCAGTGACCTACCCTGAAGACCTTTTGTACATCAACATAATGTGGTGAATTGGAGGCAGAAGGTACTGATAAGCACAGCCATGCGGAGTGTGTGCCTCCCGAATTTTGCTTTTCCTCGAAGAGAAAGAAGAGTCTAAATCCATCTTACATCCATGCTCAGTATCAATCACATGCGAATGCAGGAGTTAGAACAGTCAGTTCGACCCCAGACCTACACTCCTCAGTGATTTTGCTTTCCATATTTTTTCTGTCCTGCATGATGCTATGGTTTTCCTGACACATCATTGGCCTGTTTTTGGCACAATACGAGAATACTTATTTGGGAAGTATGAGGAGTATTAACTGTTCACATAGAGGAGAAAAGGCATGGGCTTCAAGAAAAAGAGAAAGCTCAAAACAGTGTTTATAGCAACATCAAGCAAAATGAAAAGAAAGAAAATTGTGGTTGTTGGATAGCAGCCACTTTCATTATTGTTTAACTTTCTAATATAATCTCACACTTTCAATTTAATTAAGGAAGAAGTTTAATATGTAATATTGCAACATCAATATGAAGTTGAGAGAGATTACAGAGATATATCCCAAGCCTTGTTAGAAGATGTGAATTTAACAAAAAAGAAAAAAAGTAAATTCCAGTATGAATACCCAAGCCAGTGGCACACCTAAAAAGAGGCTTAGAGAGTATGTAATTTGTGTATGTTATTTCAACTTATTTGAATACAATAACAATTATTTTTTTAGCGAGTCAGTGAATCTGTGGGATGCAGATCTTCATGTTGAATATTAAAACAAAGTCTTTAGAAGTGAACTTAGCAAGAGGTTTGGGAGAGAAATCCAGCTGAAGCCAAGATGGTAGACAACTTAATCTGCTGGGTTCAATCATGGCAATAGCAATATGAGGGTAATTCCCTTAAAAGCTACCTCTCTGCCCAAATGCGAGGCTGGCAGTGGCTTGAGAAAGGCAGTGGAATGTCTCCCAGTGGAGAAGTAGTAGTTCTCCATACTACCACTGACACTTTGCCCATGGTTGGCACACATAAACAGTATCCTTTAATTTTTCTTTCATGAAAATCTCATTTGGTGTATGGATTCCCAGCTCTAGAGTTTAGGGATCTGGCCTGAGGTTTTTTAGAAGGTCCCTTGTGTTTAATACAGTGCTGGGCACAAGGTAGGAAATAGCTATACATTCAGTCTGTCATAAAGCTCTCTCTGCACTGAATGGCTTGCTCTGCAGGGGTGTTGCCCAAACACAGAAAGGATTTATGTCAAGCATCTACTGTTATAAACGCTGATGCCAGTTTTGCCTTATCACAGGATAGATGATTTCTACAATCAAGAAAATTTACGTCTAAAATCTGTCTCTTATTTTTCATCCTAAATCCCTCTTCTTATTCTAAATATGTAATATCTATGTATCTATCTTACGCAGCCTAACCTCCCACCCGCCAGTAGCGTGTTTCAGGGGAGGGGGTATTCTTTCAGCACAGGAGATGCTAAGCAAAGATGGGGCTTTGAGAATGTGGAGGCTTCTCTTCTTTAGCATTAGCTCTTTAATTCTTTCAGACTAGAGAGGCTATGTGAGTCTAAATATCAACTGTCATTTTTGAAAGAGGGGCTTTACTGAGAATCTCAAATTGCTGGAATGAAACAAAAAAGGCAGATGTTCCATTGTTATCATCTTAAGCAACAAGCCTGATTCCTTTCCTGTCATCAGGAAAACAGTATTTAAGACTGCCCGGGTTTGGGAAATGTTCACCCCTCCCACTCCCTCCCCCATGCCCCTACAGCTTGACAGGCATGCTAGGGTTCCTGGTTCCCCTTTAGACAAATCTGCAAAGGTAGGCCGGCAGGGCCAGCAGATGGGCAGAAAGGACTGCTGGCTGTCCTGGCCGCCTGCCGCTCTGGACGGGGCTGATAATAAGGCTGCTTAACCACACGCCTATCACAGGCCTTTATCTGGTGAGGCTGCACCCTGCTGTAGCTTGGTATTTGGATCACATCTCCCAGTCTCTAGTACCAATTTGAAAATGATAACATTCACAGCTATTTTTATTTCTCTCCAATGGAACATCGAGATTTCTTCCTCTCCTGTTTCTCTCTCTTCCTCACATATATTCCAAGATTGGCCTCTGGTTGAACTCCTTTGCTCCAAAAAAGTGTTTTCCTCTGTGGATTAGTACAGCCACAGAAATGCTTTCAGTTTATGAAAACTGTAAATTCATAGGCAGATAAAGGTGTCTTCGTGTAAAGCTGAATATTCCAACGAAATGCTGAATTGCCAGTTGATAAATAGTGAAAGAGTGAATCTTCCAATTATCCATCTTGGAACCCCTTAAAGCTTTGAGTTAGATCAGTTGAAATAAAGGGAGAGAAGCCAACTGCCTATTTGAGTCAAGAAAATATGATTGTGAAAGTGTGTGCTGTGAGTCAACATGAGCTCACCCCAGGCAGACAGGGAGGTGTTCTTTAAGCCCCTTTTCTAACAGCATTTGCATTTGCACAATTCCTCCCAAATTCTTTAATGCCATTTTCATGGATTTCATTAGATTATTGCCTTCCCCAAAGCAGGAGCCGGCAGAAGCTTGCTGGCAAGCCACTCCCAGTTACTCTGTAAATCACAGCCGGGGCTGGCTTGTCATGAGCAACGTACAAAATAACTTATGCATTTTCAAAACCAATCCATTTCTAAAGCCAGTTGGAGAACGATGATGGCATTTGCTCAGATCCAGGAGAAGAGATTTTTCTCTTGATGACATGAGAGGAGAGGGGGAGGGTGGAGACAGGACTGATTAACTTGCCCTCTGGGAGGATCCTGAAGGAGACACCTGGACTGGAGGAGATGTAGGAAGTAGAATAATTACACTGGAGAGTGAAATGCAACAAGTGCATTCATGCCACCTTCTCCCACCTCCAAACCGAAGTAAGGACCAAGGGGTAAATTTTCAAGGAAAAAGATTCTTGTTCAATGCGATGGAAGGTCTTCCAGAAGAGCTGCCAGTCCATGGTATGGACTGCTCGAGAGACAGTTCGAGGAGGAGGGGGGGATGCTTTCCTTGAGATACTGGTCCCCCACTTAGTGGCGTTCACTGCCCTGAGAAAGTGGAGGAGGTGAGAATCTTAACAGAGGGAGAGGTAAGACTGCAGCTTTCCTGAGGAATATCCAGGAAAGACAGCCAAGTGGAGCATTTCATGGGAGGCAGGAGGAGGGTGAAGCCCTAGATAATACTTTCCCTTTTTGTGTGTTATTCAGTCAAAGGCATTTAGGGGTTTGAACAAAACATCAACATAAAACATGTCACCAAGTGATGCAAAAACTATCTTTTTTCTACTTTAGAAATTTCTCAAGATTGAAAAGTCAGTAAACTAATTTTTATTTCTGCCCATCCTAAGTGAATATACATGTGGAATCAAACTGGAAAAGGATTACACACCTTTTTTATTTAGAAAATTAGGCATTTATTTTAATGCATTTCAAAAACAAAACCTCTCTATTAAAACTGTTTTCACAGATGGTTTTGCTTAGATGGAGGTTAAAGGTAGAAATGTGGTACCTGAGAACTACATGTGAAATGAGGGACCATTCAGCGGGTGCAAAGAGAAGACAAAATAAAGGGGATGGTCTGTAGGTGCCCATGAAGGGTAAGATGGTTTTCACAGTCCCTGGCCAAACCTTGGTGCTGTGAAGACCCTTCACTGAGACTCAGAAGGTCCGACTTGTCACTAAAGGGGATCATATTTTACATTATACTGGAGATGGATGAACTTAGGTATTTTGGGAGAAATGATAAAAGTTTCAAACTATATTAATTACAATAAAAACATATTTAGAATAGTACTTTGCCTGTTCTTGTTAATGGTTGATGTGTTCGAGGTAAATTTACTTCATGTGGGTTTCTTTTTCCTTTTTTTTTTCTTATTTGCACTGAAACACTAAAAAGAAAAAAATGCAGGAACAATTGAAAATTTTATACAACATTTGTGCCTTTCACTTAGAATCAAAACCATCATATATCACCACGTTTAACATTTAACAAAGTCAAACTTGATACTGCTTTGAGCAGAGTCATCTACGTAACTTGCAAAGTTCAAGGCAAAGGAAAATGTAGGGCACCATGTTCAAAAAGCAGAAAAACGTTGTCATTAAAGATATTAAAATATATAACTTTCCCTTCATTCTGTAGTTTCTTTTTCAACTTGATAGTTTTATTTGCTTCTTTAATATTCTCCATAAGGAAAGATTTTTTAAATTTAATTATTAGCTTGTATTTCACCATTTAACTTGTATACAAAATCACCAAAATTACATGATTTATATTTCATGACTCACATGTGCATATGTTTCATTCTTACCAAACCAGTGGAAACATAGCACAAAACTCTCTGTCTTTATTTCACTTCTTGATACACACATATCCCCCTGACGCTCTCCACCTTAGGCTTATGGATGAGAAACGAAGGACTGAGAGGAAAACTGAGGGCAGTCCATCTTTCCCTTTCCTTCCACCATTTTCAGTGTATGTAGTTGGCAAACACAGAGAAATAAAATGAGTGAGAAGAAGAGGATAAGACTCCCTGGTCATTGGTGTTCCTCAGAACGCCATTACCTTCTCTCTGCATTCAATCAAGCTCTGGCGTCTTGGGGCCGTCAGTGGCCCTGTTTACTCCGTGGCAGATGTCACACGCTTGACCTGCATTGATTTGAGTTTCATCCCCACACTCCACATCCTGGGTCCTCTGGAATCCTATGCTCCTGATGGCATTGTAAACGCCCCAGGAGGACAGGGAGGAAGATAGACGCGAGGCGGATGCATACTGTCTGTCTGTCCTCTGATCACTTGCCTGCTATGCCATACGACTTCCCTTACAAAACACAAGCTCCAAGATGACATTCTTAGGAATTCCGGGACAGCAGAGCATCAGTGTGGGACCCTTTGTGCCTTCACGAGTTGCACCTTATAAAACTGGCCCTGGCACTGAGTTAAAAGGGCTAAACAAAGATCCAATACAGTTAAAACACTAAAACAAACATGAAGCTTCAGTATTAGAATCAGACTGTTGAAGAGCTAGAGCCGTTTTAAAAAAAGCCCTACTAATGGTAAACAATTATTGTACATATCACTACTGTAGACACTTCATAATGTTCTTTTCAAAAGAACGGTTTTGTGTTTGGATGAGAATTCCACAGTTTGGAATTGATTTAAGGTCATTACTCAAGACAAGGTACAGGGCAGTTACCAAACACTGGTACAAAGTCCATTAATTACCATTAAGTAACAGATAACTCATGCTGTTTCCTGAAGTACATAAGTTATGAATCTTGCTAAAATTTTAGCTCATCAAATTTGATTGCAACATCTGCACCATCTAAAGGTGTGGCTTTGACAAGACATTTAATCTGTTTATACCTCAGTTGAGCCATGTGATTTTTGAAGACCCCTGCACATCTAATTTTGGGAAAAAACATTCTACCATCTTTTCTGGGAAGGATCCTTTTTAATAATGGACTACTTCCTGTTCTGAGCCAAAATAAGACCATCATGATGTTTTGGTTCACTAGTCACACCATGCCTCAAACAGCAACCTTGTCAGCTACAAAAGCAAATTGAACTCATGAATGTAAATAATGTCACTGAACTGTACACTTAAAAATAGTTAGGGCTTCCCTGGTGGCGCAGTGGTTGAGAGTCCGCCTGCCGATGCAGGGGACACGGGTTCGTGCCCCGGTCTGGGAAGATCCCACATGCCGCAGAGCGGCTAGGCCCGTGAGCCATGGCTGCTGAGCCTGCGCATCCGGAGCCTGTGCTCTGCAAGGGGAGAGGCCACAACAGTGAGAGGCCCGCCTACCGCAAAAAAAAAAAAAAAAAAAAAAAAAAATAGTTAAAATGGTAATTTTATATTATATATATTTTACTTCAATAAGAAAGTTTAAAAATGCAAATCGAAGCTGGTGGTTTCTGCTTTTCCAAACAATTATGTATGTATCATAATATGTGATTCTCAACAAATATTTTGAATAAGAATGGCAAATGATTTATTCTCATTTTTTTAGATAAGGCAAGGGAAGCAGATGCAACTAGTTGCTGATAGAACAAAACGTGAGACTTCTGGACTCCAGGTCAAAGTCTTTTTAGTGTTCTGTTTTTTGAGAAGAACTATGCATCTGTGATTGTGTCCACATCTGTTTCTTCATAGTTAAAATGGGGAGAACTAGTTCACAAAAGCTGTTATCAATCAGCTATGTTCATGTGTATCTCCTAGCTGAGCACCTCACCTATTGTAAGTAGAGAGTAAACGGACACTTTTTTCCTATTGCACCCCTTCCCTGAGTCTATAGCTCTCTGTCTATCGATGTTTCCACTTGAGTTGGCATTTGCTTTTGAGTTGGTTTTTGTCTGCTGTAGTGATAAACGCTGCCTTGCAAATCTCAATATATTTTTCTGCACTATTCAGACTTCTTAAGATCCATCTTAATACCTGTAGTGGGATTGCTTTTCTGGTTTCTAGGAAGACTAGCAAAACTCATCAACTTTTTTTTTTTTTCTACAAGGAAAATCATTGTGAAACTAAGTCTAATAAGGCAGACACCCTCTGATGCTCTCCTTTGAATAAACTGAGAGTCCTGCAGTGATTCCCATGAGCAACTGAAGGGGGTAAATTGCAATTTCTTCAAATTGCTGATTAAAGATCCAGGAGGTTCAAATTGTGTAGACTGCCTGAATCTACAGCAGCCAGCAATGCCTCAGTGTTTGCTTGCTTGTTTGTTTGTTTGTTTGTTTTTAACTCAACCCTTCATTTGGATTTTTAAAGGGTCTAGAAAAGTCTAACATAAAATTTCTTATGTCCTGGTGGAGTCTTAATCCCCATCCCCATGACTGTAGAGTGAGAACCACAGATGCTAGTGGTCCTTGTGCTGACAGTGCCAAAGGGCATTTACTGGTGCTCGACACTGATGTGGTGAAGCCAAACGGAGAATCCCACCAAGTGCAACCTCCACGCCAGGAGTCGCTCATGTTCAGGGAGTTTAAATTTGTAAATAATCACAGAGAAAGCATTGTGGGTTCTAAGAGAGTAATTTACCAAATATATGACCGTGAATTTGAAGACTTATTTAAAAGTAGACTTTTAAAATGAAAACTTTAATGTTCTAAAGATCACAGAGGAGAGAAGAAATTAGCTAATTATTGTGAAATATATTGAAAAGAAAGCCAAAGGCTTAACCAGTACCCATAATACCACACCATGAGTGTTGTATAGGGGAATTTGTCAAACTTTCAAGTGTACATAATGCCAATAATGGCAACTCATTCAAGGTTTGATGAAAAGAAAAAAATATTGCTAATACACACACACCCATGTATATTTAACAAAAATAGCATTATACATTAAAAAAAAACTGACATAGAATATACAGAAAAAAAGATTAGCATGTTTCCAATAGCATGTAAAAAGAATAATGTAACACAACAAAGTGTTGTTCAGTTTCATTAATAAAAGAATGGCATACTAGGGTAGAGCTTAAAATGCTGTAACAAAGGGCCCCTGATCACAAAGTCTTTACTGAAACAGGAGTTTATTCCTCACGTAACATTACGACTGATGCAGGTTGGCGAGGCTGCTCTTCCTGTTGGGTTTTACTCAAAAGTGCTTTCTGATCGCTTCCTACTCCTCCACTCCGAGTGTCTATTCTCTATCTGCGGACATCAAGACTCACCCCGACATTTGGCTCGAAGCCGTGGGAGGCGAAAACATTTTTAACAAGAGCAGTGGCAATTTCATACATAATTTCTGTGCATATTCTATTGGCAGAAACCTAGTCATAGGGCCACATCTACAGGCAAACTGGGAAATGTAATCTCTAGTTAGGTGGCCACATGCTCAGAAAGAGACAGACAACTAAGGGTCTACAAAATAGCTGTGCAAACTCTTCTTTCTGTACGTGATAGACACGAGAACCCCAAGGCACAAAGGGAAGACTATGAATATAGTGAAAACATCAGTGGTTTCCAGGGGTTAGAGAAAAAAAAAAAAAAAGACCAGACAGAGCACAGAGAATGCTTAGGGCACTGAAACTACCCTTTATGAATGTATAATGATGGATATATGTCATCAGACATTTGCCCAAATCCATAGAGTATAAAACACCAGGAGCAAACCCCAATGTAAACTATGAGTCATAGACAAAATGTCATATGGAGGACATTTTGCCTATTATCCATACACGTAATCATACATGTGTTTGAAGACACATCACTAACATTAACACCTGATTGCTTTTTAGTGGTTTTATGGGAAAACATACCACTTTTTAAAGATTGTTCACTTTCTGAAAATATCAATTAAAATAAAGCTGTTTCATTCCACTATTCACTTGAAGAACAAAAAGTAAGAATGTGTGTCAGCAACTCAAAATGATATTTTCTTTGAAAGTGATTATTTTTTTAACATTTGAAGAGCCTAACATATTATTATTCCTCTCTACAGATATAAGTATGATTTAAAACATCTCCAAATCACTTTGAAGTGACTTATTTCAATGAATCTGTACTGGACTTCAAAAGTTAGGAATTTAAATGCCTAAGCGATGAAATATCATTATACTTTTATTATTGTCATTATCTGACAATGGGTACAGTTCAATGGTACCAGCCAAAAGTTCTCATCGAATTCTTAATTTGCCTAAATCTCCCAAACCTACCCCAGATGAGTAAAGCTGAACAGACATGTGTGACTAAATTACAGGGAATCTCACTTGGGATCCTAGTTTACAACAAACCCCTGGACTGAAGTCCACTTTACTTTCACCTGACATATCTGGACATGAGGAGGAAGCAAGCCCAGGACTGGCTTCCATCCAAGGTCTCCAGTGGTGACTCGAGAGTCATGCCCCAGGGTGGCTGTACCAAAGTCCTCTGTCCAGGTGCTCACTCATCATCCAAGCCCCCTCTGAACCACGCTGGACAGCCCTGTTGCAGCTACACCACAGCCCTGACCTGAAACAATATCCCAGGAACCTGCGCCATTAAGCTGGATCTCTAGGGGACCCTTCATTCTGCTCAGCTGAAGAAATTCATCACTAAAAGAAATGTGATTCTGCTAGACCAGAGGCACCCTGTGCCCCTGAGGGCCAAGGCTTTGGGTTCATTGCTACTTCCAGTGTTGGTTGGTATATGTCTTTTATAGGCACTACAGACTTGAGTAAAAGGAATTTCCTGGGAATTTTAATGCTGGCAATTTCGTTTTCTATTTTTACTTTGCATTCATGGGCTACCTACAAATCAGACTTAGGGGATCCCAAGTGAGGAGATGTATATTTCATTATTTCACATGCAGACATCATATCCATTTCAACAGGGGTTATGTGGTCCCGCTGCGGCCAGACCTTTCCCTCTTCACATCTTCCTTTTTATTCTCATATAGCTAACTAAAAAAGTACTTCTGTTCCCAACCAATCCACCTATTAACTTTTTAAAAGACAAAGTTATTCTTCTTACAGTAGGCATATTTTATTAAGGGGATGTCTCATAACAACAACAAAAAAAACGAACGCTTGCTACACAATGTTTTAATTGTATGTGTGTCAGTCATAACTTTTTCTGCCTATAGATGTTGTTCTCTTGTAATGAAACTGCTGAAAAGACAGAATCTCTATAGGATAATATCATACAACAGTAACACTGAATAAGTATATTAAAATTTTAAATCAAGCACATCTACTAATTGCCAGTGTGTTCTTGTAATAACAAAACACACTTAATTTTCTAGGAAGCTGTAGTATTACTAATGTGTAATAAGGTGGTTTAATTTGGCTCCGTCTGGAAATACAATGCCAGTGAGCCTCAGGTTAGGTTGTCATTGGCTAGAAACCATGGCCTTTCATCTCAGATCTGAGTTCTGGATCTCACATCCAGCCTGGAAGAGACCAGAATCTATCATATGAAGAGAAATGTCCCTTATACCTTCTGCACACTTTTGGAATCCTGAAGATCTGCAAAATACAGCACCACAAATCAAAGATCTTGTTAATTTTTTTTCACTTAGGATTTCAAAGCCTGTCTTAAAAACAGCATTTCATTATGAAGGATGCCCCAAATGACTATGTGAGGAGGAAAAAATTTAAAATTTTAAGAACACACGCACTAAAAAAAAAGAATCTTCTTTGGATCAAAGTATTGACATTTTGTCCTACAAATCTACTTTAGAATGCTGTGAATACATTCAGAATACCAATATATTCTTTTTTTCAACATCTTTATTGGAGTATAAATGCTTTACAATGTTGTGTTAGCTTCTGCTTTATAACAAAGTGAATCAGCTATACATATACATACCTCCCCATATCTCCTCCCTCTTGCATCTCCCTCCCACCCTCCCTATCCCACCCCTCTAGGTAGACACAAAGCACCGAGCTGATCTCCCTGTGATATGTGGCTGCTTCCCACTAGCTATCTATTTTACATTTGGTAGTATATATAAGTCCATGCCACTCTCTCATTTTGTCCCAGCTTACCCTTCCCCCCTCCCCGTGTCCTCAAGTCTATTCTCTACATCTGCATCTTTATTCCTGTCCTGCCCCTAGGTTCTTCATAACCATTTATTTATTTATTTATTTATTTATTTTAGATTACTTATGTGTTAGTATACAGTATTTGTTTTTCTCTTTCTGACTTACTTCACTCTGTATGACAGTCTCTAGGTCCATCTACCTAACTACAAATAACTCAATTTCATTTCTTTTTATGGCTGAGTAATATTCCATTGTACATATGTGCCACATCTTCTTTATCCACTCATCTGTCTATGGACACTTAGGCTGCTTCTATGTCCTGGCTATTGTCAATAGAGCTGCAATGAACATTGTGCAGAATACCAATATATTCTTGAGTACTCTGCCAATTCAGGAGTATTTTCTTTTATTTTTTCATATCAAATATTTTCAAGTTGTTAGTGAAATGATACACATATATAAATTTGGGTTTTTTATTTACTGCAACTCGTAATGATTTAGAAGTATTAAGGTTTGGTGAAAGGTTGAACCTTTAATCCTGGAAAAAGGATCTCATGAAACACTAATTTTTCAAATCTATGAAACAAAGAATTAAAAGAGCATTAACTTCAGGAAAGAAATGCAAAACTATGTGGCTATACCCTGTTATGGTCAAAATATCATCACTATTGTTTGCACTGAAGATAGTTATCCAAATTCTCTGATCTGTGTGTTAGTGGAAAAAGTATAAGTGAGTGAGAAGAGCCTCTTGGACCTCATACTAGTTCAAGTTCTTTGTTGCAAGTAACAGAAAACAAATAAAGTGAGCCCTTGCAAAATAATGAAAACAATTATAATTTGTTTATAAGTAGGGAGAAAATTTTTTAAAATAAATAAATCTAAGAGAAGGAAATAAACAGAGCTGCTCCAGAGTCTGTCGGCTTTGACCCTTGAACTGTACCATTAATTTATCTAAGATCCCAATTCCACATCTTTATGTTTCTCAGTACAAATTGTACTCAGACAAAGAGAATATGATTGAGCTTAGTAAGTGGTGGGCTGTGTTATGACAAAAAATATATGTGACGTGAGCCAGACTGTTCCCAGGAAATGGGCCAGTCAGGCACTCAAGGGGGTGCCCTACAGCGCAGTGAGGGTTCTGGTTCCCCGTGTGATGTAGGCGAGGCTGTGTCCAGTGTTTAAGGGTTCCCTCCTCTGAAAGGCTTTGTGGTAGGACTATTCATAAATATTTTACTTTTCATCACAAAATACTTGTTATTCCTTGACTTTAATGTGAGGCTCAAAAATGTGTCCAAAGCAACAAAGCTGATGAGAGACAGAACTTACGTTTCAAGGTTGGGTCCACCTGTCTCTAAATCCTTCTCAGAAGAAATGGCATTTCTTTGAAATCCCTTCCATTTTCATCAAAGTGTTCTGTGGTTCTATAAAGTCACAACTGGAACACAGGATCTAATGAGAACAGCATATAAAAACTAAAACTGTCTCTTTTCTTCGGTTATCTTCAGAATGATTCTTAGATGGAAGAAGTCACAGAGGATAAGGTTACAGGAGACAGTTATGGAGCCAGACTGTTAGATGCTAGATGTCTCCTTCAGTTTCTTCAATTATGAAATGGAGATAATGATGGTATCTGCTTACAGCATTGCTATATGGAATATATAAATCAATCTGTGGAAAATATTCACAACAGTGTTCAGTACGGGCATGTAAAGTGATACACGTTTATATGATTTTTATTATAATTTGATTTATTATTGCTATTTTTATTTTACTTCACGTGTCCGGTGAAAAATTTATTTTTATTCTTTACTCCCTTTGCATTGGAATGCAGACTTAAGGAGCCCACCTCGGTCTCATATAATTTGTTTTTGCCTTGAGGAGTTGACAAAGAAAGAGCTTTGTTGTGAAGGTGACTCCATTTCAGAACAAGAGGCTAGTGAATTATTAAAGATAATAATAGGATTGTCTTATACTTAATATTTAAGTTATTTATTATTATTAAATGTATTATTAATTCCATATTAAATATTTATATAAATGTTAACACTTGTCAAATTCTCATGAGACTTCAGTTTGTCCTCATGCCAATTCATGTGAAGTGGAACTCGCTAGAAGGAAGCAGAGAAAGAACTTTGAAGTTCACTCGGTCGTCAGTTCACTAAAGTCAGAGAGAATGAGAATCAGGCTGAAGACAAGCAGCTTTCTAACAGTGGGCCTGGGACTCCAGCCCAGATTTCTTGGGTTCTTCCGCACCTGGCACTGTCTCGATGAAACGTGTCACATTTCCTGATCCTTTGTACTTCAGGCTTGACCTTCTCCCAGATGTATTATTTGGGCACATGAGTCTTAACCACAAAAAACATACACCTAAGGAGATTTCTCTTCCACAATCATCATCTTCGCTGAAGTGGAAGGCTGCTGAGCAAGGGTATAGGATGATCAAATATATAATAGAAAAAACATACACACACAGGCAAATATATTTGAATTTTCTTACATATGACGGGAAAGGGCTGCAAATGAGAATTTCAGATGATTAGTAAGGTAACATTTTTGTGACTTAGGGAAGGCAATGATATCCCTCACTTTAATGCCAGAGTGTGGGAATTTACTCTTTATTCTGGTGAAGAACTTTAATGACTGCACTTATTAAATTTTCCAAAATATCACAGGCTAAATCTTTATCTCCTATAGCTTTACCAGATTTGTCTCATAATCACAAGTTGCTACTACCAATATCATCAAAATATTGAGATACACTATAATAAAGGCTTTTTTAAAAAAATTATGACCAGTTTCTGAAGGAGATTGTATATTAAGAAAAAGAGAAAAGTTGAAGAAATTCCTGTAGCAGTAAATAGCAGAGTGTTAATGTGTAGCACAAAGTACATTTATATATGCCCATGATAAAATGATACATTAATATACTTGTTAGTAGTAAAATATTTTGAAAACACATAAGTGAAATGTAGGTAAAAATCACCAGTATTCTCTCCACCTCAAAAATTATTCCAGCTCCTACAATATATATTTATAACTACATTACATAAATGTGTTCATAGTGCATAACATGTTTTATAAGCTATTTTTATTCCACTCAATATCTTCATATGTGACTACATTTATGAATATAATATAATCCTAAATGGCTGCTTCATGTCCTGTTTTAAGTATTCACCACAATTTACTCCACCAAATCTCTACTATAAAATGAGTATTTTGCTTTCAATTTCTCATTATTTATAAACAGAGTTGCAGTGAATATCCTTGCAGGTAAATCAATATGTAAATTCTTGTTTATATTTAGGATAAAATCCCAATAACAGAAGACCTTGTCATGCACTGGTATGATTAATGTTTCCAATAAGCATGTCAAACGAGCTTCCATAAAGACATTTACCTTCCTATCAGCAGTGTGTGGGTTGCTTCTGCTCTCCTGCCAAAGTTAGATCATTTCAAAAACCCCACCTCGTTAACCATTTAATGGGTTAAAAAACTGCTGTCATATTTTGATGACAATCTCTATTGTAACTATACTTATGTGTGTCTGTGTGTATATGTGTATATGTAGATATGTGTATATGCATGTGTATGCATGCAGGTGTAACACATGTACGTAGACTTGTTTGCATATGTGTATGCATAAATGCATGTATATATGTGTATATATGTACACATGTGTACACTCATATATCTGTGTGTGTGTACCTTAGCATTCAAGGTCAGGTACTTTAAAGAACAGCTTTATCATGGACCTCCATATGATGAGGATGCTTTGTCACCTGAGTGAATATCGTTTTAAGGCACCAACTGAATGGGAAAGAGGAAAATTAAGTGTGAAACTAGGAGGGTGGCACAACACTCCCGTCCAGGGGCTAAAATCCAGATATTTCTACTCGGCAACATTAAGTAGGTGAAAGACAGGGAACTTCAATTGCAGCTGCTGAATTTGGTGTTGCTGTCTCCTAAGTTTATGAGAATTGTTTTCATTTTTCTTTTAAGAGGATACACTTCTTCACTTTTATTTATTATTATTATTTTAGGAATGTAACCCCATGTGTGCCTCTTCCCCAGGTTCTCACCTTACAGGGGTGCTTTTCCCCAGCACACACGGATGTCCCCATCTGATGCTGCGCTAACACAAACGTGTGATTTGTTTAAGATCTGGGGGAAGAAAGGGAAGAAGAACTTATATTTGAAATAATTGCTGAAATTATAAAATCCTTGAAACTGATCTCTTCTTTTACAAATGACCTTCTCAAGGCTGCAGCCACCTCTGGCCTCTTGCTATCCCCAAAACCTCACACAGGACCGGGGTGTCCCTTCCCCTCTCCCATGTCCCCCATAATCCTTCCCTGATGGAGAGCAAGGCAACTGTGTTGGTTTCCCCTGCTTTCATCCTCCTGCCCTTCCCCATTACTGGCAAAATTAAGGCTTACCTAGGTCATTAGAAAGTTGAAAGGCTGTTATAAAATTCAAACTTCGGCATTCACAAACATATATTTTAAAAGACTTGTTACATTTGCTCAATTAAATCATTACCTCTTTTTATCTGACACCTTTACCATGAATAAGCATTCCCATTTTTTCCTTCTCATTTTAAATTTTCTTGCCAGTAGGGCTAGAATGACCAGGAGAAGGGATAGCTGAAACGTTGCTTCCCCAGGACCAGCTCCATAGACGTTCTCCTGTAAGTGTTTGCCCTGCTGGCCATTTATAATGCACGGGCCCAAGGGCAAGTTCCAAGGCTCTGGCTTTTTGTTAGTTATGATGTTGTTGACCTTAGGGCTTTGGTGCGCACATGTGTAGCATTATGTGTGCGTGCCTCTCTGTGTGTGCATCTGCATGTGTGTGCCAGAACCCACGTCTGTGCCTCAACCACAACCAGAGCAGACTGTGGGAGCACAGAACAAGCATCTCCCCACCAGGTGGGTGGTCTTCCTGATTTGCTGCTCTTCCTGAAGGGTTTGTTTGGGTTGAATCCATATTCACGGGGGGACAGTAATTTAGCTCCAGGACCTTCCTATTGGAGGCTGGTGGCCTGCAGATTGGATTCTACTGAATTCCTGAAGTTCCTCCTTCCCCAGTCACAGGAAATGTAGGAATGTTTCCATGCTGTTTCAGCGAGTTCATGTACATTCAGGAGAGCCAGGTGATGGACTCATTCTGTACTTCAGTTTTATAAGTATACAAATGCAGGACAGCAGGTCTTTAGGTATATTATTTTCCCCACAAAGACATTTACAAACATCTCTTTGTATTCACTTCTCACTTTTTTTGATCTTTTCTTCCTTTTATGAATTCCAAGGGCTTCCTTCCCTACCGCTTTGTACAATCACAGAGGTCTGCAGAAATGAGTGTTTTGTGTACAGAGAACACTGCTGCGTTTACATGAGACAGGGCTCCATGTGTCTCACATGGATCCCGACTTCCAGGCACACGATCGCCGTCCACAAGGACAGGTCGCATGGGGGCTGAGTCCAGCCCTGTTAACTGGGTCAGTTGCCAATTCTGATTGTGTTGTAAACACATCTTTACGGAAAATTCTTATTCCGTTATGAAGGAGCATGGATAAAGTGATTGAGTTTCCTGAAGCATAAATCTGGCCATGTCCCTTCCCATCTCAAATACCTCAGCCACGTTCTAAGGCCAGACGCCCTACTGGACAGCAAAGTCCAGAGTGAGGAAAAGACACGTTTCTGTGCAATTTCTCCCCTTCCAGCCTCTTCACTTCTCTTCATTTTAACAAGACTCGCCCTTCATGTAATCATTTGCCTCTGAGCCTTCACCCAGTTGTTGTGTTTTTCTCCCCGGAAGACCCTTCTCCTTCTCCACGCTCACGTTTAGATTCTATGCTTTCTAAGAATATTCCAAGTGTCTGTCCCATCAGAGAACATCTGTGAGTATCAGCAGTAGGACTCGGCCCCCTCACCAGTTAGAACCAGCGTCTTCCTCCTCTTTAATCCACAAATGCTCGGAAGTACTTTATAAACACAGTTTTGCTCAGTTCGTTGACTATGAGTGAAATGGGGTGGAGAGAGGCTTTGGGGTTATATTTGACTCATAGCCCTGATACATTGGGGCTTTATAACGAATTTGCTCTACATAAATCTTCCCTAAATTTGGTACTTTCTGTGAAAAATGGGATCATAACCACTGCGGCAGGTACTGCTGGTTGGTTGATCCAAACCTGTGCAGGAGTGTAGAGGCTGGAGAGCTAAAAACTGTGTTTTTCAGACTAATAGAGGCAAAGATACGAGAAGCACTGCCACTTCTGTCCATCAGAGTTACTTGGAATGTTGGAATGGATCCTAGGGGGTAGAGGGGTTTTGTGGGACACCTGTTCTGTGATTTGCTCTGGGAGCCAACGGCTGCTTCGTGGGTTCATGAATTAACTGTCATGTCCTGATTCCACAGGCCAATGGCTTCCTTGATGGTGTAAGTTTAGTCTACGTGTTATCAAGGTAATCAACCCTGAAACCTCAGCCTAGATTGGCTTTTCTTCAGTCCTTCTGACAATCGGTAGCCTATAATAAATCCCTTTTTGTTTAAATAAACTAGAACTGATTTCAATCTGTGTGATTGAAACCAGAGTCATACAACAACTTTCCAGGATGTTTGTGGCAATTAAATGAAATAATACCTATACCTACCTACAATAATCATTTACATATAGAGAATGCATTACCTTTCTTCAAATTAAAAATAATCTTACTTTGTTAACTCCGTATTTCTTAGGTGTGGGATAGTCTGATGCAAGCTCATTGAGGATGAGACCCAGGGTTGATTCATCTGTCCATTGCTCTAAATACCCAGCACCATGTATTTCTACATGGCTGACACCTACTAATACATTTTGAATTAAGAGAGGTAAAGAGTGATAAGGAATATTTTTCATGCAACTAATACATTTTTAAACTAATAAACTGTCATGAGCCATTGTACATTTTGACGTTTTTAAGGAAGAAACAGAGAAAACGTCGCTGCTTATTCTTGATTTTCTTTAAACCTCAGTGACTAAACAAAAAGCTAAAAATGTGACCTATGCAGCTTGGTTTTAATTTACTCACTGGATGCCTTTTCCACTGATGGTACATTTCAATGACAAAGGGAAATAAATACAACCATTGTTTAGGTCTGTTTTTAGGAGAAGTGTTCTGAAGTCCTCTTGTAAGATGCTTCATGTGAGATGCCAGAGAATATTTCTATATAGAAAGTGTGTGCTTAATTTAAATATGCTAAAGAGAGGACAGGAGATCTATCAGTGGTCCTGTCAGTGACAGGGGCAAACGGTCCTAATGCAGTTCTACCAAATGTACCACAAATCTCATTTGATAATTTTCCTCACCTCCTCAAGGGCGTAGTTGACCCGCCTGTGTATAGTTTCTGTAAAGGCTGGTGGAAAACAAGCCCAATTCCTATTTGTTTCTGACGCTTTGAAAAGAATTATTTATTGCTTTGATGGGAATGTGCTTCTCTCTCCTCATACTGAACCTTAGTACTGTGCTTCTGGAATGATAATAATCTATTTCTTTCCTCACACTACTGGGCCCACAGTGACCCCGTCTGACCCAATTGAAATTGATTTTGTTGTTGAACTCCTAGCTGGTGCAAATTAATCTTAGATTCATACAAGATCAGGGAAGCAAGACAGAGAGTACAAAGACCTCAAGTACTGAGGGAAAAATTAGTTCTGGAGAAGGTATTTTAAGTTTGGCAAGATAAATGGCCACAATGACTTGCTTTGATAGAACATCTGCAGGAAAGGGGAAGAGAATGACAGGGGCTCTCTGAGAAAGGCTGTAATTTAATAGCCTAATTTCCTGCCCAGCCCTGCAAAAGTATCTGCTCCTGAGAGCTGATGGAAATCACCAGGGGTTTGATTTGGTCCCTAGTGTGGAATAAGCTGAGACCCATCTTCCTCTCAGACTCTTGAGGCAACATTACTTAGCAGGCCAGGTTTCTGACGCCTCATTATACAGTAAACATTTGAAGGTTTTGCTAAGTTTATTCCCGACCCCCAAGAGGGATTGGTGATGCCTGTCTGCCATGTGACACCTATGTTCATCCTCCATTTAGTGGAGGAAAGTGATTTTTTTTCGGGGAGAGCTTTTTTAACTTACTATTTCCCCTAATAAACAAATACAGCTGTGTTGCCTCACAGTTGAAACATGCATCTCTGTCTTTAAAGGGGTCCCCGCGTCCACATCTAAGCTCTGCTTACTTTTTACATCCTCCCCACATCTACTGAAATAGCTCTAGTACACATTTTCTGATTCTTATAAAGGGACCGTTCTAATTAGTTCTCTAACACACTGAGCTCATTTCCACTCTTTGCGTGGTTCCCCTCTGAACAGTACACTCTTTGACTGGCCTTGGGGAAATCCTATACTCGGGGTCCTGCTGCCTGTACTGGATTATGGACGCTCCCTGATTCCTGACTCACCGCACTGAACACAAGGGCCAGTGGAACAGACACGTGTGTGCTCCTGGTACTTGCAGGCTTCTTAGCCCTGAAATGTCAAGATCCGAGTAATGGATTCTGAAGTCACTGTTTTATCAAAACGAAAACCAGGGCTCCACTGCTCCCCTAATCACCCCAAATTTCATCTTCACACAGATGCCATCATCATTTTAATTTCTATCTAAAAATTTTTACACAAATAAATTTTCAAAAAACTTTGAGTGACACTAATGCCATGTTATAATTAAAATGTGATGACACTGGGATTTTCTTAGGGTTTTTAAACTTATTTGTTTTATAATAATGTTTAGCTGCCAAATACCAGTATTTTAAAACTTATCTCTTTACAATTAATACATTTATTTTAGCTGAAAACAAAATAAGATATTACTTTTTAAAATGTTTAATGTAATCAATTTAACATAATTGAAATCATAGTGGCAAACCTGCTCTTTTCTTGGAACAATGTGTTACAATTTCTATTCTTCTATATGGATTCTATAATAATAATTTTAATGTATTGTAATGTTCCATATTTTGTTATTATTTATAGTATTGGAGGAACATATCCATTGTATATGTTTATGTTTTTATTAAATGATTAGTTTTTGAATAAGTTCTAGGAGTTCAATTTATGGAATGTAAAAGTATACAAACATAGATGATTCTTGCTATTTTTTGACTTTTTATTTTTTTTACAAAAGGGTTACATCAATTCTCAGAGCCACCAACAAATGCTACCTGTTTATGCATGCATGTGTGTATGTGTGCACACATGACCAAATTGCATCCATTTATATTGATCTTAAAAAATAAGGATTTGTAGTACCTTCCAGACTTCTTATACATAAAGGCTCCACAGAGTATTTCAGAGAATTATTGCTCTATTCAATCTTCCACCAGTGCAAAAATAATTTAAATGGAAAAGCTCATTGTAGTTGGAGAGGATCTGGCATAAAACCTACAATTTGTGGATGGGCAATTCTATGATGTTCTTATTCAAAGAAATGATGTCTTTGCCTGTAAAACCAAACATGACCTCTGAGTCTAATTCACTTGGGTGTATTTATTTATGCTTTTAAATAGGTTGCATATTAAGTTTATCATAAGGGTATTTTAAAAGAATGAAGTGAAAACATGTGAACTTAAAAGACACATTAGAACTCCTAGGAAATGGATCAAGTGTGAAAATGAAGCTATGACAGAACTATTTGAAGAAGAAAAGTATATGGCCGGCTCTTGGATTTCTGCATAAAGTACTCTGAATTATGAAAAGTTATTTCTTCCTGAGAGGTAGTCCGTCACTGGATTAAATGCCAAATGGACCTGCTTGATTTAAGAGGATTCCATTCACTTGAAACTGAAAGACATTTAAAGACAGCTAAAGAATTAAGGATCCTTCTTTAATTTAAGAACAATACAGTAAGTTCCCTACATACAAATGACTTCTGTTCAGAGAGCGCATTTGTCAGAGTCTAATTTGTTTGTGAGTCCAATTTGTTAGTAAGTTAGCCTAGGTATCCAACTAACACAATCGTCTCTATAGTTCTGTACTCTAATAGGTTTATAATACTTTTCACACAAAAAATACAGGAAAAAAAAGTGCAAAAAATAAGGAAAACTTTTTAATCTTACAGTACAGTACCTTGAAAAGTACAGAAGTACAGTACAATGGCTGGTACACAGGGGCTGGCATCGAGTGAACAGCAGGAAGAGTTACTGACTGGAGGAGGGAGAGGAGGTGGGAGATGGTAGAGCTGAAGGATCGTCAGCAACAGGAGACGGAGGGCAAGCTGCAATTTCACTCGCACCTGATGTTGACGGAACGCATATTCAAGTCTTTGAAAGTTTGCAACTTGAAGGTTCCTATGTAGGGGACTGACTGTAACACAAATTAAACAACTCTCCCACCCCAGTGGATGAACGTTCATGAGCACTCCATTGGCTGAAGATGTCAAGTCCAGGTGGGTGGCAATGCTTTGGCTTGAGGTTCCTCCACTATTTTTCTAAGAAAACTCTGAAATGCCTACATTTTCTTCCAGTGAGGGTGTGTGCAAACAATGCTTATGATTTGGGTTTTCCTCAAGAAAATTCTAGGGAGAAATACTAAGCAAATTATTGGAATTCCCTCTAAAGGTCTAAGGTACTTGATGAGAGTCGGGGTGTAAATGCTGAGACTAGATCATTTATATGTCTTTGGCTTTTGTTTCTTAGCAGACAAAAATGCAGACAAAAATGCCAAACTGTCGATCTCAACAATCTGTTTTTCCAAGGAGGCATTTCACGTGCATTGGGAAAGATGAGTTCCACATGTGCATGAAGCAATTCTCACAAATCCAAAATATCTAATGATAAGCTCATGATACATGAGCAGTTACTCTCTGGTTACTAATTGGTACAAAATGTTAGGAATCAGTGGCATGTAGTGTTTACTGATTTAACCAGGCAAAGCAGGTTATGTTCACTTAGTCATGGACTAATCCTTCAGATAATCAATACTGTAATTACAGTATATAAAGAAACAACAAGGAAAAGGAAGTTGTAATAGCTTATTGTAAATGACGTCTTTCTGGTGTCTCTGGAACATTTCCCAAAATAACTACAGCTCATTTTTTTACATTGTGCTTCACTCTGCAGATATATAAATCAGATGATTATCTAATTGGATTTGGATTCTTTCAAAAATTGTTAAATTTGTAATTTCTTCTTCTCACAGTGTGTTTGGGAGTCATAATACACAAGACAAATGGTTGGGAGCATAATTAGGGCTCAAGAATAGAGCATATGTTACATTTAACCTTGGGAATATAGAGGTTGAAATGCAGTTTGTTTAACCTTGATTTTAAGATCTAATGAATAAAGTGCCTGCTAACAAGGAAAAAAATGTCATTGTAATCATATAAAAAGACCCACAGAATTAAATTCACATACAGTTAAAAATTATCTCTATTATTTTACAATATTGTCAACTAATATTAAACTCTTTAAAGCTTTTACATTAAAGTTGACTAGAAAATAAAGAGTCTCATTTGATCAGTAATATACTCTGGGAAGGTCTGTTTTTCTGTCACTGATTTTCTGGTTTACTTTGAAGAAATCTCACACTGGCTACCTCTTTATTTGTTAATTCAGTTCTACAGTGAATCAATGAATCACATAACGTAAGTAGACAAAGCACTTTCTGGACTGTTTGGGGCATTAAAGCATCCTAGAATTTCTGTCCAGTAATCTGTATAGGACACACAGCCATTTAGAACATGTTCTCATACAAGTTTAGTTCAATATTGCTCATCTGGGAAAAGGAGAAAAAGAACTATCACGGACCTTTTTCCAGGCTGTGATTCCATTATTTAAGAAAGACAAGTAAATGTAAGGGAAGACAATCAAATAAGTAATTTTGAAAGACATCACTTACCCTGACACAGAGGGCACAGAGGGGACTGGGGGTGCTGGAAGCAGCGGCCACTCGTCTTCCGCTCCTATCACGCGTTCCGCGATCTGCTCCTGATGCTACTAAGTCCCCTGGTGATCCACCATGGGACACAGCTCTTCATTTCTTTCCACTCAGACCTTTCCCATGAAATCGCAAGCCTTGTCTCAGCATCCTTAACCCTAACGTGTGGTTAATAATGTGATCTCAAAGATGACTGACAATGAAGTGAAAGTCTTCACGTAAAGTGTTAAGTTTGGTACTCAGCACGGTGTGAGAACTCAGTGCAGGCCAACTACTATTATTATCACTATTATTATCACCACCATTGGCTGTCATTGACATAACATTAAGTTATAGAAAATTCCAAGCATAAACCATGCATTCAAACTTCCAGAGTTCCAAAATGAGGACATATGGATCATTAAACCCTGCCTCCTGAAAACATTCATATCACACAGTATTCTCCTGCCTTAATCCTGAATCTGGTTTATTGATTGATTGATCAATCGATTGACTGATTGGAAATATATCTGGTGTACAGTAATATTATGTAAATTACAGGTGTACGATATGGTGATTCACAATTTTTAAAGATTATACTCCATTTCTAGTTATTATAAAATATTGGCTATATTCTCTATTTGTACAATATATCCTTGTACCTTACTTTATACCAAAGAGTTTTTACCTTTTAATCCCCTACACCTATATTGCCCCTCCCCCTTCCCTCTCCCCACTCATCACCACTCGTTTGTTTTCTATATCTGTGAGTCTCTCTCTTTTCTGTTCGATTCACTTGTTTGTTGTGTTTTTTTAGATTCCACATATAAGTGATATCATGCAGTATTTGTCTTTTTCTGTCTGACTTATTTTACTTAGCATAATGCCCTCCAAGTCCATCCATGTTGCCTCAAATAGAAAATGTCATTCTTTTTTATGGCTGAGAAGTTTTCCATTGTATATACACAAATGAAGATGCTATAGACAATGTTTGTGTCCCCCAAATCCATAAGCTGAAACCCTAATCCACAAGTTAATGGTATTAAGAGGCGGGGACTATGGGAGGTCTTCAGTTTAGGAGAGCAGAGCCCTCATGATGGGATTAGTGCCCTTATAAGAAGAGACAAGAGTGAGAGAGAGAGAGAGAGAGAGAGGAGAGAGAGAATCTCCCTCCGCCATGAGAGGACATACTGAGAAGGTAGCCATTTGCAAAACTAAATAAGAGTGCCACCCTCTGACCATGCTGGTATCCTGATCCAGACTTCCAGTCTCCAAAACCATGAGAAATAAACTTGTGTAGTTTATAAGCTGCTCAGACTATGATACCCAGATATGAAGAGCATGTCGGGCCTGAAGGGGAGAGGTCGAGGGAGATGGCAGAAGAAGCAAGCTCCAGGAGGTGGAAGGGTGCACACCTGATGGAGAAAGTGAGATGCAAACGCATGCTCAGGTTGGTTCCCACGTTTTCCCTCCTTCTTTCTGAGTCCTCAGCCTTCTGGTCATGTTGGTTTTTCTTTTTCTTTTCTTTCTTTTTTTTTTTTTTTCAGTTGAGCTCATTCTTTAGTCACTTCACAGTACTTTTTGAAGACCTGCCATGTACCAGATGGTATCCTCGGTGTTCTAGTTGAACAAGACAGAGAAGTCTCCCACCGTCAAGGAGTTTATGGGAGCTCCATGCCCCAGGTATGCACAGGGGAGAGGGAAAGTTAAGGGGCAGAAAAGGAAAATCAAACAAAGAAGAGAGATGGGGGCTTGGGGTGGGAGACAGAAGACATAAGCAGCGGTGATGTTTCTCTTCTTCAAATCAGGAACATATAGGTCTGGGTGAATTCAGTGCCACATCTCTGGGTCTGTGGGTGACCTCTCTCTCTTTCTCTCTCTCCATTTCTGTGAACATAGAGAAAGGGAAAATTCTACTTTGTTGCCACCCAAATTCCACCTCCACTCCTGGGGAGAGATAGATGGGTCCACACTGGTCTTCCCTCCTCACAGTGGGATAGAGGATCACGCCCTTTGCAGGGCTGCCATATAGATTCTCATACTGAAATTTGCCTCCTACTCTCTTACCATTTCTTCTCTAGATCTGAGATCCTCAGGACACCCTTCCCCCTATGGGAACTTTTCTTCCAAATGAAGTCCTCCTTGGAATCACAATATGTAAGACAGGTAGTTGATCTGCTGAGTGCTGAGGGCAAAGTGTCTCTCTGAACAGCTTCCTTGTGGTCGAAACACTAGCGGCATCCATTGACATAAAAGGTGACCATGTGTTGTGTCTTGCCCGGGACTGTTCTGGTTTATGCTTACTGTCCATCCGTTACTGTGAGTACTGCCCTCTCTCACTCTAATAGCATCTGGTACAGACAATAAATAAAGTTCATGGTCAGTCTATTGCTAATTAATTGGCAACCAGAGACCTGCTTAAAGTCATACAACTAGTTAGAAACAGTCAATAATGAACCCAGATTTCTTGGGTGTCCCCTCTTAATATTCAGGATTTTCCCTCTATGAATAGAAAAATTCCTAACCAATGTCTCAGGTGATAGCAGTTAGGCTGGTCAGCTTCTGGAGGCTGAGGAAGAGCAGTGGGTCTGCTTCCATATTAAAACATAATAATAATAAACCATCTTGCTGTATGTTAAGAGTTGGCTAGAAATGTGAGGTATACATAGTGCTGAACTTAGAGGGCACACAGTTTCAAAACTAATTCCCATAGCTATATAGGAATACATCTCAAAACAATTGAACCAGTCAAGTTGTATGAGGCCCTAGGTGTTTGAAACAAAAAATTATTCAACTCTTTCTGTCAGATTACTCACTGGTAGCTGCAGTTCCCAAAGGCTGCCATCTGGGAACCCATCTAGGTCAGCTCAACCAGGAAAGATGTTTTCCAGATACAACAATCACATTGAATGCAATGCAATTTGTTAAACGCTCACGGCCACCTGATCCTGGACCATGCTGCTGTCCCTTTATTTCACTCCTGTCCACCACCCCCTGGACAGTGCAGGCAGGCCAGACTGCATGTGAGCTGGGGGGACAGGCCCTGGGTTTGCCCACCAGTCACAGGGGAGCTCCTGCAATCCTACCCAGAGGGCTTGAAACTAATACTGAGGCCACATCATTCATACACAGGATTAAACCTGGGGCGATGAAGCTCTTGACTACCATTAACATTTTGGGTTGGTTGTTTCACATTTAATTCTAAATTGACACCTTTACAGGCTTGGGGACAAGGGAAGATGGATGCCTGGGGGAACACAGTCAGATTGGGGTATGTAGGAACTCACTTCTAAAACATGCAGAGCAGTCCCTCAGATACCTTCCTGCTCGTGGCCAGACAGTTCTTCACATGGACAAGAAATCTCTGTCCTTGTAGAACAGTAACATACGGCCAACTCCTGCCCTACTGTCCTGACCCCTGGTCCTCATCTGACCTCTGCTCTCCCTTTGTGGCAGAGATGAAGCTTGCCTGGGACTAAGGCTATCAGAATGAGTTCATTGCCATTTCTCCACCCAGACCTCATTGACTCTTACGAACAGCCAGACCAAGGATCGCTAGTGCCTCGGATTCCACAACCCTAGAATTTCTCCACCTGTAATTCTGATGTCTGCATTGTACAGTGAGTTAATTACATAATATTTTAATGGTGGGACATCTTTAAGGTTCTGTGAAACTACTGAATTGTCCATGGTGTGGTCACCTCCTTTTACTGATGTGCAGAGGCTTTACTTTCCTGTACTTGCCGTGGGTTTTCAAGGTAAAAAGGAGGTAATCTGCATGAGCAGTCGGCCTTCCCAGGGACCCTAGGTGCAAACAGATCTCCTGTTTGTTTTCTTGTTGTGTTATGCCCTGAGGATCTACATAGGCTTGCAGGGACATGTGGAGGAATGCAAGTGTGTCTGGGACACAGAAGAGCAGCATAACCCACCCACGTTTTCCTTATACTAATTCCTCACTCTAATGAGATCCTCGGGGGCAAAGCCAGTTGAAAATGAAAATAAATAAATAAGCCAACCTCTGGTGGCACTCAGGAGGCAAACCTGAGACCCGTCCTCACTATAAATCAGGTCTATTAAGTACATCTCTGTACAAATATAGGGCAAAGCATTAGAAACCCTGTTTTTCAAGGAGATATAAAAAATCTTGTTTACTACATCTTTGAACACTTCTAGAAAACCACTAAGTTTTCTAAGTATGTAAGGAAACAGCTTGTGCCTACTTCCTCATCCATTTCTACAATAAAAAGAAAGCCAAGTGTCATGCAGGTAAACACACCTGTCATTAATCACTCTGCAACTGAAAGAGTGGTCATATATTGCTGGGTGCCCAACAAACTGACATTTGTGTTTGTGGTTTCCAGCTTTGTCATTCATTGTTTATAGTTAATTTCTTGGTTTTCTCTCTTCTTTTCTTTTTTCCTTCTGGAGGAGTGCACATCAGAACACAATTTACAATGGAACCACTTACACCTAAACTTTCAACTCTAGAGTATTTGACAACCTGTAATACACAGAAAGACTGCCACCCACAGGTTTTGGTTTTGTAACTTGAGGAACTTTGGCTGGCCTAAAGCAAATTAAAATCTGTAAAGATCAGTGAGTCTTGCCTTTTCAAGCAAAATTATACTTTGATTTTTTTCCAGTTTTATTGAGATAGTACATTGTATAAGTTTAAGGGGTACAGCATGATGATTTGATGCGTGTATATACTGGGGAATGATTACCATGATAAGGTCAGTTAACATCCATCACCTCACATAGTTACAAATTTTATACTTTAATTCAAGAAATTAGTGAGAAAGAGAAATTAGAGCACATGAGGATGAAGATGACTGATGTGTTTTCCCACTCCCTTTTCCAGGCTAAATGCAATGCCAAGGGACACAAAATGTCACTCACACAACTTTTGAGCTGAGCCTGAGGGAGGGAGTGGAGTTAGTGACCTTTCTGAAAGGCCCTGGACCGGGGATTTCCATGGCTCTCTGGAAAAGAGTGATGACCGCACAGCACCTGTCAGGTACCCAAACTGGTCAGGTGCACCAGAGAGCCATGCCAGCAGCACGGTGGGAAAGATCATTTCCCTTTCTTTTCTTTGCCCACTTCACCCAGAGAAGTGATTGTGGGCTATGCTGACATCCAGGTCCATTCTTCTCAAACTTATTTGGGGTAGGAAGTAGCAAGCTACTGCCAACCTTTTATCGACAAAATACATTTTATGCAAAGGACTTTGGATTGGAGATTTGTATCATGTTCTCTTTTGCTGAATTCCTGCACCTGTCTTTGGGAAATACTCACACATTTCTGCCTTAATATCTTGCATCAAAACAACAGAATACAGTCTTAATATTAGTGACATTTGATCCCCAGAAAAGGTATTTTTTAAACATCTCCCACTTTGGGTATTTGGTTAAAGAGAGGGCATATGACAACTCAAAAACCCTTGTGGGGTTGCTTGCCTAGACCCATGTGAGGGGTACTAGAGTTATAACTCACATGCACCACTACATTTTTCTTAGAACATTGCGAAACAATGCAAATAATGCCCTTCAAATATGGACAATTGGCTCTTTCTTACACTTATAGCAGTGAAAATTAAATTTTCCATTAGCCAGTTTGGATTGTTTCTTATTTTCCAAATACATCTCTCTAGGAGATAAGCAACTCCCTTACTGAAGAGACATTTTTGTCTTAATCAGATGGAAATTAGGGATCAATTTGTTGATGAGGGGCATGAAGGGAAATTTTTGAGCTTCGCATCCATTGATCATTAAAAAGATGTCTGGTGCTGGCACATAGGTCCAGAGCAACTGAAATGGCAATGATGTTTCCACGAGGGATCGCGAGTATGGGGGAGAGAACTTGTCTTCAGGGCACCCAGCCTTGCTCTGTCACAGTAGAGATGTCCTTGGCCCCAGTGAGTTTCTTCACTTTACACTCAAAGTAACATTTTAAGAGCAAAACATGGTATAGGATTTGTTTTCCCTAAAAGATAAACTACCATTTAAGAGTTTTCATTCTAGGAAGTTAGATGTGACAAAAAAATTCCACACAGTGTAAGGATTTCTTTTTGAAAATAACTCTTAAAAAGATCACAGTTTCCTCTACATCTGAAGATAATCCATTGTGATGTTGTTTGGTTTACCTGAGCATGAAAACCAAAAAGCAACTAAAATATTAGATAAATCATCAAAAAATGCAGCTCACGCAATGTCACCAAGCCTCTTAAATTAGATACAGTGGTTGAATTTCATCCTTACGGCAGCTGTAACAAATATCTTGTGGGTGTCAGCCATTTATTGAAAGTCATTATTATCCTAAAATCAGCAAGTTTTCAGTGTCTTTCACATTACTGCCAAGTTTTGATTAATTTGAGCACAGAAACAACAAGAATTGTTTTCGACTGGCATTTTGCTTTTTAGGGGAAAGTAAATCCACCACTTTATCTGGTTTTCCATCACAAGGAAGTACATTTTAAGATGCTCACACTCAAATTCTGCTTCATGTGTCAGCATGCAGTTAGCTTTCAAAGCCTTAGACACTTACCTCTACAATACTGTATGGTCATAATTGAGCATTTTGCAGACCCAAAGGATCTGTAATAGTACCATTTTTCACAGAAAGACTCCATTACCTTCTCAGACTCTAATTACCACTCAGGAGGTTCAGGTTTACACTCTGGGCTCAATTCTGGCTCTTTGAGAAACAGAGACCTGAACTGTTGAATCATACTGGATGTCACTGCAGTTATCAGAAGCTGGGATATTAATCACGGCCACCATCCTGTGTACCACGTGGTATTGTTGCCTGATTTCTCTCAGTAGAAAATCAGAGCTGAAGACCAGTGGGCACTGTGCTCTGTGTGTTTCCTGCATCCCATTATTCCGTTCTCTCAACTATTCTAAGATGTAAGCATTGTTCTCACCCACACTGTATAAGCGAGGCAACGGAGGCTTCAAGAAGTGATGTCTAGCCACCACACTCAAAACCACAGGGATTAGAAATGATGGATCAAGAGGCACCTTGTACCCCGTGTGACCCCAAAGTCTGAGCTATACTGCTCTGAAAGTGCATTCCACCTGGCCAACTCCATGGCCTGGGGTCTGTATCCCCAGAGCAAGTTTAAGAATGGAATACTAGTCAGACGCACAGCTGCAAGGACCAAAGTGGAAGATGTGTTTTGAGCGACCTTCCTGGAGAATATTCTGCTCTATCCATTTGTGTTTACTCTTTCCCAAATGTCAGCCACCAGATGTAACCTGGTAACTTGTTTTTCTTCTTGTGGTTACTGTTGAAGGTGGGAAGAGTAGAGACCTTGATCTAATTTTTGTTTTTTGCAGTCATAAATACTTAACAAACTGTTTCCCGGTGTCCTCTTTAAGCACTTCTGAAAGGCATTATTTTTTTAAGGAAATGACCTTAAATTCCTGGACACACTTAAATGATCCAGTAATGAACATTTGATCTAAACAGGGTCAAGGAAAGCCCCAACTCCCAGAAATGCGGGGACAATAGAATGGAGAAGAGCAGGTGTGGGATGAAAAAGAAATGACATTAGACCATGGAGGTATCTGAAAGCTACGCTGAATGCTGCTGGACTAAGCAGCTTGGACTTTATAAAGCTCCCAGTGAATGGCGAAAACACAAAGGTTCCCTTAGCTCTGTCTTTTAAGAGACCTGGCCTTCCACACATACACACATTCAGTAATTCCCGGGTTGACATTTTCTTTTCTCTGATTCTCCTAGAGTTTTCTGACCTTTGCATAAATGCTGGAGAGGAGGCTGCTTGTCTGCAACAGTGTGTGTCTCTTAGAGTGAGGGGGGATGGGCAGGGTGTCAGGAAGTGGGATTTGAGGAGCTTTGTCTGCATTAAATGCTTCTAATTTTGGAGCAGAGCATGAGTGGAGAGAGAGCCATGGGGGCCAATTAAGAGGAGACAGTGGACTCCAGGGACATTTGGCTCAAGCCATGTGGCACCACAGCCATGTCATTTCCAGGCTGGCCTGTGATTGTGCATCTCGCTTCCCAGGGAGAGGTGCAATGAGAGAAGATGAAGGAGGGAAGGAAATATCCCACAGGGAAAAAAAGGAAGAGAGCAGCCTCAAAGTGACACTGCTTCAGGCAGGCTGTGTGCTCAGGATGCCAGGCAAAGATGAGGTCTGCTCTTCAATACCTAAGGGTTTTGCTGTCAAAACAATGGTGAGAGCCTACGTCTTCATAATGGATGGTGTGTGCAAGGACTTTTCTGTGTCATCTGAGAGTACAGCACAGCCCCCTCACATCCAGTCAGCTATTCAATGGAAACTTCTCTCAGGTGAAGCTTAAAATTATGCAAACGGAAGAGCAGAATGTATACACTCAGTTTCTACCATCTTCCAAAGGAGTCAACTTCCTAAGATGTTATAAGAAATTCCCCTAGCCATGTTTTCTAAATTATACTGTTCTCAACGGCCCCAGGACAGTTTATCTATTCATTATGTTTTTGTTTTTGTTTTTTTTGTTTGTTTGTTTTTTGCATGCCCACCTGTCTGTTAAGAGGCAAGTTAGGCAAAGAGGGGCTTACAAATTCGTAGGGGCAATAAAGCATGCTGATCTGATGATGATTTTGGAGATGGGTAATTCAGTGCCTTGCACAGGTCATTTTGTGGTGGAGGTACATTTGCTCCTTTCCAGAAGCAGTTCCTTGATAACAGGAAGGTGTGTCTTGTAGCTCTGGTCAGGTGCCCCTTGCTGGATGAGTTTCACAGCATGAACTGTTTATTTTGGTTGAACCTGTTACTGCTGGAGCAAGCTCATTTTTTTTGCTTAGAATTCTTTTTTTTTTGTGAATGGCAAATAAGCTCAAAAGGGCTCCTGGTGAACAGGAAGAAAGATTGTTTTATGAGTTGATGGGCTCCTCCTTTGGGGCATGTAGAGATCAAAGCCAACGAGTATTACACAAAATACATCACAAAATAAGGTTCTAATCACTGTACACTTATCACCAGATGCTGTCAATAATGGGATTGAACTAACATTCTCCACCTAATAAAATGGTTAAGAGATATACGTTCAGGACATTAGTCACACACACACACACACACACACACACACACACTGTGTGTGTGCATGCAGCATCTTAGACAGTGTTTTTCCATTACACATGTTTGTGTGAACCAGGAAGGAACTTCTCATGCTAATTAATTTCAAGTTTAAAACCTTTAGGAATGAAGTGATTGTGTCAAAATGAGGAGCTCTGGTCCATGTTTACCGGGTCTTGGTCACTGGTGTGTCCCAGTGGCACCTGGGATGGGGCACTGTAACCATATATTATAGTTAACTTCTCAGTCTTCAGAAAGAAAAAATAATGCCACCACTGTCACCACCATCACCCCCAAAACCAAAAACCTAGTATATCCTAGAAATCTAATTGATTCTCATAATCATCACCAACACCACTATCATGCATGTATTAATAGCTGTGAGACATTCATTTTGCTGATGGTTTGCATATATAATTTGCTGATAACTTTATAAAGCTAATTATTAGTAGTATTTCAATTGTTACTAATATCCCAGTTTTTAAAGTGAGAAAATCAGCATTCAGACAGGATTACCTGTCTGAGGTTATACAGCTATTTAATGACACAGCCAGAATTTGAACCAAAAATGTAAACTTATTCCTGCTTTTCTCCTTAATTTTGAACACACTTATTGAGCATCTCTTACATGACCATCACCGTCTTAGAAACAAGGGATTCATTAACAAACAAAACAGGGCAAAGCCAATGCCCTTGTGGAAATTACATTACAGTTGATAAAAGAGGTAAATGAGCAATATGATCTGTGATACGGTCAGGGGTTCTAAGGAGAAAAGTGGAGCAGAGGAAACAGCTGGGGTTACAGAAGGCCACAGCATTTTGTGTGTAGAGCATGTATTCCATCAGACGTCACGGTAGTTGTTTCTATCACAAGGATAGATGTTACACTCCTTGAAGACATTATTTATATCTTATACCTCCTTCCTGTCACAAGCTTTCACACACACACTCATAGGAGCAAACCAAATATATCATATAATTGGGTTAAATATAGTTAGTTTGATGACTTGTCCCAAAATAGCTTTCACACCATCTCATGTGTTCACAGGCAGTAAAGACTATTAAAGATGGCCTGGGCTATAGGGCAGGGCTAATGGGCACCTGGGCCGTTGTAGGTATAGCTTGTATGGTCTTGGACGTGAAAGTTACCTCTTTGAGCCTCAGCTTTTAATTAGTAATAGAGGTATTATTATTCAGATTATTAGTTTGATCCTTGCTCTGCTACTTTTTGTCTCCGTAAAACTCTCCTGGCTCTGTTTTCTTGGATGTAATATTTGGTTAACAGGAAAGCCTCACTATTTGAGAAGGGGCTCACTTTATATAATATATGGGAAAGCTTGTATTAAACAGCAGATGCTGTCTAAACATCAGTGTTTTTCTGTTTGTTTGTTTGTTTGTTTGTTTTCTTTTTGAAGTTCCTCAAGTGCTAGGGGATGCTTTTCTCTTCTGGAAGCATGTTATTATTTCTGGTGAATATTGCATCTGTATGCAGCCCTTTCCAATGGTAAATAAAAGTATTCGCATAGGAGAAGGCAAGATGGGAAATCACACAGGAATTGTGAGAAACAGCTGAGCGTGTTTAGAATTAAATGAAACTTGCCGGCTACATTATTATTTCTTTTAGAACAGTTTTTTTGTAATTAATTTTCCCCATTGTAATGACTGGTGGATTATCAATATAGTTGATTATCAGATGAAGACAGCATGATTTCTTTGAAAACTGTGAAGAGGGAAGTGAGAAGGAAGATGGGAATTGTGAAATTCAAAATCAGTACATTTGTGACATTGTGAAGCAATCATCTGAGAATATTATGCATTAGAAAATTGGACCATTTGTTGTTAATGGTAGCTGTAAACTCTGTGATGAGAAGTGTTTCCTAGTAGATAGCAAATTACAGAAATAGGCCAAGAGTCACAAAACCAGTTTCAACAGCAATCTTTTATATTACTGTGAATACTTCATATGCAACCTCCTGGGCAAATGTGTATCACTTTTAATACAGAACTATGCTTGTTTAACAAAATATTTTTTATGTAATAAGTTGCACATTTTAGATTTTTTTTTTTTTTTTTTTTTTTTTTTTTTTGCGGTACGCAGGCCTCTCCCTGTTGTGGCCTCTCCCGTTGTGGAGCACAGGCTCCGGACGCCCAGGCTCAGCGGCCATGGCTCACAGGCCCAGCCGCTCCGCGGCATGTGGGATCCTCCCAGACCGGGGCACGAACCCGTGTCCCCTGCATCGGCAGGCGGACTCTCAACCACTGCGCCACCAGGGAAGCCCCTAAGTTGCACATTTGAAAAAATAAACTTCTTTAAAATTTTTCAGGAAAAGCTTGATAATTTCATAAAGCGAAAGGAAATATACAGATATCAGCAATAAAATTAAGATATTTTAAATACTATCATTTATAATGCACAAATTTACTCTGTATGATTTTTTTACATCTTTATTGGAGTATAATTGCTTTACAATGGTGTGTTAGTTTCTGCTTTATAACAAAGTGAATCAGGTATACATATACATATGTTCCCATATCTCTTCCTTCTTGCGTCTGTATGATTTTTTGAAACTGTAATTTCCTTTTTCACTCTGCCATGTATTGTGGCTGCTTTCCATGCCAATTAGAAATATCTATTATGCTGTTTTCTGCCCAGTATTGCATTCAGGTTATCGTCCACCCAGGTCCAACTATAGAGCATTTGAGAGGTCTTATCTGAGTTTTGCTATTCTTCTTCCCCTGACTAAATTTTCTACATATTCTTACATTTCCCACTCATTATTTTTTTTTTTTTTTTTTTTTTTTTGCGGTACTCGGGCCTCTCACTGCTGTGGCCTCTCCCGCTGTGGAGCACAGGCTCCATACGCACAGGCTCAGCGGCCATGGCTCACGGGCCCAGCCGCTCCGCGGCATGTGGGATCCTCCCGGACCGGGGCACGAACCCGTGTACCCTGCATCGGCAGGCGGACTCTCAACCACTGCACCACCAGGGAAGCCCCCCCACTCATTAATTTTTAACGTAGAATGGATGTACCGAAGAATGTGCATGTCTTTAATGGATTAGGATTCAAATATCAGTAAATCGGCCCTTCTTTGCTGGTTCCCTAATGAGGCTCTCAACAGTTTGTGACACTCTTGGAACAGATAAAAGCCTCCCAGAGTTGAGATGTCCTAGTCTTGTAACCGTCAGCATTGACAGCCCCATTCCAATAGCACTGGCACTGATAAGAATCTAATCATGATTATCCAGGATTCATTTTGCTTTTCACATTCCAGGATTATTATACATTGTTTTAATATAATCTTTTCTTGTTATAAACTTTTTATAGCAACACAGCTTTTACTGCATAAGAATACCTGCTAAAGACCATTTTGAACAAGGTGCACTGTCTGTTAATACTATTTAAAAAGAAACTCACAGTTGACATCAAAATAACTTTTGTATTTTCTATTCATGTTAATATCCAAAACAACCTATTACATACTAGATGCCAGAGATTAAAGATTTTCCACAATTTTGTTTTTTAGATGTTCCTGAAACCATAACTAAAATATATAGACATCATGTTTCTATGATTTCAGATCGTATATTGCAGCAGGTAACTTTCCAAATATATTTCAAGCCTACCATCTTCATATTAAGAATTATGAAATGAAAAGATCTCAAAGATTAAGTAGTCTATTCTGAGTCACATACTTCTCATGTATAACATGAAATAAATACCAGTCCCTGAATTTATATACAAGTTCAAACAGAATGACTCTTTGTGTAGCATAATCCTTGATTTTAACTTTGAAGTTAAGTTCATGCAGAAAAATCACACATACTAAGTTAATTAAATACTATGAATATAACATTCTGATTTTAAAATTAGAAAAAAGAGGGAAAAGTTTCAGAATGTCTCATCCTGAGATAATTCCTCTTATTTGCTGGTGCTTTTCCATGAGGAATGTTAAGTGCCTGGGTGCAGCTATAGCTTGTAATTCAGTGGGACACACATGGTGCCCCCTGATGAAATCTTTCTCCCTTTGGGAACTAGAATCTACAACCCTGCAAAGACTAGAGTTTCAGGAACGGAAACCACAAGTTCCCCAAAGTAGGTCCCTGGAAGTGACTTTAAGCAGAGCCATTCCTATTTCCACCCGTTGTTTCCCAGACCCACGTACCCTAATTGCTGGGGACTCAGCACCATACAAGGGTCATGATTTTAGGTGGAATTCCTAAAGAAGGCACACCGTATGTGTCAACTGGTGCAATCTTTCCAGCAGTATCACTATGCTCCACTGTACCAAAGGAGATGTCTTCCATCACCATGGTGTCATCTCAGATACAGAGTCTCTGTTGTGCCTTTGAGAGGCTGGCAACAAGCTTCAGTGTGGAGGGAAAAGGGGAAGAAACCAGGGATGCTATTGCCAGATGCCTCTTGCCTTGCTGTAAAGTGGAACACTTGGTGTTCTCTTAGCAGGCTCTGCCTTTCCCCAGTTATTGGTCTGCTGCTCAGAAGCAGACATTGGGCTAGATCCTGATGGGGACACATTTTGTCTGGTAGACCAATGTCTCCACATTCACTTCAAGAAAAGGAGAGCACTAGCCTCTAACAGGAGGAGTAGGGCTTTGCTAGGGTCCTGTGGGTTCAGGGGAGTCTGGAATGCAACTTTTCAAGTGTATCAGTGCATGTGTCCCAACCTCATCTGCCTGAGACCTACTTTTTCCCAGTCTGACCTGGAAGGTCTGCCTGGGTGAAGAGTTTGACCTATTTTGGAGCTGTGCCTCTCCTAGGACTTAGCTCTTTGCCAGCTGACACATGCTGGTGCCATCTGGGTGCAGGAGGTGACAGTCATGTCTATGAAATGTACCTCCGGCTTTTACACCTAGCCTTCAATTGCTGATTACAGGTTCTCATCTTTCATTATGTTTTTCCAAGTAATAATTTTCCCTACAATCCAATTAATTCCAATGTCTTTATAATAGCTATTTGTTCCATGTTTCTCAAACATCTGATGTATTCAATCTTTTAGTCCATTTCCTTCTACTGGTATGTTAACCCAGTTCATCCTCATGAAAATTCTAACAATTGTACTTCAACTTGTGCTTGGGACTATATGTGTTCCACATACTGCCTGTGGTGGGTTCCTCATTGCTGACCCTCCAACCGGTAGTTCAACTCCAGAATCCAATTTTAGTGTCTGCTTTCTTGGACCACGGTTGGTGTAACAGTTGAATGATGGTGTATTAGCTTCCTATGGCTGCCATAACGAAGTGCACCAAACTGGATGGCTTAAAATAACAAAAAAATTACTCTTTCACAGTTTTGAAGGCTATGAGTCAAAAATCAGGGTACCATTAAGGCCACGTTCCCTCTGAGGATTTGGCAAGAATCCTTTCTTGTCTCTTCCAGATTCTGGTGGCAGCTGTAGATCTTGGCATTCCTTGACCTGCAGCTACTTCACCCCAAACTCTGCATCTGTCATCATAAGATGTCTTCCTCTGTGTCTCTGTCTTCACATGACATTTCCCTTCTTATAAGGTCACCAATTATATTGCAGTAGGGCTCAACATAATGACCTCATCTTAACTAAACTACATCTGCTAAGACCCTATTTGCAAATAAGGTCACATTTACAGCTACCTGGGGTTAGGACTTCAACATATCCTTTGGGAAAACACAATATTACCCATAACATGGGTCCTCCAGGAGGTAGATTCTAAGATAAGATGTTTTTAGGAGGGTCAGTTGGATTAAGACATGTTCTAGGAAGGGGAGAATTCAGGGTTGCAGAGGAAGATTTTAAGTGGTGAGAAAGTCACAATGAAAACCTCAGCCAACTTGAGAGAAAACTCTAAATCTGGAATGAGCCCATAGAATTTTTCCATATTAGGACAAAAGGGCATGGACCAGTCACTGAATTCAGGCTACCCAAGAAAGTGGCCTTAACCTTTGAATAAGTGGACCACTTAGCTGAGGACTGTCAGCTGGCAGAATCTCCCATCCTCAGTCCTGAAGTGTCAAGGTGGGGAGAAGGGGTGTCGGCTTTCAGTGACACCTGCAGCCTTTCACAAGGTGTCCATATTCTTCACATTTATCTCCCTTTTGAGTTGCTGAATTACCTCTAAATACACTATAGACAAGTTAGAATAGTGATCGCCAAACAATGACCAGAAATCATGAGAGTGCATACTTCAGTTGTTAACAAAATTTTATTTCATGCAGATTGCTGATTCATTGGTCTTTGGAAAAAAAAATACACCAATTAACTAAGTAAATATTGCACATAAACTATTTCAAAGACAAAGTGTGTGAAGGGAAAGTAAAAGGTTTTTTGTAGTAGTAAGAATTTTGCAGACCACTGCTCTAGTTGTCTTTGAATATACCCACTCATGTTTCTTCCTTCCCCTGATGGAAGACCAGCCTCTGCACAAGGGCCGAGGATACCATGCCCCTGTTTCTTTGTCAGCCCCTCCAGTTTCCGCATTTTTGCCTCTCCCTCTCACCTGGCTCATCCTCATGAGCACACATGTCTGTGCACGAGCATCTCCTCTCATCTGGCTCATCCTCATGGACACACATGTCTGTGCACGAGCATCTCCCTCTCACCTGCCTCATCCTCATGGGCACACATGTCTGTGCACGAGCATCTCCCTCTCACCTGCCTCATCCTCATGGGCACACATGTCTGTGCGTGAGCATCTCCCTCTCACCCGCCTCATCCTCATGGGCACACATGTCTGTGCACGAGCATCTCCTCTCACCTGGCTCATCTTCATGGGCACACATGTCTGTGCATGAACATCTCCCTCTCACCAGGTTCATCCTCATGAGCACACATGTCTGTGAATGAGCATCTCCCTGTCGCCTGGCTCATCCTCATGGGCACACATGTCTGTGCGTGAGCATCTCCCTCTCACCTGGCTCATCCTCATGAGCACACATCTGTGCACGAGAATCTCCCTCTCACCTGGCTCATCCTCATGGGCACACATGTCTATGCACGAGCATCTCCCTCTCACCAGGTTCATCCTCATGAGCACACATGTCTGTGCACGAGAATCTCCCTCTCACCTGGCTCATCCTCCTGGGCACACATGTCTGTGCACGAGCATTTCCCCAGCAAACGTCACTTGACCTGCCACCACCACCCACTACAACTCAAGTCCTCTGTTCCCCTTCTTCCAAATTTTGTCCTTCCTATTTCTTGATTCCTAGCCTCTTTGTTGCTACACTTCTCAGAGAGGTTTTCTACTCAATTCTTTCTATTTTCTTATTCCCTCTGTCTGTCAGTTCCACCCAGACTATTAATTGAAATGGATTCTGCTAAAGCCAATAGATATTCACATGTTGTCAAATTCAATAAATGGCAGTCTGCACCATTACATTTCTTCTTATTTACCCAATCTCAGGAATGTTGGACACAGTTTATCATCCTTCTTTCTTTTCTTTTAATTTTTTTAAAATTTTTTTATTTTTATTTTTTATTAGTTTCTGCTCATCCTTCTTTCTTTAATCACTCTTCAAGGATTTCATGATTTCACTTACTCCTGCTTTTGCTTCCTATTGCTTCTCTCTGCCCTGGTTTATTTTATTTTTTTTCTTACTATTTCCCTGGTAACTTTTGAAACCAGTAAAATGTAGGAACCTCTTCCTCCTCACCCTCAGTCCTGACTTTCTTTCTCTTTCTGCATTGTATCTGATGGCTTTAACCACCACCCAGGCACTGACAATTCCAAAATGGACATCTCACACCCAGACAAAATCCAACTCTGTTTTTCATGTCTAGCTGTTCAGTAAACGTCTAAGACACAGCTTTGATTTTTTTAATTGACATGTCTAAATTGAATTCTAATATTTACTCTCCTAAACACATCCATGTCATTAGCTCCTAAAAAATCCTTTTCCCTCAGCATCCCTTGTCTCTGCCAATAGCACCAATCTCGAATCATTTGCTATAAACTCACTTCAATATTTGGAGTAATTTCTGAACAACCGCTCTTCTTCCCTTCAAAGAGTCCTGTGAATCATATATTCACAAGCCTCAAATCCATCAATTTCTCTCCAGTTTCACAGCTACCAACCTACCTCAAAAATTTTTCAAAAAATTCTTTGCAGTGCGTTTCCACACAGAAACTTCTTACATGCCCAAGGACGCACCGTGTGAGTTGGACCAAGAATCACTTACTTACCATTCTGTTTCCTCAGAAATGAGACTCCATTTCTGCCTCAGGACCCGCACACAAGATGCACCTTCAGTCTGGATGACCCTCTCTTTGTTCTTCTCCTGGTGGCTTCTTTTATACCTTCACGTCTCATCATAAACATCTCCGTAACAGTGACGTCTTTTCACCACTCACCACCTGAATCCTACCCTGCTTTCTTCCCCAGAGTCCTGATCATGCATATTTGTTGTTTTCCTTTTTATTATAGATGTCCATAGCTAAACTCTTCTCAGAAAGCAGGAATTATATCTCCTCTGAATTCTTATACATTGAACTAGGGACTGGTAAATGGCAATTACTTGATATGTATTTGTTCAGTGAATACATAAAATGATTCCTCTATTTCCACTTTCCAGAGTCACTTGGGATATTCTGGGTCACATCTCGACCCTTTTGTCATTTCACTTGACATGGAAGAAGCTGGAAAGCCCAGTCACAAGGTCTACTCACTGTCCACCATCCATAATCTCACCTCCATGTGTCACTGCATCCCATGAGGGACCAGGTTTGAGCAGGCAGATGAAGAGTGATGAGTCACAGAGAGAACAAAAGATTTCAGCTGCCCAATGCAGTTCAAGTGCTGGGGTCCTCAAGGAACAGGCAGCCTGGCCCAGGCTTCTGGGGGAGCCTCCAAGGCCATGATTAGTAAATGGCTCACAAAATGTGTTAATCCTTTACATCTGAATGCCTCCAGTTTTTGTATATATATTATTGCTCTTAATCAGCCTTAGCTTGAAGTATAAGTAAAGTTGGTATCATATACATTTTATAAATAAAAGAAATACCTAAGAGTCAAAAAGACTCTTGCTTATAGTACCTTTATGCCCTCAGTTTCTCATTTAATCCTCTTATGCGTCAAACACATTGGAGAACGTTGATTTCTATTGAGAGTTCTGCAAACAGTACATTCACACTGACCCTTGGAGAACTTGTGCTGTTTCATATGAAGAATTGGACTGAGATTAAGGAGGCTTCTTTTGTCCTTAGTTCTTCCTTTAATATATTGTGAGGCCAGAGATTGGGCCTCTAAAATATCCTCCATAAAAATAACGTAATGCACTGAGACCTGCCCTCTGAAGAGCTTGCCTCTGCTCCACTCCACGACATCCTTGACAAACTGCTCAAGGTGATGAGAGGCACGTGGTCTCAAAGGCAGGCTGCTGCGAGCACTCAGTCAGCCATAGATGCAGTGCCCATGTATTAACAGCATCACAGAGACAGCCAGTCTTTGCCACAAATCTGAAAAAAAAAAATAGTTGCATGAACAGTATCATTCATGCACTCCTAAACCGAGGTAGGCATATAGAAAATCAGAAAAAAAAGAAGAAATGAGAAAAATGCTGCAATGATATATCATTGTAAGAAAAAAAAAAAGCATGCATTTATCCCAATTGTCTTAATTATTGCAAATTATTCAACTAAAAGAAAGGAGCTTGTCAGATCCTTTCTAATTAAATTCATACATTTGTTCCTCTTCAAAAATGGCCACACACTCCATCTGCTAGTGCAGAATGCTTGGGTTTTGCAGCCAAGATTCTCATGTTAAGCTGTTCTACTGAGTCAAAGGGGACAGGGTCTCTGGACTCTTAAAGCAGTTCCCTGAAAAGTATTAAAATAATTTCTCTGTGCACTTGAGTTATTTACCTACACTTTTATGGTAAGAAAATGGAACACTGCAGGAAAGGTAAATCATCAGAGGGTTCAAGTTGCAGGCACAGCAGTGACAGGCTGATGAGCATTTTTAGTGGTATGATAATTTGGTTGAAGTGCAGTGATTCTTTTCAACAGCTCATATTAAATCAGAGGGGTCATTAACTAGAGCCACCCTGAAAGTCTCAGACATTTCCAGTGCATTTTCCCTGGCACGCAGGTTTAATCCACACTCTGGATTCCTGTGTTCCATGCTGCTGCACAAACCTGCAATGATCGCTTCTACTCCCTGAAGGATGGGAAACTCAGCTTCTGTTATGTCACTTCATTATGACCCACTCCAACGGCCCGTGTAAACCCTCATGCAGCCTTATTCCAGCTTCAGCTCAAGTGAAACCACTGTGAATCTCACAACAACCCCCCCCCACACACACACACAAAAGAATCATGTCATTCACTTCCCCTTTCGTGCTCATCATTCTTGGACTCATTCAGTTTGCAAATATTGGGTTGATTTTTGTTCCCTAAGGGCAATCCTTTTGCAGGAGCTTAACTCTCTTATTCCTCTGGGTTCCAGGTACTTAATGCATTCATCATCCTTGCTTCCTTTAACAATGTACCTTTAATGTGATTTTATTATTTGTTTCCATATAAAATTTGTATTGAGGTCTGATTTTTAAAATAAATATATACTATACAATATTCCATTAGGTAAACTTTAACCATTTATTTATTATTATTATATTGTAAATAATAAAGTCCATAGTAAGTGCTCAATAATTTGGCTGGAAGATTATTTTTGCTCTTAGAAGATACCACTGGACAGTTTCAGGCAATTTTCTCCGTGAGTTATGTGTCATACTAATCAATTCCACATACTAACAGGCAACACAACATCTCCTTGGTGTGCCTAAGTGGCAGAGCCCATCTGAGTGAATTACACTGTCCTTCCCCACCCCCCTTAAAAGTTCAGTATCACATACAAATTTAGAAAAGCAAAGCTTCTTCCCTTTCATAAGTGCATTGCAATTTTATTTCATAATGTTTGGAGAAAGTGAAAAGTTGTCTCTGATTTAGACCAGAAAGGTAATGGAGAACTATATGATAGCAACTAAACCTTCACCTGAAGCGTGAGAGACACCTGAAGAGGAGGCTCTGGTCCTCCCCACATTCCATTCTCTGTCTGAGCTCCGAGAAGACTCCCATGGGCAGGCATTTCCGGGCTCTTTTTCTTATTATTCGACATCAACCTTGTCTGTAACTCAGTGTCAAAGAAAGAAGACTTCTCTGGAAGCCGTCTCTCTGGGTTCCACTTGCTGTTCCCTCTTCTGCCACCAAATGCTGTCTTTCTTAGGGTGGCCCCTCAGCTCTGCCCAGACCCCGCTAGAGACACTCCTCACACCTGGGGAGTAGTGGGTACAGGGGTGAACCTGGTTTACCCGACTTAGGAGTACAGGCTCTCCTCACAAACAAGTTCTGAGCTGCTCTGTTGAGGTCACATGTTCTCCCTCTCAGCCAGAAGCCCTCTCAACGTGCATTCTGTTCATTGAGGATGAAAAACACAACTTCAGATCTCAGTGGAAAGTGTTGTCTCTGGGAGGGTTCTCAGGCCAAGCTATGTATTGTACACGTTGATTCACACTCATTTACACCATTGTTCTGCAGATCAGAATTCTCATAGCATTTCCCAGAAGAAGGCACTCTTGAGGCACGGTTGCCTCCTGTAGACATCTGACATCCCACTCACGCTGGGGAATTTCAAAGGACCTTACTCTCTTTTCTCCATTCAGCCCACTGCGTGGCAGAACCCAGAAACCTGAAGATTAGTGATGCACGCAGACGCGAGGCTCCTGGGGCGGCATTGCCCTAATCTAGGTGGAGACTGTTTCCTTCTGATCGGCCATTACCTGTTGGGGCCAACCAAAAGCTAGGAGCTTGTTTTCCTCTGGTCTTGGGAGCCTGGAATGGGCAGTGAGCTGTTTACCCAAACTATGTAAAGAAACAAAGGAACAAAGCTTTGTGGTATCTAAGTCCATGTTTTATTTTTCAAAAGAAGGGAGAAGTAAAAACAGCAACACATTTTACTCTGAGGGGAAATAGAGCCAAAAATGTCAAGGCCACCTGTCGTAGACAAACTCACTGCTCATCAAGCAGCTGTGAGAGTGGCTTAGGATGGAATTTGTTAGAAAGACTTAAATTTTTGGTCAAAATCCTTTGCAGGCTGAAGCAAGCCTTTAGTTCTCAATTGCAAAATCATTGCGCCTATGTTGGTACCTAAGCAAACATCCTCTTGAAGTCACACTTTCTGTTAAAATTTTTAATACATAATTACTATGAGAGAACTCTTGGTAGGGTTTCTGGTCATTCATTTGGAGGAACAGGATAGAGAGAGAAACTAATAACTGTTGAATATCTATCATAGTCTAAGTAATCTGCTGGGCATTTATTTTATTGAATAAATTTAACATGTAATATTGTGTAAGTTTAAGGTGTATGGCATGATACATATGTATATTGTAATATGATTGATGCAGCAGTTTATCATATTATGTATTTATAGTGCAATATTATTGTCTCTATTCATATAGACATATATTCACTGTGTATTTGATCCCTATGGGTTATTTGCTACCTGTTACAATATGTAATCTTAGAAGAATATCCTCTTTCTCATGGCTGGATAATATTCATTGTGTACTATGTACCGCATTTTTTTTATCCATTCACCCAATTATGAGAATTTAGGTTGTTCCCATATTTTTGCTATTGTGAATAATGCTAGGTATTTATATACATCTATTATTATAATGTTCAAAGTGACCCCAATGTTTCAGTATTATTCTCATTTGAAGGAGAATCTGAAGCTGAGAAATTTTAGTAACTCGCCGTGTTCACAGAGTTGAACAGACACATAAGGATTCAACCTCGGGTCTGTCTGACTATAATATCGTTTCTCCCAAACCACACATCATTCCAGAAGCAACCTGCATGCCATTTCTTTAAGCAGCAGACCTTCTCTTCTAAAAATTCAACTTGTTGCTTTGTAAATTTTCGAGACGTATTTTCCTATTATCACTGAGCCCTTTTTTATAGTTTGTCTTCCATAAAACAATAACTATTCTGTTTCAAAAAATGTACCATGTTTATTTATCCCCCTTAGCTGCCATTCAGTCCCCTGTCCCAATTTCCTGAAATGTATCAGTTGGGCCAGTTTAGATGGCGCTGCACTAACACATGCCCCTGCCACCTCAGCCGCCCAAATTGCAACAGTCTAGCACAGAAATTTACTTCTCCTCCACTTGCGTGGCTCAAATTATCTGGCAGGGTGTCTGCCCCTCCTAGTCACCCAGGAACGCAGTCTGAGAGCGGAACCACTAGCTTGTAGCTGTGGGTGAGACTGTGACCTCCATCCTGCTTCTGTGGAAAATAAGTTCTGCGGGCCTAACTGCACACATCATTTCCCCTCCCAGCCTAGCGGTCGGAACCAGTCAAGGACTCCACCTCAGTGCAAGAAGGCAGTGCAGTGTACTCCTCCCATGTGCCTGGAAAGAGTGGAGAACAGATACTTGGGAATCCTAGGAATCTCCACCACAGTGCCCCTTACTAGCCTTCCCATTACTGACCCTCTCCAGGCATTCTTTAATCCCAGTAGTAGCCTATTCTTAGAGGGTCAGGATCTCTGTGCTGGCAGTATGAGCAGCCTGTTCTCCATCTGATGTCCCCAGTACTCTGTAAAACATTCCCCCTCGACAGTGCGCATTCTTAGACCATATGACACATATATCATCCCTACCTCCTAAAGATGACATTCTTTTTTTACCCAATATACCTGATACAGTGAGAAGGAATTCAAATCTTTTAAATACAACTTTTAATATTAGGGTGAACATGGAGAAATTTAAGAAAGAGCGAGGCAGCAATTTTCCAGGTCCTGCGTGTAGTAATACCTCCCACCTAAGGGGAGGTTTCCACGCTCCATGAGGGATGTCATTTTTGTTAATCCTTACAAAATCCTTGCTGGGTAGATGGTATTATTTCCTGTTTTTAATTGGGGAAACTAAGACCCAAGGAGGTAAGTTATGTGTCCAGTTAGTAATAAGAGTCAGTATTAGGGCTCAGTTCTACCTGATTCCAAAATACTTGATCCTATCATTATACCATTCGGCCTGTCTGGGGAAAAAGCGGGGATTTCACTCACAAAAATTGGGGTCATTTTATTAACAAATGGAGTACAGACAAGGATACTAAGCAGTTATTTACCTTGCCTTTGCCATAAAGGCATCTGGATGTCAATGGTTTAAACATAGTGACATCTTAGGTCATGCGATATCATTGAAATAGTGTCCAGTGATCTAAAGACTCACCTTTCCTGAGAGGTCTGGACGGTGGTTGAAAAGGCCTCCTCAGACCCTGGGCTTGGCATCAGCAATGACATCAGCATGGTCAGCATATTGTCAAGATAGAAACTTTTTAAAAAATTTATATCAGAATATAGTTGCTTTACAATGTTGTGTTAGTTTCAGGTGTACAGCAAAGTGAGTCAGTTATACATATACATACATCCACTCTTTTTTAGATTCTTTCCCCACATAGGCCATTAGAGTGCATTGAGAAGCATTCCCTGTGCTACACAGCAGGTCCTTATGAGTTATCTCTTTTATAAAGATATAAACGTCTGAGGACATTTTCTTTACCTGAAAAGTCAACCTTTCAGGCTACACTAAATATGCAAGAGAGCTCCCTTGATGACATATTCCACATGAGAAATGAGATGAAAGCAGGAGAGCACCAAGTCAAGCCCTAGCTGAGTCTATTGTATTTGAGCCCTAAGTGGTTTGGGCATCACCTGGCAAAGCCCCTGATTTTTGACCAGTTTGCTGCCTTTATGGTTTTTGTGATGGAAGATGCATCAGTGTAGAATTCCCTAAGGAAGCAGTGATATCACCAAGAGGGGTCTTCTTCTGCAAGCAAGGCTCAGGGTTGCTTGGTTTTCTCGAGAGGTGTGAAAAAGTTCTAAAGCAATACTAAAAAAACAACAAAACATTATTTCTAGTAGGTAAAACAAAATACATGTTTCCTTTCTGTCTGTCTGACCCACATTATGTCCTGTGTCCTTGTGTATCTCTCTTCTGTTCTGGTTAAAGTAGATAAATTTAGTTTATTATGAGATGCCATGGAGATTAAGAGAAATAGATATTTGTGTCACTTTAATGAGAGGACATGTGTTTCACAAAATCATTATCAGCTTCACACATATGTGTAGTATTATTTTTGCATTAATTTCTCGATTAAATGAAGGCAGGTGATTAATTGAAGGCAGGTGGATTCTCCTGTCTGCTTCCCCATTAAATGTGTTTTTATATGTTGTTTTGTTTTAAACATATATAGAAAATGTACCTCCACACAAATATGTAGAGGAAAAAAGAAGAGTATTTTAATAGCCTTTTCAGATAATTGAGGATAATCTTCTTTAATATTATTCCAAAACTCAACAAGTGATACTTTAGTAAGGTTGATTACAAGGCAGAATCTGAAATCATACCAATAAGCTTTTCTGCACAATCTGTTGGCCTCTCTTGCATTTTGAATGTGTCTTTACATTATTTGGGATTATTATGGCTACAAATTATCCAAATGTTTAATGTTTTAAAGAAAGCTTCAAGTTCATCATAGGCAACACATACTCTCAGTTCTTTTCCTTGAAGTGGCAGCCTTACTTACTTCATTTTCAAGACCCCTTTGTCCAGCATTCACTCTCAATAATGACTATTTGTCTCTCAGTCATTCTTTTCAATTAAAATTGTGTTCCATGAAAAAAAAATGACTGGATCAACTTGAAACTCAGTCACAGGAATGATTTTCCTTAAGACAGTCATTGTATTTCAGCATGTAACAGAAAAACTTAATGCATACTTCCTGTTTCATCAGATACACCATTAAAAAGACATACCCTCAATGTTGAGATTTAATAATGTAATAATAATGCTGCATCAAGGGGATTCGTAAGTGAAACTGGCTTTATTATTTTTCTGTCCAGTGTGTGGAGGTGAAGAATAGAATGACTAGGAGTACAGTTTGGTGCCTCTGCCTTGATTCTAGTTAAGGCACCTGCAGTTTTACCCATTACTGTTTTTACAACATTAGGGCAAATGCCAACACAATTAAAAAGGCAAACTACATCTTAGTATTTTTGTGAAAATATCAATAATTTCTGCCTCTCAGGGCCCCTGAAAGTTTCTATGCTATAAACACAATTTTTACTTTAGGTATAGTCAAGGAAATTAGATTATTCTTTAAATGATGTTGTCTTTTTTACCCCTAGGTCAAATTAGTAAGGTTTATTGCCATAGTAAGAGACAAAGCTGGTGAATTCTGAAAAATTAATTTCCCCAAAATTTTTTTCTCAGCCTCAACTGGGTCTGCTGTTGATAATTATAAAATCACTTAAAATAGTTTGGGGTCAGGGAAGAGTGAGGTAAAATCATAGGGCCTATTTTTTTTTTCCTTGTGGAGGTGCTATTGTAAAAAAGATGAACTTTTTAACTAAAAAAACCCTGTGAATTAAACCATTATACAATGTTCTAATTCCTTTGACATAGCTCATTAAAACTGATTGATAAAGAGGAACACTGACTAAAATGGAACACTTTCAAAAGTTGTAAAAATGGAAAAGTAGGAGTAAAAATGGAAAAGTAGGAGAAAGCATGACTTTTATCAATATATATTTGTTCTGGTAAATTATTATTTTTCAGATAAACAAGGGCAGCAATGTGTCCATTTAAACACAAACACACACAAAGTTTCTTGTACATTTCTATCATGTACAAGTTGTGTGATGATAGACAACTGAGTCTCAAATACTTTTATGTCAAGTGCCAAAAAGTACAGATGCAAATAAAGAAGTTGGGAAGATCAATTTCAATAATATATGAAAAAAACATTTTAATACTGTTATACTGACTTCACGTATTACTGCAGTCAGCATAGATATGCCTGTGACTCAAGGGCTATTAAGTTAATAATTGCACAACGTGTGTCTTAAGTGGTTTTCCCAATCTCATTGGTAGTTTCCCCGATCCCGCCATGCCCTTGTCAAATTTTATTATAAGTAATGATTCACGTTGTGAAGATCACTGGTAGGGACCATGGAGCAGATCAAAACCAAGGCCTTGGCAATCTTTATACCAAAGTGACCTAACAAGACAGCAAGTGAGTAATATTCCTCTAAATTCAAACAGCAACGGTGCATTAATTGGGGGGTGGTGGCAATTAAAATGTTGATATAAATTATTGAATATTTAAAAGAACATTTAATAATGGATTAATGTTCTACCAAATTCTAAGCATCCATCTCTTTACATCTGTAGCATGTTAGAAATATTAGAGCATCAGAAAAAACTTCAGTTGACAGATCCTGCTTGAAGAAATTTCATTAACTTCAGCAGTTTCTAAAATGGTCTTGTTTTCCATAAACTGCTTCTTGTGTCTATGGGAGACAGGCAGAACTGCTATTATCTAACTTAGCACAAACACAGACAGAGGTAGGTATTGGAATATCACCAGTCTTTCTAGGAACAATGCAAATAAAGGACATTCTAAAGAGAGAAGAGTTTGTATCTGGTCACTGAGCCAAAGTAGCTTGGAAAGGAATATGTAATGTATTTTATTATAGAATTATAAAACATTCACATATTTGCTGGATCTCCATCAGCAAGACTGGTGCGACATTTCAAGAATTTTTCCTTGCCCGATGTTTTAACAAGTGTAATCAGAATCACCTGGGTCTCACCTGCAGCACCTCTAACTCAGTAGGGTTGGGATGTAACTCAGAAAGAAAAAAGCATGTCTGCTGATACTGATGCCAAATATACACACTCAGTACACAGCGTCTCTGTGCTTCTTTGGAGGATAATCCTTTGAGAGCTCCTTGGTGACCAGAGCTAAATGATTTGCCTTTAAGTGGAGAGAGGATACATAAAATCCCAATTCATTATGACTGTCATATCACAAATCCTTTGTGCACTGCCCATTAAATGTTTGTTGTAAAGCACATACCTTTGTGTTACCTCTAGGATGCTGGTAAATATAGTGAAGTTCTAACTCGAAGGTTAACCTCATCTACTAGGGACGGAGTATTGCACAGTGGTTAGATTCACAGGTTCCAGAATCAAAATCTTGGATTAAAATCTTACCTTCCCTCCTTTCTAGGTGGGTAAATTACTAAACTTTGTTGAGTTTTGGTTTTCTACTTCTGTAAATTGGGGATAGTAATATCACCTTCCTCGGTGGGTTGTGACAGGCATTCAATGAGATATTTACATACTGTGCCTGGCACATAGGAAGTGGTCCACACATTTAAACCATTATTATTACTGTTTATATCTATAAAATTTTGTGAATCTTCACCCTAGAATTCATTCAAAACATTTTTTACTTTGCCTTTAGCAAATGCCAGACACTCTCCAGCTTCTTAGGATACAGCAGCTAATAGGAAATAAATGTACTTTCAGTGAGTGACACATATACAAGTTGGGAAAACAGGTAACAAAAAATAAGCAAATACATATACACTAAAATATTAGAAGTAATAAATGCAATGAAGTGAAACAAAGCATAGTGAGGCAGGTAAAAAGAGGCCAGGGGCTCTATTTAAGAAAGTTGTTCAGGGCAATCGTCCCTGGGGAAGAAATACTTGAGCAGCAGATGAACTGACTATATTGGAATTCTTGAACTTTAGATAACTCCTTGGAAATGCCATGTGCCCAAGTGTTAGATTGCACCGCAGTCTCATTCACCAAATTAGCACATTCTAGGCAACAAGATATCTCTTACACATGTGAGTAAATGGTAATGAGCACCTATGCACAAGATTTGTCTCAGCAAGTTAAAAATATCTATATGCCCCACATTATTAAAATCCACATTAAACGGAAAGTTTTCTTAATGTGGAAGAATCCATACAGTATGGGAGAGTACACATACACAGACATAACCCTGTAGAAAACTGCATATCAAAAGGCACTCTGTGTGGATTTATTTAAATGCTCATAAGGCTTGTTAGCAAAAAATTGAAAATGAGAGTTTTGAAAATTCAGTTGGACAATAGTAAATGTAACATTTTAATTATTCTATTTATTTTCCTGAGACAATATGAACATCTTATTCCTTGAATCTTTCCAAATCTTTGGCAGCAAATACCCTGCAACATCGAAAGCAGATGGCCCACTAAAGTCCCATGTTAACCAAAAATATTGTAATATGGTAAAAGTTGAATTAATAAAATGATATGCAAACCTCCAACAAAAACTAGCGCTTATGCCAAATTCAGTAAATACTCAGTTGGAACTCTCCACTGGTAGATCCTGCCCAAGCCACAGTAAATCTAGTCTTTAAGGCTTCCGCAGGCTTCAGCAGGGAAGACAGATGGAAGTTTTTATTTCATCTGTCCCTATTAAGTGTAGCATATTTCTATCCCTGTTATCATGTGACCACACTCTAGGCTTGAACTCTAGTGGGGACAGGTCTACAGTATTAACTCTATGTACTAATTTACCTGTGATGTGGTACATAGAACACTGTTTTGAACTGGCTCATTCTTTATTGCGGGGAGCTGTCCTGTACCTTATGGGAGTTTAGTAGCATCCTTGGGTTCTACCCACGAGATACCAGTATCATCCCCTTTACCTCTCTCTAGTGGAGGCAATCATAAATGTCTCCAGATATGGCCTGATATCTCTTGGGAGGCAAATGCTTCTGCCTGAGAACTGCTGTAATAGAGCTCGTTTGCTGGAGCCTGAAGATTACGACATCCGTGGGGACTGGACCCATCAGACACTGTGTTTACCATATGCCAATACCTTTGAAGGGCATTAAACTCAAATTAGGAAGGAACATTTAATAAAACATCTATGTGGCCTCCATTAACTACTTTATATAGGGAAATTGAAATCAGAATTCCTATAAATGTTTGAAAGAAAAACTGATGAATCCCAATATTTCTCCCATTTATTTCTACATTAAGGTTGATTATATATATATATATATATATATATATATATATATATATATATATATATATATATATATATATGTTTATTTATATATGTGGTATAAATAAATAATTAAAGGACTGAACCAAAAGAATAAGCTTTCTACTTTTTCTCTGCCTAGTACTTCTTGAGCTGAGCTTGTGTTCAATATCTTACAAGTTGTTATCTGGTCTCGTTGGCCCTAGAAGAAATGGACACGTTCCAGTTAGGTGAATAGTGAGGTGAATTTGCTGTTCACACAGCAAACTGACCCCATAACCCATGAATGTACAAGAAGGAAGATACAATCCTGTCCCTGACACTGGTGATGGAACTCTTTAATCAGTCATACCACACAAATCTTCTAGAAATAACAACTTTTAAATATATGTCCAGCTAGAAGATTCAACTCTATTAGTAGAAATAAATTATTGCTGCAGGTTCTATATCTTCAAATGAGAAATATGCTCACATAGTTAAATGTTTTTTTAAAGGATTATGTTAATTAATATCAAAACCAGATTGAAAACACAATGCTCATCAGTTAGAAAAAATTAAACTCTTAGGAGAGAGAGAGAGCTTCATCTATCTGGTAAACACAATTGCACTAAGAAAAGACCTTGTGAACGTATGTGGCTTTTCTGCACAATCCTTTAGCTACACTGTCATTCCCAGCAACTCACAAATGCCAGGAGCACTTTACAGAATCAGTGTATTGATAATTGGTGGTGATTCAACCCCTATGTCAGTTTGTCTCTAGTGCTCTCAAAAATAAAATTAGTGCGCTAGGGAAAATTAAAACGTGCAATGGTGTGTTCTAAAGCTGGAAGCCTTGAGCATCATGATGCTAAGCTTTAGAATCAATGGGTGAGCATCATTAAAGATTTCTCCATGTTTCTCCCCTTTCACCAAACTCTGACTTCAATTCAAACATCCCAAGAATTTTTGTGTCGCACATGAATTGTTTTCTAAGTTATTTCATACCAAAAAGTCAAATTCATGACCCAGACTAAGACCCAAGTCTATACGTAGTAGCAGAAATGGACCATGGATTCTCCTTTCCAACCCCTGCTCTATAAAACTTACATGAAGGCACCTGACAAGTATAACAGGAATGGGATTTAGCGTGAGACAAACTAGACATGAGTTCTGTCTGTCAGGAATTTGGGTATGAATTATTTGACTTTTATGACTTGGAAATGAATGTTTGCAATATTAAATATGGCTTTATTAATAGCAACATTAATAATAGTATATATTTAATATCACTAATGAGAAGTGACTTACCAGAAAAAAAAATAATTCAGCAGCTCTATGTCCTTCATAAGCAAGTGGTGTAGGCATTAAAAGAATAGGGGTAGGTATGAAATGTTCTGAAGCTTCCTTTGGATCCTGTCTGGTAAAAACCACTGGTAATCCTGAGTTGGTTTTGTGTATGCAAACTGATGACTGTTGTGATATGTCCTTGAAATGTGAATTTTATTTGAATTTAACTGTGGTAGCATCAAAGATTATGTCATATGAACAGACACATGCATCGCCCATGCCCCAAATCTCAATTGCCATAGGGACACTGACCAGGCCTAGGTCTCTATTCATAAGCAGACCTCTCTCACATGCTGCTGATTCATATGTGCTATTACCTGAACACCCAACAGGAAACTCTGACTCCACGTGGGCAAAAGTAGACTAATCTTCCCTCCCTCACCATCTTTCTTTTCCATCTCAGATGTGGGCACCAGCAATGGGTCAAGTTGGAAACCTGAGAGTCCCACAGATGTCTTTCTCTACCACCCTCCACATTCCACCTGGCAATACTGCCCCCGACATATCTCTAATTTATTCTACATACCATGACCTAGATGGTCTCTTCACCGTCTCCCATGACTGCCTAATTGTTTTCCCAGACACAGTTTCACCAACCTTAGTCATTCTATACAGCAAATGCCGAGGTCCTCTTTCTCAAACACAGATCTGATCACACCAGTCTCTTTTGCAAACCCCTCTCTTGGTTTCTTACTGTCTCCACAAGATTGTTCATCCTCCTCGGTGTGGCACGCATGACCCTCACCATCTGTTCGCCCTAACGTTTCAGCTCCCCTTCTGCCACCCCACCATACGTGGAGGGCAGAGAGCTGTACAGTCTTGCCCTTCCATGGCGATGCCATTCTCTCTCCTCATCCCAGGGCTTTGCAGTCTGTAACCTCTGTTTAAATGCTCTTCCCTTCCGCCATGCTCTCTACCTGTTATGATTATAACTAGTATTAACTCTGCTACACATTATCATGCCATGCGTCTGCCATCTTTTTTTTTTTTTTTTTTTTTTTTTTTTGGTTGTATGCGGGCCTCCCACTGCTGCAGCCTCTCTCATTGTGGAGCACAGGCTCCGGATGCGCAGGTTCAGCTGTCATGGCTCACGGACCAAGCCACTCCGTGGCATGTGGAATCCTCTTGGACCGGGACACGAACCCACGTCCCCTGCATCAGCAGGCGGACTCTCAACCACTGCGCCACCAGGGAAGCCTGCGTCTGCCATCTTCATGACCACACATTCAAATCATTTACTGCATGTACCCACTGGATAAGTGTATCATCATCGGCATTGAGCAGCTATGAATGGAAGGTTGAGAGAGATTTTCTTCCCAAGTGTCAGATGATTTACACACAAGTTTCTGACTACAAAATCCTGACTATTTCTGTCACACCAAGCTGCTTCTCTCAAAATCCAAATAAATATAATTTCATCCAGGAAGTCTATCATGATGACTGTTATGGACTGAATGTCTGTGTTCCCCCTGATGCATTTATTGAAATCCTAGCCCCCAAAGTGATGATATCAGGAGGCAAGGCCTTTGGGGCGGTGATTAGATCCATGAGGGCAAAGCCTTCATGAATGGAGTTAGTGTCCTTATAAAAGACCCCAGAGAGCTCCCTCGCCCTTTCCCCCATGGGAGGAACCAGCAGAAGTTGCTGTCTTTGAACCAGGGGGAGGACCCTCACCAGACACTGAATGTGCTGAAGCCCTGATCTTGGACTTCCAGCCTTAGAACTGTGAGAAATGAATGTTTGCTGTTTAAGCCCCTCAGTGTATGAAACTCTGCTGTAGCTGCCCAAACCAATTAAGACAACAACATCCCTCTTCTCTGGTCACAGAGGACTCCAGCACATGTTGTGCGACAACTTGCTTTGATCATTTGCCTATGTGTCCACTTATCCTACTATGAGATCCGTGAGGGAAGGGTCTGTGCTGTATTCATATGCCCACGGTCATCACGAGGAAGGAATGCTAATACTAGGAATTCGAAAATACTGAATGGTTTTGAATGAGTAAACACAGAGATAGAACAGAAAAGAAAGCTGGAACAGAGAATGAGTGATGGTGTACATTTTGATGGCAAAATAGTGCCCTTTCCTGACCTAAAGATATGCATATGCCTACATACTCGCACCATAATCAGAACAAGGCAATGAACTCTTGGTGTTACAAAAAGAAGATGTACTGATTATATAATTTAATGATATATTAAGGAGACATTTGGGAGGATACAGTTGTTGAAAAGTCAGACAGGGTCTGTATTAGCTCTCTGATTTCTAAAGTAGCTTTAATTAAATCCCGTACATGCTGCTCCTGTTCTTAATAAAAGCTGCTCTGATTCTCCTCTTTCTGTGTTTAGAATTTTGTCCCAGACTGTGGAAATATACCCCTAAATGAAACATCTAGCCTAGGTAGATTAATCAGTGAGTCAGACCAGGGCTTATTTTGTTGTTCATATGATTCCTCTTGCCAAACTTGCATCCTTTCAATGTGATTTCTTTCTTCATCATAACCATGCTCACACACTTACCCACAGACGGACATCTTTCTCCCAGTGCCTCACTGAATTATACAATCCATCACACCGCTTTAAACATCCTCACCTGTACACATCTCTTCAAACTTTTCTTCTTGGTGACCAGAAACGTCAATTAAAGAGATTCAGGAGTGCTTGTCTCAGGATTTATCTCCAGTAATTGTCCTTCTAAAATCAGAATTTGAAACGTTGAGTGTCAGATTTGCAAATGTCTCTGCCACCATGAGTTAGCTTATTACAATTAATACTTCAAATCAGAAATGTTAACACACCACATATCATACAAGGGCATCACTTACTCTGTAAGCCATCGCCTGATTTAATAAATTGTCAGTGTGAAGAAGGAATGCTGCATCTAGGAGCTTTAGGTTCATATTTAAATGCCATTTGTATCCATCTGTTATAACACTGATTTATATACTGCAGAAAACAAGGATGAATTTCTTTTGAAATGTTATGAAGTTATATAACCTTTATGTAAGTTATAAAGACCTTTAATAATGTGGATTTTTCCACTCTTGATGCCATAATGCTTTTTAACAAGTATTTCATTATTTGTGGAATTTCAGAATTATCATTTGGAAGAGAAGGAGCTTCCTGTGCTTCTCCCTGTGACCTGTAGGTAATGATGTTTCACTGGGGCATCATGTTATAGCCAGAGTCAAAACTACTTTTCTTAATGGAACTGTCCTACACTGTTGGTGGGAATGTAAGTTGGTGCAGCCACTGTGGAAAACAGTATGGAGGTTTCTCAGAAAACCAAAAATAGAGTTGCCATATGATCCCACAATCCCACTCCTGGGCATGTATCTGGACAAAAAGATAGATGCACCCCTATGTCCATAGCAGCACTATTCACCATAGACAAGACATGGAAAAAAACTAAATGTCCATTGACAGATGAATGGATAAAGAAGATGTGGTACATATATATAGCGGAATACTACTCAGCCATAAAAAAGGATGCAACCATGCCACTTAACAGCAACATGGGTGGACTTAAATGTTGTCATACTGAGTGAAGTAAGTCAGAAAGAGAAAGACAAATACCATATGATATCACTTATGTGTGGAATCTAAAATATGACACAAATTAACCTGTCTATGAAAGAGAAACAGAATCACAGACATAGAGAACAGACTGGTGGTTGCCAAGGGGGAGGCGTTTGGGGGAGGAATGGATTTGGAGTTTGGGATTAGCAGATGTAAACTTTTATATATAGAATGGATAAACAACAAGGTCCTACTGTATAGCACAGAGAACTATATTCAATATCCTATGATAATGATAAAACCATAATGGAAAAGAATATAAAAAAAGAATGTGTACATATACATATAACTTTGCTGTACATCAGTAATTAACACAACATTGTAAATCAAATATACTTCTATAAATTTTTTTTTAAAAAACTAGTTTTCTTTAAGTGGCCTACATCCCTCCCAAGGACTATCTTCCAGCTCCTTAATATATTAATATTAAAGGTAATCCAAATACCACTCCCATCTCCATTTCTTTAGAAAGTCTAGGCACCCCCAGCCAGGAATATTTGTTGCTAATGCTAATTTTAGCCACCAGGCCTTTCTGAATGTAAAGGTGCCCCTCAGAAGGCAAGATTGGCAGCTCAACGTAGACAGGACTAGAAGAACAGAAGACCAGCAAATTTACATACGTGTGGGAATTATAAGGACCTCAGAAGTCCAATGAAAATAGGTGGAGGGGCCAGGCAGGCCTGTGAATGCTGCTTGAATCCTCACACTGTGATGAACAATTTCTCCTAAGCATTAGCTGGAATGACTCTGGTTGACCCATGGGTCCTGTGATTCACCTGGGTGACTTCAGATCCACTGATCCAGGTGTTGGTGGAGGGAACATAGCACAGGTACAAAGGAAGGAGGGACAAGTTGCCATTTGTGTTTAACTACATGAAGAACCCAGACATGGGCATGTCTTTGGATCTTCTCTTTTTCTTCCTGGTTGTTTTTAAGGGTTTGTCTGTATTGAATAATATTCCCCTAACTTATCCATGTTCTTTTGAAAAAGAGCCTTGGAGGAGGGGGAGTTCTCCCATGACAGTCATGATATCTTAACAGTATCTTTGAAGTTAAGGTAACGTCAGACTACCCAGGGCCTTGGGAAAATCTCTGTTCCTCTCTGGGCTTTCATTTTCTCATCTGGAAGACAGTAGTTGAAATTGAACTGTGTAATATCTAAGGTTCTTTACAATTTTAATTTTCTTTGGGGTAAATTTTCATAACCCAGTTTCATAGTCCTAGGTTTATAGCACCTGTTTTGGGAATACATGAGTGAGTGAAGGTGGAGACAGATAGTTTAATATATGTAAACATTTACATGTAAAGGTTATTTTAATTACTTGTATGAACACTTTTATGTAAAAAAATGTTCTGACTGGTCGCCATCAGCAAAGCGCATGTGAGGATAACGTAGGAGCACCTCCCTCAAAGAGCATGGAATCCAGTGGAGAATGAAATACTGCCATGTCAGTCACTGTGTTCTGAAGCAACACCTGATATAAGGCATTTGAGTAGCCCATAGAATCAAGCAGGAGTGGCTGGGAAGGAAGGTTTTCTGTTTGAAAGTGCCAGTGAATGTTTCAGGCTGGAGGAAGCATGTGTGCTGGACCTTGAAAATGAGCAGGAGATACTTGTGGGAAATAGAATTACAACTTCACATGCTGAGTTATTTGTCTACGCCAAGTCAGGGAGGTAAAACAGAGGGGAAATGTGTGGGAGAAGACAGAGATTTGTGTAGGAGCTGAGCACAGGTGTGGGAACAGAGGCAGTGGGAAAGCAGGGAGGGTCCGACTGAGAAAGTCTCAGCTCCAGGATCTGATTGGAGGAGGGTAGTTAGAGGGTTGTTATTGAAAATATTACTGATTTTTACAAATAGATAATCAGTTATTAGTATAATTTAATTAAATCAAAAGTAAAACGGGGGACAAAAAAGTAGTTGAAAAAGGCCTCCATGTTTCAGTCAGAAGGTATTGTTCTTGTTTAAGTTATTCTGGCAATTATTTAACAACCACGAGTTCACTCCCTTGTTTAAAACACCTCAACCACTAACGACCCCTCTTTTTTCTCTAATAGTAAATATCTAATGTTTATCTGGCTTTTAATCTGAGTACACAAAATCTCAGGATTCTGATTTTTTAAAATGTGATATTTAAAAGTACATGTCTATTTTACTCGGGAAAAAATAAAAGCATAGAAGAATGAATATTCACCAGATCATCAAAGACCCTGCTGTTTGGGCCCTGATGTTCCTATGTCAGTTCTGTCCTTCATCCAGCAAGAAGCCAAGAAGCAGCATTCTTTAGTATCTGTACACACAACCATGAGCAATTTGATTTTTATGAGTGTGCAAGAGCTGAATTATGTGAATTATACTAATTGCATTAACCTTGCTTCTTCAACATTGTTATTGATTAATAAACCCCTCAGTTGCACTTCTAACTAATCTCTCTGTGCAGTTGAAAAATCACCATCATGTTTTTTTTTTTTTATTTTAGGACTTAAGGACTAGTGATTGATACTATAAAGACTTTGATCGAGTATTAGTTTTATAAATTTAAATCAAACATAAAACTATCCTCATTTTTAAAATCCTGCAAGCCATTTTAAGGTCATCAATATATCAAATTTAAGATCATCAGTAATACGATTTACAGCAACATGGATGGACCTGGAGATGATCATACTAAGTGAAGTAAGTCAGACAGAGAAAGACAAATACCATATGATATCACTTATATGTGGAATCTTACCAAAAGATACAAATGAACTTATTTACAAAGCAGAAACAATATCACAGACTTTGAAAACAAACTTATAGTTACCAAAGGGGAAATGTGGTGGGGAGAGATAAATTGGGAGTTTGGGATTAACAAAAACACACTACTATATATAAAATAGATAACTAATAAGGACCTACTGTATAGCACAGGGAACTCTACTCAATACTCTGTAATAACCTATACGGGAAAAGAATCTGAAAAAGAATATATATATATATGTATATGTATAACTGAATCACTTTGCCAAACACCTGAAACAAACACAACACTGTAAGTCCACTACACTCCAATATAAAATAAAAATTAAATTTAAAAAAATGTAATCCGAAAAAATATATCAAATCCTTATTAAACGTTCGGGTTACAAATATATTGTGAAAGCATTACATAAGTAAAACTAAATACGTTGGATTTTATGTTTACACCCCTGGATACAAATACGGGTCTTAAAATGTGTTGGTAAAACCACAAAGTACCTGTTTCCACGAATGCAGAATTCTTCACATCATCGTGAGAGGAAGTTGCTTCGCCTCGTGTCCACTTACATTCATGAGGACTCTGACTGGACAGGAAGCAATGAGGGGCCCTCTGCATCTAAAAACTCCCATGGTTTTCACCCCACGTCCCCTCAGATTGTGCAGTGACAGTGGTCACTGAGAATTGCTAAGTCGGGCCAGAGAAATAAAGGACGTGTGTGATTATAAAGAGAGAAAGAAGGGAGGATGAGAGGACCAAAGGATGCTCTTGGAGGCCATAAGTGATCCATTCATAGGGAGTTGCTCTGGACTGATTCAAGCCATGAGCTCCTACCACTCTCCTTTCTCAATCATTCCTCAGTAACCGCTGTGACAGTTTGCATAGGAATCTAATTATAAAAGCAGCTCACTAGCTTAATGATAACTGTACATTAAAGACTGAATGTTGAAAATAAAATTATCGAAAGTCCTGTCAAAATCCTGCCTTTGGTTTAGCAAAATATTGACTATATTCGATCATTGTAAACAGATCCAACCATCAATGCCCTACGTTGCTAAATCTTTCCCACGCTTTCAAACTGTATTTTAACAGGATTTTGGTGTAATAATCAATAGAGTGATAGTCGCTGCACAACTCTCACCTTCTCTTTTATTATTAAATTCCAGCTGCTTTTAAAATGACATGTATTGTCATGCAATCACCAAAAACATACATATATCAGTAATAATTATCCTAACCATTTGAATCACTTGATGCCATGAACAGTTTTAATACGTAAACACAATAATATAGATGTCACTTGATAACTCAACACAATAGGCAATATGCTTTTTATTGCAAACAACTCCTTTGAGATAGTGAGAAACCATATTTTTTTCAGAAAACAGTAACATTTTAACATAGCTTGCTTCAAACAAACAAACAAAAAAATTCCTAAAAATGTTCTAAAAAGTTAAGAAACAAAAAGAGCTGGTCTTAAGTTGATATTGTATGGCAGATTTTCTGGCTGGGGGATTACTTAAGGCAATGAAAACCGTCAGAATGTTAGAAAATAATTGTGCTTTATATTCTTGATAGAGATATTTTTTTCTGGTGTCCCTAAATCAGGCAGCCTTTTTCTGCTTAAAAAATGGAGTTTCCAGAAGTAAAGGCATCAACCTTTCTCTTCAGATTTGGACAGGACTAAAACAGCATGGTTTCAGGAGAGATGTCCCTGGGAAGTGTCGGAGCCCAGTAGGAGGCAGTGAGCTAGGCAGTGGACCAGTGGCACTGCAACAAAGAGGTCTACTCCTAGGCTTGGAGCAGATGTTGACTGAACAGACAAAGTAAATGCCTTGCGCAATTTGGTGTGAGAAATGGAGTGCTTAGAACCTCTGAGAGGAAAAAAAAATGTGCAAGGGAGGAAACACAGACAAGTAAAGAAGCGAAGGAGACCATTCCAAAAGCAAATTTGCAGATTTGCAGCAAGAGAAGCAGAACTCTAGTACTAAGCAGAGATTGTCAATACAAAGACAATCTGTGAGTTTCTGGCAAGTGCCTTTTATGTTTATTCTCCAGTAATATTCAAACCTTCATGGTTTTGTAACTAATAAGTCTATTTCACGTGTCCTGGCCATTGTACATTTTCTTCCTGTTGTGTGTGCATCCCTCCAGCCTCTGTGCACAGCCAGAGCATCCACTGGAAATACTAGGTGGGAATTCCCAAATCCAAGGGGCTGATCTAAATGACCAGATCCTGAAAATCTGTGCTGGATTCAAAATTTGAAATGAAAAACCGTAAAATTATAATCAACCAATGTTATGTCTGCAACACATACATTATGCCAACTTTATTGTTTACTATAATTCCTAATTTCTAGAAAAAATATTATATTTATACGAGTTCAGATGTTATATTTTCTTATTTCCATACTTGCTTGGCTAAATTATCTATAATTGCCAAGAAAGCAGAGCCAACAATAATGAATATCTTCAAAGCAAAATCATAAAATACCTCTAAAAATTAAAACAAATCATTCTTTTCATGGATATGGATTTGTGGAGTGTATTTTATGAAATCAGTGTGCTGGGTGTGGGAAAGTGGTCCACACGGAGACCCTGGGGATTTGGAAACACCCCTCACCCCCTTGGGAGCTAGTTCACAACTCACTCTTCAACAGACTGTTGAGGTGTCAACTCTTCTGAAAAGCTTTCCCCAATCCCCTCAATCATTCACTATTTCACTCCTTTCCTCTCCTATCTGCCACATTCTGCTCTAATTATTGTTTACAAGTATGTCTCCTCTCCCAGTTTAAGATCTACATTTTATTCTTCTCTTTATCCCAAGAACCCTTTGGGGTTAGAATCTACATTTTATTCTTTTCATCCCAAGAACCTTTCAAAGTTTTGGAAATTTGATACAACTTAATAAATATTTGTCAAATTGAACTAAATCTATAGACAAAACCACCAAACCGAAAGCATACCAAAGACAAAAAAAAAAAAACACATTATAGAAAGAAGACATAGCATTTCAAGACCGAAAAAAATGTAGCAACAAAACCAAAGCATAGATCTGATGTTTGATCTCCTGGCTAGAGAACGTTTGTCCTCACCACCAGTAACACCCCATTAAGGAAGAATCAGGGAGCTCTTTTCACCCAAAATACGTGTACTGAGCACTCATTCTGTATCATAGACCGTATTGTCTGATGAGGACAGAGAAGCAAGTGTATATCCTTGGCAGGTTCATAGCTAGCAGTAAAAATATAAATGAAAACATAACCCTTAGTATGTGACAAATAGTACAGTAAAGAAACATACACAGTTTGGGAGAATCAAGAAATTATTTTTCTTGGAGAAGGTTCACAGAAACTTCACAGGGAAAGTAGGTTTAATGCCATGTGTGAAGAGTACATAGGACTCCGCTAGCTTAGAACAGAGCCCTGGTCTCTGATGGGCAAGGTGGACAAAATATAAGCAAAGTTTAGGTGGGGCGGGAGATCTCAAATATTCCGGCATGGCTGAAATTAAGGATAATTAGCAACCACAGGAGGTAAAAGTGGACATGTGGGTGGTCCCAGTAGGTCAGGTCTTAAATGCTAAGCTTGTACTTAATCCTATAGCAAACCATTAAATATTCCATTTTTCATATGGCTGTGTGTGTGTGTGTGTGTGTGCACGTGTATGTGAATTTATACATATGTCTCTCGCACAGGTACACAAATAGTACATGATAACATACATGATGCACATATAAAACTGGAAATTAGAGTTTGTATGAAAAGGGCTTTTTCTGAAACAAGATGGTTTTAATTCAGATCCTGGCTCTGCCCTGTAATGACTGGATTATCTTAGATGTGCTCCTTAAACATTTTATGCCTTTACTCATCTGAAATGGAGGGAATGGTAGTAAAGACCTCCTCAATTATGGGTCCTGATGAGACAGCTGGGCAGGAGTGGGTGGTCAGCTCTGTCTGGGGTCTTTCCAAAGACAGTGTGAGCCCTGCGGGCAGAAATGCTTTCTTATATTCACCTTTATGCCTTTCAAAGACCAAGGCAATCACAGGAATTCATCTGTGATCACAGTTAACATCTGTTCATTAAGTAGGTGTTAGATGTAAGAAAATACTAAGAATGTTTAGATTAATTTCAACCTTTCTGTCTGATCTGCCCCAATTCCACCTCCTTTATCACCTGGTCAAGCTGTTTGGCATTTCCTAGGGTCATGTTTTCTCTCGTGCCTCTGAATTTGGTCTCTTTCTCTTCCCTGTTTGTGATGCTTGAGGCCATGTGCTATTTCTCTGAGGTCTCTTCTGCTAATTTCCGCCCCTCACCCCTGTGTGCTGCCTTCATCCATGACCATCTTCCCTCCCCATCCTTTGGCTATAAGAATTGAGGGTGAAGAATACGTTCTCTGTGCTGGCTCCCCAAAACCTAGCACAGGACCTTGCACCAGTGTGTGTGTAATTGTTTGTCCTAACAGGGCTGTACTGAGATGCTATACGTCATCAAATTTCACCACCGCTGCACTTTGCTCTGTTCTTTCTAAGTTGGTGATTATCATGCTCCATGCTTAAAGTATTTAGGGTTTCTTGGCTGGTTCAGCATTTTGTGGAGAGCGGACTCCTGCTGCCATCACTTCGCTTTCTTGCACAGTTCCCACCTCAGGGCAACTTGATTTTTGATGTTTTTGATTTTTCCTCCCTGTCCATATCTGCTCACGTCCTTGACTCTCTCACGATTTTCTCTCTCAAACCAAAGGAACTCATAAGAGTTCTTCTTCACAAGAACCAGTCTGCAGCATTTCAGGGAAAACCCTAGAAGGAACTGTACAACCAGAGAAGCTATTTTTGTCATGAAGGAAGACAAAATGAGTCAGAGCAGACCTAAATTAGTTTTTCTCTCTAGTACATCAAAAAGCAGGTGACTAGGTGTTCATGAATTTTTGTCTTAGAGCAAATCAAAAGAACAGATGACACTGTTTGAAAGACTTAAAAGACTTAGAACCATATCAGGATCTGTGGAAAATATTTTGATAAGAGGCATTTCCAAAGCCAACTCTGTTTTTTTTTTTTTTTTGAGGAAATTATCTTGAAGAACAACTCTAAGAAGTTTAGATAAATATTTTTATAGAGAATTCCCCAATAAACCATAAAAGTCTCTTACTGCTTTTTTTTTTTTTAAATCAAATTTGCTTGTTTTGACCTTCTTCAGAGAGATAGTTAGTGTTTAGAGGCAAATCCTTTCAGGTTCAACCATTGTGTGGGTGACTCAGGTGGAGCTTAATTTAATGACTGGCATTTTTTTCTTTTGATATTTCTAAATCTGTTTATTAAATTAGTTATGGGATTCCCCTTATAGCTGAGGAAACAAGTACTGTGAAATAATGCCTAAGCAGTAAAAAAAATAATAATAATTTCTGAATAGTAACTTGGAAGTTTAGGAGTATAATTATTTAATTTTTTTAGTTAGTCTTTTAAAATTTCAATCTGTTTTCTACCACTTTAAAGTTAGTCAAGGAATTACGGGGGAAAAACATTAAGGAAAAAAGCCACAGCAACAACAATTACTGTGTAGCACCATCTAAACACCTGTAACTAGAGGTGTTGTGTTCTTTGGAAGACATTTAAGGCATTGATGGTGAGCATTTTCTGTTAATATCAGACAAGAAAATGGGCATTAAAGAAACACCTATTAGGAGTTAAAAATATGTAGGGAGTCATTTATGCCTAAGAGATTTACATGTAACAACACATTGGATTGAGATGGTCCTTGGGAGGAAGAGTAGGACAGCCTGCACTTGAGAACATGTCAGTCAAGAGAAACTTCCACCTTGACCTCTGAAAGTCAGATGACCTCCCAGCTAGAGCTGTGCCTTACAATATAATGACTGCAAAGAACATGGGCTTTGAGGTCAGACATAGTTATGACTTTAGTGTTATCACTTACTGAGAAGTTGTCATTTTCAGCAAATTACCATCTATGCCTCTGTTACTTCACCAGCAAAATGAGAATACTGACTTTTAATTCTTGAGCCTCACACCATATTGGATACAAGGCAGGTTCCATTACTGGAATCTCGCATTACTATTACTAAATTTCCAATTACTTATCACTTCATTTAGGTGCTGAGATATCCTAGTTTTCTTCTTTTCTCTCTATTTTTTCCAAGACGACAGGTACTTGAGAGCAAAGACCTAGTCTACCTACCCTTGCATTCCCTGCAGCCCTTAGCAGAAAGAGCTGATGCATAATTAAGCATACGAATTTGTTTTACAGAACCAAGTACTATAAAGATAATCCAGAGCAAATCATAGAATCTACTTAGTTTCAGGAGATTTAGAACCACCTACTTTGGAAGTAAATCTGCTTCACAGCTTCCAGATTCCAGACAGTTCTGTATTGGTTACTCCCATTTAGATATCCCATGTGACAGTAGGATGCTTGGGGTCATTGGTATCTCCCCAAAGATTCTTTCAAATCACACAACATTGCTGGTCCAAATATGGGTTCTCTTCTCCCTCAAACTTCAGTTTGACCCATAGTTTCCTGTGCTGAACAACAAGCACATATCATCCATTAATTTAAAATGGGATACACTCACTGCTATATTTCTCTCGTTGGTTCCTTGTCTCTGAGCTGCTGGTTGTTCCTTTGATAAGACACTTATTTTTAATAACATAGGTTAAACTAAAAAACAAATGGAATCAGGTTTTATTTGACCCTTTTGACAGATCTGGTTCAATATTATTCTTGATATTATGCCTCAAGTGTAAAAAACCAATTTGAATAATTTTACAAGCTTGAAATTAAAGTTGTTTTCATGGTGGATTGATGACTTAGATCATGTACTTAGTCATAATCCAGTGGTTCTGCTGTTGCCACTGAAGCTTGCTCATCCCAGCTGGAGCAGACTAGGAGCCACGGTCCTGCTCTGGGACCCTGCGTGCTTCCTTCCAAGAAAACCTCTGACGTGGGCCCAGACCCCTTTGGATCATCAGTAGCCAAAACCTGCAGCTGTACCAAACCTGAATCCATGCAGGCCACCCGCACTGTGTTCCAAAATCCTCTACAGAAAGAAACAATCATTGAGGATCTACCTTGGTGAGAATATGAGAAAAGAAAAGAACAGGAGATGCAGTGTCCAAGGTCTAGGTCTGATTTCTGGCTCTGTCATCAGTTAGCTGGGTAATTCAAGGCAACTTGCCTAACTTCGATGAGTCTGTTTTTTACCCTGAAAATTAAGAGTACAGTTCGGTTCCTGATTAGCTTATTATGGAAAAAACAAACAAAAATGTCTAGAACGTTGCTTTTCATATGACAGTTACTAAATAATTTTTTCTTCTGCTGCTAAAAGCAAACTCAGTACCATCTTTTCATCTCTGGACAACTTAGATTTTTAAATAGCTATGTTTTAAACTGAAGTGAAAATTTCCCTAAGAGTTTCTTTTGGTCTTGGTTTAATCCTTCAGGCCAGATAGTATTTAAGGCTTATTCCTTTTTTTGCTTGAGTGTCCTTGACATATGAAGTTATTTTTATGTTTTCCTCAGGCTGTTTTCCATCAAGCTAAGGGGTTGGAATTTCTTTAACTAATTCTTAAAATATATGGTTTAAAACCTCTCAAACTTGCAGTCACTCACATCTGCACAGCTTCTAGTTTTCTGAAATCCCTCTTACATGTGTGGACCTGGATTCATGAAGATATTTTGGCTAGAGGAAAAAGGAACTAATGCATAGGACACAGCCTTCCCACACCCCATGCAAGGTTTCTGGTACTCTGTGGGCTGATAAATGATGGATAAGCCACCAGAAGGGAGAAAAACAATGAATATACTGTGACAAGTGTCATCAGTGTATTGCTATCATCAGTTAGATGAGCTCAAATCATCAGAATGCCTCTATTTATTCAGACCAGGGGTTACCAGAGGGAAAACCGGAAGTTTGAAAGAGACGCAGGAGGTGTTGTCAACTGGATCTGCCCATTTCAAATTCTAGTGAGTTTTGAGCAAAATGAAAACTGTCCATAGAATGTCGGATATATTTAAAAACTTTGTGATAGTTAAATACCTGAATATTTAAAAGTAATAAACACATGCATGTTGGTACAGTGTAACAGTTTTTACGTTAGGCTGTACACATGTAATGGATGAAGTACTGTGTGTGTGAATAGATGTAAGCCTTGCTGTAGGCTCTGTGAGCACATAGGGCCCTACCTACATCTGTGGGCACACCTTGGGGGCCAGCCTTAGGGAGGTGATCTGCCCTTCAGTGTTTCCCTAACTTGGCCTTCTTTCTTTTCACAAATGATAACATTTTATTATAGAAAAAGCATCCCAAATATAGGACTTCATAAACACTGGTAGGTGAACAAGTGCAACTTTAAAAGTGGGAGAACGAAAGACAGCTCCTTGGAATAAGCACAGCCTTGGATTTATATTCAGCTTGTTTCCAATCGTATGTGTAACTTTGACAAGTTTCTAAAATACGTGAGCTTCATTTTGCATGTATGTGCAATGGGGATGATAACACTTGTCTCAAGAATCTTCAGGCGTGCGTACATAACACCTCTTCCATGTAGCCTCCTCAGTTCTTGTGAACAAATCTAGGTGACGTCACCCATAGCCAGTCTTTAAGTGACAAGAGAACATATCATGTGAAGGCAGCAGACACTAAAAATGTGTCTTATTTTTGCTGCTCAAGAAAAATGTCAGGTTTGTACATTCTTTGGAAACAAACAAAAAACAAATCAGTGTATTTTAGTTTACAATAATCCTTCCAAGCACTACTATGCAAGGCACTGTTCTTAGTGTGGAGAATCCCAGAACAAAGAAGACAAAAACAGAGCTTACCTTCTCATCAGTGCAAACTGATCATACACAAGTAAACACACAAGGAGGGTGGTTTGATGTTGACAAATTTCATGCATAAATGTAACCTGGAGGTGGTACTTTAGATGAGGAGGCCAGAAGAGAGGAGGTGACACTTGAGATGAGATCTATGTGGCAATGAACATATAGTCATGGTAAATATTGGAGTTAGAATCATGATGATGATGGGACTCCCAGTTTATTGGACAAAATATCCAGGTTAAAAAAATGATACAAATGATTGTAATATATCGTCACTGTGGATGAATTTGACTCTTGCTTATGGCGGGCCCAATGGATCATTCATATCAAAGAGTAAGTATTCATGGTGGGCAGCAAGGACCAGCCACAACTAAAGTAGCACATTTTAATGCTGTGAGTATAATGAGGAAGTACAGCTGACTGTACCTGGGACAAAAGACCACTTCATGGTAGCTGATAGCACAGACAATGAGCCGGTGAAAAGGAATGGAAGCTGATTTACTGTGTGACTGCTATGGACATGTTATTTTTCTGCATGACTGACTTTCCTCATTTTCAACATAGAGATGTCATTTTGTTGCAAAGATTTACTAAGACTATATTCATAAAATACTTCACAATTTAAAATGTATACATCATGATATGTATACATGTACACATATACATACATCCATATATTTACATCTATAGACACACTTTATGTAAAATATCATATATTTTTCATTGAGATGATGTAAACATCAAGTGAAATAAACACATATTCACATAGCAGGCCTGTGAATGGGATGGTTTTCATTGAAAGCAAAGGTGAGAAGCCCAATTGCCTAAATGCAATTGGAACACTTCATCTTAGGCGTTTTGCTGGTTTACCTACTACTCCAAAGAAGATAATCCTTGCTGCCTCAAGACTTATGGTGATGAAGTTTTACTCTTATATGACATTGATAAAAAGCACAAAATTCTTTCTGATACTTTGTGATGATCATATTTTTACGATAATCCAGGACTATCATCATACATGTCCTTTTTCTTTCTTTTTAAATAATGAAGATCTCTGAAGTTAAAGAAAAAAATGGAATGTCTATGAAAAGTGATCATGCTTTCAAATTATATAAAAATTTCAAAAGCCTTTTATATTTCCCAGATGATTTTAGCCAAGCAAATTCAACATCAAGTCCACACTACGATAAATTTGTGTTTTGATTGCAAGCATACATACGTTAAGTATAACTACATTTGTAGGCAAGTATAAAAGAAGAGAACACAAGAGTAAATTTTAGGTCAGGCCCCTCACATGTTTAGAAGATGGCAATTTCTAGGCAACAAACCGTGCTCATGTGTTCTTGAAACTGCACAATGAGATTTTAGTGTGTATATTTGGCTTCAGATTGACTTCAGATCAATACTGGGTAAATATTTTACATGAGGATGAGGTTTTCTTAGACCTTAATCTTGAAACCATCAGATCATTCTAACCTGAAAATAAGCCTCTTTAAACTATAAAGGATCCTACAAAAGGATTTGAGACCAAAGCCGGTGGCATGATAACATGATTAAATCACTGATCTAGCTGAATGACTGAAGACCATTAAGAAAGAAACTGCTATTGAATGGAATCAGCAAAACCCTTTAATTACTGATTAAAGATATAAGCAAGTGACAGGGGCTACAGTTTTAGTCTTGGACCTCATCATTGCATTTTCTTGTAATTGGTAGAGTTCTACCACAGGTCTATATTTCAAATGGATTTTTAGTTAAAAAAATAAAAAGAAGAAAGAAAAGCTTTTCAATTTTATAACCACGCTATACATACACACACATTATTATATCTATCTATCTATTGACAGAGAAAAAAATGAGCATGTCTATAAAATACATAAATCCGACAGAGCTTTGAATGGAATATAATAAAACAAAAACAGCCATTTTCTTTGGAAAGTGAAATTATAAGTGATTTTTTCATCTTTGTATTTTTTTTGGTTTTCCTTTCATCGTAAAGATATATTTTATTATTTGAAGCAAAGTAATTCCTGTTACCATTTTTTGCTGCTAACAGCTTCAGACTTTTCTTATGTGCAGAAATTCTTCTGTGCCAAACATTTTAAAAACAATGTAACTGATACAACCTTTTTCTCACTATTGACAAGTGTCATATCATATTTGCGGTTAAACATGTATCATTGCATGTAATTCAGTGTCGATATGTGTTATTTTCTAAGAATTAATAATTTTGTATTTTTCCTGAATTTCTAATAAATGTCCAGTACTGCCCCAACCCTCCCTGACACCTCAGTTTATTTAAACAAAAGTAGAGTGTTGGAATCTAATAGGTGGGGAGTACTTGCACCGTGAGTTATGTGAAGAGGATAAAGATAAAACTTTTTTCTTTTACTTTTACTTTTGGGGCTTCTGAAGTATCTTTAGAAGCAAGCAACTGCCTCTTATGTATCGGGATATTGGTCTGGATGGTGTAAGTCTAGAACTAGGGACACCAGTTAGTAATCATTTGATTTTGTTCTACTCAGTGGCACACCTGTTTCTCTCTTGAGCTGGTATTTAACCCGTGTGCCACTAGCTATTTTTCTTTTTGTGACCTGTGTCCCTGAGTCTGTGACAAGCTCCTTGGGAGAAAGGAGTATGTTTCCTGCTCCTGGGTCTTCTGCCCCAACACAGAGCACAGCGATTCTCTCTGTCTCCTAGGAGAAGCCCAGAAAGGGTTCCTATAGGCACTGTTCTGTCTAGTATAATCCATTTTACACCCCCAAACACTGATTGTATGTATTTTCCCCTCCTTTAATCAGATAATACAGCAGAGACTATTTACAGATTGCCTAATTGTAAATCACAAGTGTAGTCCTGGGTAAACCTAGGGTTTGGAGGTATGTATTGCACTATTTGGATTGCTATGCTTTCTTTAAGATTTAACATGTAATTGAGATTCATTATGAGTTTGGCCAGTCATTACCTCCTTTTTACTACTATCGTATTACTCCCCAAGTTTGGTTTTGGTAAGAAGGTTACGCCATTGTCATAAATCACAAGAAGGCATGCTATCTCATTCTCTGTTCTCTGGAGGAGTTTCCATAAGATGGAATTATCTGTTTATTGTGAGATTTTTTTTTCAATGAAATCTCCTCTATGGAAATCTAGCTTCTTGTTCTCTTTGTAGGCAAGTATTTAAGTTACGAACTCAATTTCTTTAATGTTGTATAATTATTCCTCTATTTCATCTCATCCTTTTTAAGTTAACTGTTTTCTGGAATTTGCCCATTTCCTGTAAACATCCAAAATGATTGACTTAAAGTTTTTGATGGCATTTTCTTACCATTTTAAAGACAGCTGGATATGTAGCTGAGTTCCCTTTTTCATTATCAATGTTATTTGTGTCTTATCTCTTTATTTCTTGGATGAATCACTCCAGAGGTTTGTTGATTATTTAAACAAACTTTTAAAAAAAAATTTGGATAGTTTAAATACTTTTAGATTTGTAGAAAAGTTGTAAATATAGTACAGAGAATTCCCATATCCCAGGTTCATATATGTCACAAATAAAAATCTAACATGGATACAGTATTATTAACTCAACTCCATACAGTATTCAGATTTTACTTTTATTTGTTAATAGTGCCCTTGTTATGTCCCAGGATTCTATCCAAGCACCACACTGTATTTAATCAACATGTCTCTTTAGCCTCCTATGGTCTGTAATAGTTTCTCGGACATTGCCTATTTTTCAAGATCTTGACAGTTTCAAGGCCAAGTAATTTGTAGAATAATCCTCCATTTGTATTGACTTGAGATTTTTCTCATGGTCAGCCTGGGGTTATGGGTTTTGGGGAAGAATCCCAGAGAGGAGAAGTGCTCTTCATACCACGAAGCATCAAAAGTCCTGTTATCAACATGACATCCTGTAGGTGTTCCCCTAGACGACCTGGGTGATGGAGAGTTTGAGAAAGTTTTTCACTATAAAATTTCTTTGTGTATCCCCCTTTCATACTCTCTTCTTTGAAGCAAGTTACTAAGTATAGAACACGCAGGGATGGAGAATGAGTGGTGAGGAAGGGAATTAATTCACCTTATCCACATATGTTATTTGGAATTCTCCTGTAAAGAAGATTTGTCTCTTCTCGCATAATAATTTATTTATAAAGTCATTCATTTATACCACTATGGACTCAGGACATGAGTTTTATACCCTTGATTTTAATCCAATACTACATTTTTTATCTTGTTTCTCTAATTGTTCTTCTTTTGGCCTGTGGGGGCCCCTTGGGTCCTTTTAATAAACCCCATTATTTGTTTTCATTTTCTGAGCCCTCCCTTCCTTTGGGGGAATAGGAGATGATTCAGGTACATTATTATTTTTATGACCCAGATCTAGGATCAGCTATTTCTCCAAGTAGCCTGTGGGGCTTTTATTAGTTCTGATTTTCTATGTGTAATTAACTTTTAATTTAATTGTTTTGCTTTCAGAGAATGTACTCTGTATTATACTGTTTGGTTTTTATTTTTGAAATTTGTTAAGTCTTTCTTTATGGCCTAGCATCTGGCAACTTTTTGTAAATGTTTTACATGTGCTCTGGAACAGCAGTAGATAATTGCTGGGTACAATATTTTATAAATATCTCATAAATCAAGTTTATTGATGTTTATTTTCCATTTGTATGTAACACTTTAACTTTTGGATGCCCTTAACCTATTAATTCAGAGAGAGGAGAGAGAGAGATGTGTTGAAATCTTCCAGTATAATGCTGGGCATACTATTTGTGTTGCAATTCTATCATATTTTCATTTTTGCTCATTTGAGGCCACTTAACCAGTGCATCTAAAAAGGGTGTGTCACATACTATGCAAGGCCCAATGTGAAAGAAAAGTGTAGGGCCCTGGTCATTGACAGAGTGGTTAATATCTTCTCCCCACATGCCTGCTGCCCTGACCGAAGAATAATTCCCAGTGCACTGCAAACTCACACTGGTACAGGTCAGGTACTTGGATTGGGAGTGAGCAAGAGATTCCCTCAAGTCACCTGCCAAATGCACCATGGTGCTGTCCTGTCACTCTTCTCTAAGACATCGTGGGACCCATGCCCATCTTTCCCATGTGCATATACAGTCCAATTCTCAGGGCAGAGGGAAATGGCAGAATGTGGGCACCCCTGATTGATGTGACCAAGGAAGCAGTGAAGGAGGAGGCCAGGTAGGGACCAGGGCTCCTGGGGGCAGGTGTGAGGATCAGAAACTTGCCCCTGGGAGGTGGAGAGGTGGTACAAGGCATGACCACGTGTGAGCTGAAGCTCCAAGCCACTGGCATATGTTCCGTGTTTCACTGAATTTCAGTTATAAAAATAATTTCAAGGTGAATAGTATTAAAAATTCAAAGATGGCTAATGCAAATCATGAAAACCAAGATGCAGGGTCCTCCTGAGTTCAGGACGCTGTATGACCACATTGGGGCATACCCAGGAAGCTGGCCCTGTGTGTGTGTTCTTTCTGTATTTCTTGTTGAGTTTTTAGAAATTAATTTTGTAATGAATTTGTTTATCCATAAAATACTTTTTGTCTTAACATTTACTAAGCATTTTTGTTACTATTTGCTCAATATATCTTTGTCATTTTATTATCAATGTTTTGTTTGTTTAAATTGTGCCCCTTGCAAATAGTACATAACTTCATTTAGTAATATTTTTATTTATTAAATCTATGTTTCTCATATTAGTGTTTTCCCCATTTACATTTATTTATTTTTTTATTTTTGAATTTTTTTTTATTGGGGTCTAGTTGCTTTACAATGTTGTTAGTTTCTATTGTACAACAAGGTGGATCAGCTATATGTATATATATATATATATCCCCTCCCTCTTAGACCTCCTTCCTACCCCCCCATCCCACCCATCTAGATCATCACAGAGATTTACATTTATTTTGATTTGAATATTTCACTTCACCCCTTTAACTTTGTACTATCTACTGTCTTGATTTTTCAATACATTATTTTCATTTTCCCCTTTGATTGTTTTAAAAAATAATTTACAATTCCAGTACTCCTTTAACTGATAAAATGCAAAACATCTATTTCTATGCATTTTGTTACTGTCAGTTTTAACATGCATAATTATTCACTTCTGAAGTTTATGTCTTAAGTCCCATCCTAAAGAACAAAATAGCTTTAGAATCTGTTATGCCGATTCTTTCTTCCACTGACCCTGAATTTCTGCATACATGCTATTATCATAGATTAAGTGTTTTGATAGTAATTCCTCAATTTATTTATATTAAAATACCTTTATTTTGCTTTTATCCACAAAATCATTTTTGGCATACATAATTGAGAATTGGCATTTATTTTTATCTCATCTTTTTGAAGACATATTGTCCACTGTCTTCCAACTTCCATTATTAAGTTGAAGGGTGTAATGTAAATGTAATTTTTTTCCTTTGTAAGAAATCTGTCTTTTTCCTATTTAAAATGTCTCCTTCACTTGAGTTCTCTGGTTTCACTACAATTGATCTAAACATGGTTTTCTTTGTTTTAATTCTGTTTGTCACATGTTGTTCTTACTGTGGATTCTGTGGCTCTAACTGTAGACTCATGCATTTCATTAGTCTTAAAGAAGTCCCTTTCATTAGCTCTTCAAGTATTGCCTTTCCCCTACCCTCTGTAGTCTCACCTTTTGGAGTACCCATTAGATGTTGGATAGACTTTCTCATACTACCATTTATCTCTTGAATTTTTCTTCAAATTTTCTGACTCTGGTGACTTTAGGCTGCATTCTGGGTGATTTTTGTGGATTTATCTTAGAATATACATTTTCTCTTTATTTAATCATCTGTTAAATAATTAATTGGGTTATTATGTCTCACATCTCATATATCAAACACACACATTTATATACTTACAGATAGATACATCTATACCTATCTATATCTATCCATCTAAATAGATATATCTCTACCTCTATATATCTACCTCTTTATATCTAGACTATAGATAAATGTTTTATTTGTTATTTTTCAAAGCTGTGTTGTCATTTAGGAGAGTTTCTTGTTGCCTTCTCAGTTCACCAATTTAAAAAAATATGTATCTGATATGCATAACACTAAATAATATTTATCTTATAATCCCAATACCAGGAAGTCTAAATATGCTGCTTGCATTTCTAACTGAATCTCATGCACATGGTGGCTCTTTTGTATGTTTGCTGATCTTTGATTGCAGTCTCTCATATTTGGTTTATTGTAACACGTGGAAAGCCAGAAACCCAAATTTGAGGATCTTTTTCAGGGGGGAGTTACGTTGGGTTCTATTTAGATCTTGGGTTACCATTGACATGGGACCATTTTGTTCTGAAACACTGAAGAATGATGAAGCCATTGGACACAGTGAACAGGTTTGATCAGGTAGGAATACAGACTTTCCTTTGATAGTGGGAAGTGACCTACAAGTAGTTTGAAAAGTATAATGTGAGTACTGGTGAAGTTCAGAACTTCAGAAAGAAAGACTGAAGAATGTATTTTGTAGAAATAAAAAAGCTGAAGCCTTAAATGTGTATGAGATCATGAAAGGACTGAAAAACATTGTAATTTTAAAGCTTTTCTATACAGTAAGTTTTCAAAATTGGATATATTTAATGGAAGGAAATTGAAGAAATAAAGATTATTTTATATATATATATATGAATCTTTTGCTCATAATGTGTGTATAAACACACACACACACACACACACACAATGGAATACTACTCACCACAAAAAAGAATGAAAATTTGCCCTTTGCAAATGGCAAATGGATGGACTTGGAAGGTGTTATGCTAAGTGAAATAAGTCAGAAAGAGAAAGACAAATACTATATGATATCACTTATATATGGGATCTAAAAAATACAATAAACTAGTGAATATGACAAAAAAAGAAGCAGACACACAAATACAGAGAACAAACTAGTGGTTACCAGTGGGGAGGGGGGAGGGGCAATTAAGGAATGAGGGAGGGGGAGGTACAAACTATTGGGTGTAAGACAGGCTCAGGGCTGTATGGCACAACACGGGGAATAGAGCCAATATTTTGTAATAACTGAAAATGGAAAGTAACCTTGAAAATTGTATAATTTTTTTTAATTTAAACTTTTATATATATACACACACACACACACACACATTCAGTCCTTGGTGTAAGTTCGAATATAATATGGCAGAGTGAGAGAAGAGTATTTAGCTTCAAGCTTCAGCTCTGTAACAGAATAACAATCTTCGGAGTGGTTGCTAGTTGTCATTCTTCCCTAGGAACAGAACTGGCTTTTATTTGGAATGGCAAAATGCACAGCAAAAGACTGCATTCTCGTCTTCCTTGAAAGTCTGTGTGGCCACGATCTGTAAGCAGAAATAGTCACTAGTGTACATCCCAGAAAATACCTTTTAAAATGTGCTGACTCAGGGACTTCCCTGATGGCGCAGTGGTTAAGAATCCGCCTGCCAATGCAGGGGACACGGGTTTGATTGCTGGTCTGGGAAGATCCCACATGCCGTGGAGCAACTAAGCCTGTGCACCACAACTACTGAGCCCACACGCCACAACTAATGAAACCCACGCGCCTTGAGCCCGTGCTCCGCAACAGGAGAAGCCACCACAATGAGAAGCCCGTGCACCGCAACGAAAAGTAGCCCCCACTCGCCGCAACTAGAGAAAAGCCCGCACGCAGCAACGAAGACCCAACGCAGCCAAAAAAAGAAAAAAGTGTGATTCAGCTAGGAAGCAAATGGTCTTGTTCTTCCTTTCTTTCCCCTTTTTCCTGCCAGAAACTAAGATCCATGACTTGTAGTAGCATCTCTGAACCTTTAAGACGGAAGTAAATGATGTCAGCAGAAAAACAAAGACCTCAGGGGCTCTGATAACTTCCTGGATCCACCACACAGACAGTGACTGTCCGATTCCAGAAAAGCAATCAAATACACCCCTATCTGACACACTATGGAACCTCTATCAGGAAAGTTGTGACTAAACTAAGATGAAAATAGTATCTGCCTCACAGGGGTGGGATGAGATACAAGATGACAGAAATGAGTTTGTAGACCCTAAAGGGCTGAAGATGAGTTACTGTGTGTGCAATTTAATAATCCAGGAAACATTTCCATACTGCTTATCTTCCAAATGCACAACATCTTGTTCATGTAATGTTTAAGAATTTTTAAAATCATCATTCTATTCAAAATGTGTGTGTTAAACTCTAGCCATTATTTATGTATTAGGGATGGTAAATTTTATTTCACATTTTGGTGCCAAATGTCCAATTCTAGGGGTTAGAAAGAGAAAAAGAGGAAGGAAACAGACTTAAAGGTGGCCATGTCATAAAATTTAGCATTTTTTCTCTTCATCCCAATGTTGTCGTCCCTCCACTGCTTTACTGAGCGTGTCAATACAGTAGTTGAGGTGTGACATCCCCTAACTTTCTGCAAGTCTTCCCTCTGACAGCCAATGTGGTTTCCCTAGTCTGGGTTCCTGAACCATAACTCTCTTCTTCCTTGTTACACACTGAACCTCTTAGATACAACTGTTACCCCTAAAATATTCCATTTTTGACACAAATGAGTCATTTTTGAATCCTAAGAAGTGGAACAAGTTAATCAATGCTGCATTGGATTTACTGGCTTTTGTTTCCCCATCAGCAGCTACATGGCCCTTTGGAAACAACGACAGGATCATTGACAGTAATTGGCAGGGAGCAACGTGTATAGTCTAAGCATCCAGGCTTGCAATGAGGTCTCCGGAAAGGTTACCTGCATCTGTAAGGACTCTAAGAGAGTATGGGGGATCATATATGTAACATCACTGGAAAGGAATACGGAGAATACTTTCAAAATTCTCATGAAGCAATAGCATATATCAGCTCAGGTGAAGACACCCCAGGGAAATGTACTTGAAAAGCCAGAATGTAGAGTGAGTGTTAAATTGTATTTAGGCTAGTCTAAGTATTTCTGTAATTTCATCCAATTATAACTTTTAAAACAGGGATGATCTTGGTTTGCAATTCTTTATAACAATCAGCTTCTGACCAGAAACCTTTCTAAGAGCTAATGAGGGAAAGGCCATTGAGATTGGAAGATAGATACACAGTAGCAGCATTGAAAGTTCCCACAACCTGAAAAGAAGCGAACACCCCAGGAAAATTATTTTCTTCTAGGTAACATGTTCAATTAAATTCAAAAAACTATTTACCATCTCTGTGTTTTCTGGAAGGCAAATTATATTAGGTATGGTCCCTGCCCTGGAGGAGACTTCATTCTATTGAAAGGCAGGTGATGGGCCATTCATAAGTTATGGCTAACAACCAAAGTGAGGGTGAGAAACATTCTGAAACAGGAGCATGGGGTGATTCCACTAGTGAGGACAGTGTGCAGGTGAGTGCTAGTGAGCAATGGTACAGAGATGGTGAAATGATAGAATACCAACGGGACCAATGAATATATTGGTTTCCAACTCTGTGACTCTCGAAACCAGGATGGGATCACAGCAGAAAGGAGGGGGTGGGGAAGTGACAAGACACAGCTCCATGTCTCCAACTCCCACTGGAAATGAAGCAGTTCTTTTAAAACTTATAATATTGTTTGCATATTTTTTGTGTGAAAATACTTTAAATTATTTGAAAGGCACTAAATTTGACTACAGAGCAGGAGTAACAGTGTGGTGTGTGGGCCTCTGAGGTGCCTTAAGAGTCTGTCAGGCGACCATGAGGTCAAAACTATTTTCACAACACCAAGACATTTTCTACCTTTTTAAATTTGCTGATGTCCATCCTGACGATACAAAAGCAGTGATGGGTAAACTGCCAATGCCTTACCATGAATCAAGGCAGTAGCACCCAACCATGCATCCCAATACTTAAAGACTATTTTGATGATACTAATGAATCACCATTGTAAAATGTTGTTTCTGGCTATTATACAATGAAACATGCCAACATTTGGGAGATTTGCACAACTCAGTGAGGTAATATTTTATTTTCTAAATGACCAATGCATGATGTTACAAAATTATGATAAGTAAATGATCCATTCAAAGTGCAAAATAGACCAAGACAATTTAAGGTAAGCATACTAAAACTTAACTGATATGCTTTTGGATTTCACACTGAAAGTAAACTTTTAAGAAACTACTGTTTCTTGAATTTTGGTTTGCATTTAAGAGGAATAGTCACAAACATCTGAAGGGCTATTAAAATATTCCTCCTTTTTCCAACTACATATTTGTGGGAAACAGGATTTTCTGTGTATATTTTAAACAAATCAACATGACAATGGATAGAATCAACAAACATATATGACTATCCAGCTTTCATTTATGAAGTCAGATGTTAGAGATTTGCCAAAATGGAAAATAACATCACTCTTCTTACAAAAATTTTTGGGGTTTGGAAATTACAGTTATTTTTTTTTACAAGAAATACTATGTTCATATATGATGGGCATATTACTGTTATTTTTACATGGATTAACAAATAGATAATTCAAAAATTTAAGTTTAATTTCTAACTATCTATAAATATAATACACACAAATAAAATAATTTTTGGTGTCCTCAGTAGTCTTTAAGAGTATAAGTGAATACTGAGACAAAAGTATGTGAGAAACTCTGATGTATCAGGAAAGTAATTAGAGACAGATATGTAAAGATACTAGCTCCAGACTGTGGAAGTATGGAATGTCACTGCAAAGAGCTGGCCTTTTATCAGGAGCAATACATGAAGATATTATAGCCAAAGAGTAATGTTTTCCTAATTACACTGGACTTAGAATACAGCATTGATTAGGATAGGAAGTGACAGAAGGTGGGAAGACCAATTAGAGGACCAGCTATAATAAGGCTCTTCCACTGGGATCTTAGAATAGAAACTAAGAGAGTGTCATTTGAGAATTTGCGGGAATATGAGTCAGTGGCTGATTAGATATAGAAGGAGAGATTGCACAACATTGGGATTCTTGGTACAATGACTTGGAGGATAGAGATTCTGAAGGTGTTCCCTGAGACTCCAAGAGAAAAAGATATAGGTAGAGGAGAGATTGAGGTTTCAATGCATGGGGTGCTGAATTTTTGTTTCCAGAGACTCACGCGGTAGACTGCATATGGTGGGCGGAGGCCCCCTGAGAGGTAGTTGGGCAGTTTGGAATTCAACTTGAGAAAAATATCCAAGCTGAATGTGTATGGTTGATTCTATCAATATGGAAGGGGTCATAGAAGCCTTGGGAATGGAAAAGGACACCAGCGAAAAGAACACAGATAGAGATGAAAAGCAGATATGTGGTATTTCCAGGAGGTAGGGCACCGGGCAAGAAGAATAGGAAGAGTGAGAAAAGAAATCTTCAGAGGCAGGAGAATATAAAAAAAATCCCATAGCAACAAATCGGGACAGAAAGTTGTTGCAAAGAGTAGACTTTGCGGGACTTTTCATTAGTATCAGTTACATAATTGTTAAATAAATGGCAAATAGATTTTCTTTTCCTCTTCTTGGGACACAAGAGAAGAGATTCTCACAGATGTATAAATGGATAATTTTCACTTAAGTATAGCTGATATTAGCTTTCATATATTCTTTCACTGAGTTGTATTTCTAAGATTTGCATGGTATTCAGATACTTAAGCAATTTCAAATCCAGTATTCAAGTAACTCAGTTACTTGCCTACTGCTGCTGGAAGAGGTAAGGAAACAGATTATTTTACAGAAATCTGACATGGATTTCACTGGGGTAAAATCAAGGTATTGGATGGTGCATTGACTTCTGGAGGCTGTAGGAAGAATCCATTCCTTCATTTTACTAGATTCTAGGGGCGACCTGCCTTCCTTGGCTCATGGGCCCTTCCAGCTTCAAAGTCAAATATGGCCAATTGAGTCTTCTTAAGTCACATCATTTGACACTGAGTGTTCTGTCACCCTGTTCCACATTTCAAGACCCTTGTGATTACAATAGACCCACTGGAATAATTCAGTATAATCTCCCTATTTTAATATCTAGTGATTAGCAGACTTAATTCTATCTGCTACCATAATTTCCCTTTGCCATGTAAGTTAACATAGTCACATATTCCAGGATTAGGATGTGGGTGGACATCTTTGGGGACTGTTCTTCTGCTAAACTCATTTGTGCTTACTGACTCATTAACTATTTAATAAGTATTTATAAAACTTAAGAAACCAAATCATTAACATAGCTCCCTTGAGTTCCTTTTCTTTAACTGAAAAAAGTACAGAAATTTTTATGTCTTTTATTTGGGAAGAATTTTATGAAAAACAAATGCATTTTATAAAATGGCAAAATAATTTCTTTCTTAAGTTACATTAATCAAAGCGTGCCAACATCTTGCAAATCATACTTGTGGCAAAAAATTATCTTTGGAAGACAAAATTTCTGAAAAGCTGTTGATGGCAGTTGTTCCTCTGGTGAAGGAAAATGATACCTTTTTGTGTTATATGATCTATTGTTATTATTTAAAACATAAATATATGTAATTTTCATCATGAAATTGATTTATTCTTTGCTTTGATTTAATACAATATGGTTTTCTATTTTACAAAGCACTTTTGATATACTGTATGATTTGCTTCCCATACCGGTTTTTATGGGTTATTATCATTTTGTTGTTGAAAAATTTTGAAATATATTTCAGAGATTTGAAGTAATTTGCCCAATGTAGCATGTCCACTAAAATATTAACAATAGAATTTAAACACATATCTTTTCACCAGAGAGCTTTCTCTTTCTACCGTGCCATTTTATTATTAAAATATGTAATTTGGACGTCATAGTTAAAAGATAATGTTAAGTCTCCTGATGGCTTATTTTATTATATTGCCTAAGAGGCCCTACAGTCATGGAAATTGACTCTATTCACTGGAGGCCCACAATTAAAGCTGATTTCTGAAAACTGTGCATTCCAAGTCATCCTGACAGCTGATGCAGGCAGATGGGTTTCTGCCTGTTAAAAGGTGGTCTATTGTTAGAAGCAGCACAGGTACCTCATATGGAGCAACTGGGAAAAACCAATGCACCTCCAATCCCACCCATCCTTTTGAGGGAAAAGTATCATTCTGGTAAAGAAGATACTCATTTGCAAAGACAGGTGAAGGGAATGTATTTTTGTTCCTGTCACATTAAATACAATGTTTGAAACTTGGGCATTTGAGAGAAACTTCTCACCTTTGGAAATATTCTGAAGCAATACCAGTGGGTATGGTTTCTTCCTACTTGGAAAACATCTGCTTAGTTGTTTGGTGAAACTATATTAATGTGGTCTAAAAACAAATGTACAATACATATTTATTTATTTCTTCATTTATTTCTAATTCCATAAAATATTTGAGGGGCATAAGGGAAATAGGAAAAACATTTACAAAAACAGTTACTGAATGAAGTTGTCAATAAATAACCTATCATAAATTAGCTGTGATCCCTTTTCTTCGATTATAAATCTAATCTGGGCTATGTCAATTCTGTCTCTCCTTTTCTCTTTTTGTTTGTTTGTTTGTTTATTTGTTTAACTACACCAAGATAGCTGCTTGGGTTTCTGGAACAGAGCCCTGGACTATGTCTTATTCTCCTTTATGGTGGAAAACTGTAATAACACTCAGGAAATTTAGGAACCCCCTTGTCAAATTCTTTTTCAACATTTCAATCATGTTCAAGTCCTTGATTTCAATAACTTAACTCCCTTCAATCTATTTATGATGATCAACATTTTCCCCACTTGGAAAGGCATGGAAATGAGTTGCCACATCTGTAATTATTGAGCAAATGCCATAAATGTGCATGAATGTGCTCCTAGCTCTTATTAGGGCTGTACACAAAGGTAGGGGATAGGACTCAGTACCTTAGAAAGACTTAATATGTTTGCATTTGACAATAAGTCATGATTCTATCCCTGGACTTCTGTAAGCGTATTATTATTCCACAGTACCTCATCTCTATTTACGTGAAACAGAAATATAGGATATATGAAGAGTCAGCCAACGTTTTCTGTGAATGGCCAGAAGTAAGCATTTTAGGGTTTATGGGTCTGTCGCAACTACTCAGTGCTGCTTCAGGAGCAGGAAAGTTGCATAGACAATACGCAATGAAGGAGTGTGGTTGTGTGCCAATAAAAGTTTATTTCCACATACAGGTGGTGGGTTGGATTTGGCCCATGGGCTGTAATTTGCTGACTACTGGGTTATACACTGAGTACCATAAGCCATTTTACCTTGCAGTGAAACATAACAGAAACTCATTTGTCTAAAAGCGTATCGAAAAACACTAAATAGGACATTACAACTAGCTGCCAGGAGGCTGGAATGCAGTGTGATACCGGGCGGGGGGGTCGGAGAATAAGTAGCTTCTGTTCCTAGTTTTGAAAAATAAATCCAGAATGCAAATGATTAGCTCCATAACCTTAGCTGGATTTTCTGATCTCCAGATAATCATTCTAAATCACCCTTGTAAGGGTCTCCATTTCTCATTATGTCAGTCAGGGTCCCAACAGGAAACAAATGACATCCATTGGTCAACAAGAAGAGTTTACTGAAGGCATTACTCAAAGGGGTATATTCAGGGTCAGGAAAAGCAACATGAATAAGGAACCAACTTAGGGACTGCAATAGTGGAAAGACATGACCAGCTCTGGACCAGAAGGAGAACCTGAAAAGCTATTGAAGGAATTCAGAGCTAGGAGGGGAAGGGAGGGTGAGAAAAAGGGAGGGAGGCAGCCGGAGCCTGAGCTACAGGAAAAGGCTGCCTGACACAGCTCCCATCAACCTGTGGCAAGACAAGGTGGGAGCTGGGGAGATAAATGCCATGATTTCTACACTTTGCTTAGATTAGGAAATATGGGAGGAGGAACAATTTTGTTACAGTGTGTGAAAAGAATTTAATCAAGAGATTAGTTTTGTAGGGCTTCCCTGGTGGCGCAGTGGTTGAGAGTCCTCCTGCCGATGCAGGGGACACGGGTTCATGCCCCGGTCCGGGAGGATTCCCGCGTGCTGTGGAATGGCTGGGTCTGTGAGCCATGGCTGCTGAGCCTGTGCATCCGGAGCCTGTGCTCTGCAACGGGAGATGCCACAACAGTGAGAGGCCCACATACCGCCAAAGAAAAAAAAATAGAGAGATTAGTATTTTAAACTAATTTTTTTGAGTTTGGAGTGTCTTTCCTTAGTCAATATCATGGAGGTGTTAAATGAGCAGTGAGATACCAGATGAGGAGCTCAGCCTCGAAGTCAGGAATTAAATAAAACTGAGCACCGTGAGCATATTGACTATCTGTATTGTCAAAGGACAATAAGAGCCCAGCAGGGCACAGAGAGTGGAGAGAAAATTGAAGGGACGGACCAAGAAAGAGCTCTGGGGTACTCCAACATTTAGGTCTACCAGAAAAAGAAAAGACAGTGAAGACTTATGAGAAGTGGCCAATCAGATTGGGAGAAGACCAGCAGAGTTTGGTATCATCAATTCCATGAAAGAAAGTTGTTTCAATTAGCCAAGGAGGGTCAAATGTGTTGAATACCTCTGCAAGGCCAATTACAATGTTGGCAGGTCATGAATATTAAATCTAATCTCTCCCATTCAGTGTGATAGGAATGCAAGTCACATTAGAAGATCACTGAGAGGTAAAAATTTGGAGAGAGGGCATCTGAATATATTTTAGGGGATTTCTTCTATGAATCAGAAGAAGCAAAATTATAACGTAGCTTATGGGAATGTAGGATTCATCTGAAGTATGGAATTAATTTTATGTTAAGGTGAATATCCAGTGGAAAGAGAGAAGTGATGAGTAAGGAATGAAGGTTTTTCATAAGAAGGGGAAATAGAGGTTTAAATACTTATTGGCTTTTAGAAGAGCAGAGATCATCTCCCTTTGTAATGGTAGAAGAATGTATATTCTTAGAGAAGAATTAATAGAGAAGAAATATATGCAAGGAGGGTTGTGGATTTTGAGATAATAAATTCACTTCTGACTGCTTCTATTTTCCCCCAAAAGAGGATGAGGTGATATCATCAACTGAGACAGACTGGAATAAGTTGTGGGTGAAGATTTGAGAATACAGGGAATTAGGCAAAATTTTAATAGAATCACACACAAGATTAGGAAAGTAAATTTACTAAGATTAGGGAAGTGAACTTACTGAGGAACGTAACAGGATTTCCCAGATCTGAGGTGGACTCGTTTCCTATCTGTGCTTGGCGTGGCTGCATGGCAACCTTCAGCAGCTTCAGAACACATTCAAGAGGACTGGGGGAAATGGACATGTCTGCAAGGGCCTGGCTGTGGATGATCCAGGGAACAAAGGAAGTAGGAGGTGAAGTGAAGGGAGGAAGGTGATGGAGAGTGAAACAGTGGAGGGTCAGGGCTGAGGAGGCTTCATGAGGGTCAGTTTCAGTGGGGATCTGGAGTAAATGACCTGGAAGGACAGGAGATGGAGGTCAGGGAAAGCAATACTTGTGATGGATTTTTGGAGGAGGTACAGACATTGGTCATCAGAAGGTCTGGAGTATGAACATGGAAGTGAGTTGATTATAGCTTGGAAACAATGACTGAACAGAGAGGTGCCAGATAATTTATTATTTACTATTTTTTGAACATGATTATGTGTAGACCCTGTTGGGAAAGAATGAAAAATTTATACTGAAGTCCTGTACTCATTTGTGTGGTGGAGATGTAAGAACTGCATCTAAAACTACAAACTAAGTCAAATGTTTGACATAAAAAGGGAAAAAATGTGATGGGGGAGGGACCTGATGTTTTTTGACCTCCTTTTCTTTCCCAGACATGCTGTGATGTGTGAAATGTGTTGTAATTATTTACTCTTCTCTACATGATGGGGAATATTAAGTAGTATTTTTGATGTCTTGAAAGTATTAAAACAAATAGCAAAATATATTATCAGAGCCAGCATTCCAACTTGATTAAAATTTAAGCAATTTTGAATTTCCCCTCCTGTCCAGTGCCTTCATGGAATCGTGTTGTGCCAGGTGTGGAGTGATCTTAGTGACACATGATCTGCCTCTCTTGTCCCACATTTACTGTTGGGAAACCCAGGTCTAGAGAAACATGGAGAGTTGCCCAGAGTTTTCCACTGAGTAGGCGGAAGAGCCAGGTCGTCAGCAGTGTACGCTGGTCAGAAACTGTCACAGCCATTACTCTGAAGGCAGGCAATGGTCCCGACTCCCAGTACCTTTGCCTGCCGTGCCCAAACAGCCAGGACTAGAACCAGAAACTTAAGCATAAAAGGGGTTGTCATCACCATGAGGATATCAAGTATCCTTTGCTACACTTTATGTAGGAAAATCAGTTGACCAAGTGTTTTCCAGGTTATGAGCAATGATTTTCAACCTAACTAAACCTCACCACGAGTAGGACTTTACAAATAAGCACAGATTGTTCTCCCTAGGTACAGTTTTTCAAGAAATTCAAGCCCTGCATTACATAACTGAGTGTAAGACTTTCCAAAAGGATCTCTAAAAGAGTTTTATTTATTTTTTCCAGTTTTGAAAAGAATCAGTGAACAAAAACTGTGGTTAAGGCAATACATTTTAACTTATTAGGAGCTGTCAGATGAGAATTTTTTCATTGAAAAAATCTACAGTATACCACTTAATGTAAAAGTTTAATTACAGAGCAGCCTGAAGTTGCCAATAACAATTCTTTAATTTCCTGAGGGTTTAACTGTATGCCTGTTAGATTTGAACTGTACAGCCTCTAGTTTATTACGTGGTAATATAAGGATGTATTGTGACAGAAAAAAAGCTGAATTTCAATTATTTATTTATAAGGTCAAAGGTTTCCATCTTAGATTCTGAAGAAATGTATTGACATCTAAGCATGCTAAATATTTTATATTTTTAAGTGAAACAAGTAATTCATGAAGTTAATTTATCTCACTGTATGTGCTTGCTAATTGTATGCACATATTATACTAAATACATCTGTGTGTTCTTATCCAGGTACCATTTAAAATTAAAAGCATATGCTAAAACATTTATCACATGTCTTCAGGACAACTGAATGTCTCTCTGTATATAAAAGATAACTTTCAGGAAAGTTTTTTTTTTTCTTGTTATATAAACATAGATGTTAAAAATAACCAGAGTTAATAGCTATACAGAAAAATCCTAGCAATATGCAAACAGACATATCCAAATACTGACAAGACAAACACTTGCCTCAGACCAAGGATACAGATATTTCTCAGAAAGCTTTAAAAAATCTGGAAGGCAGTGTTCTTGTGTTATCATTCCTTTTATAAAATTACTTGTTGGCTCTCTAAGAGATCACCTAATTAAAGATCTAAGATATTCATTCAAAATGAAAGCCTAATGCTGCAGAGCTGAAAGTACTGAGGAGACAGTATTACAAGATATTTGCAAGATCTTAGGATAGCTTAGAAAATGGAAGGTAGAGGAACAAGAGAAGTGAATCACTTCATAGGGCAAGTTCCTTGTGAAGGAAGTGGATGCTTTTCTGTTACAAATCTTGTGTAGAGAAGGCTCACCCTGTAAGTACTTTCCCTGCACCAAGCATGGTGACATATATTGATTACTGATTAGTTGACCCACTACAGCTCTGAAATTTACTGTTCTCCCTATTCTACAGATGAGGATGTTAAGTCACTGAACACTTTCCAGAGGCAGGACTAGAACCTGTGTTTCCAGGCTCCTCAGTTCACTGCTCCTCCTATCACACTTCAGTGGAAGTCATATTCTTTTAGTGTCTCCATCAAAATTATGATAATTGCTCAGTAAAAGGCAACAGCTAGAATAAAGGTCTTCGTTCAAAGGCACTGTGGTGAGAATGAACGTGCCTACTGACTCAGGGCATGTGCAGATACAAGACAAAGAATCTGCCACCCCAAGCCCTCACCACCTCCCCATTATCATCCCTCCAAACACAAGCAATATACAGTCATGAAATAGGGCAAGGGCAGCCACAGCAAAGACACATCTGGGATTTGGAAAATGGAAGAACAGTAGCAGGAATCGGGTCATGGCAGTGACGGTGTCTGGAGGGAGCCCCTGCCCTGGGTGTGGGGAAACGCTTGACTATGCATAGATTCTATTTACTGAGCAGAACGATCTTTCTGTTTCTCTATTGCCCCCAGCATCCCTCTCTGGGGGACGCTCCCCTGCCCAGTCTCCTTACTGGAATTACCTTAGTGGGTATAGAGGAGAATACTTTCCTTAGAAGTAAATGGATATCATAGGTCAGTTCATGCTGGTGCTAGTTTAGGTGCTGAGATGTTGGCTTGATGCTGCAGCAGTCAATCACAGGCTCCCAGTTTCTTTAGGAAAAGGCTAATAGCTCCCCTATCTCCTTTAAATTTTAACGCGAATTTATTTTGTCTGCTCTTAGAAATGAATCATATCAAGTTCATCGACAAAAACATCATATCTTTTATAATAACTATTCTATTATAAATATTTTAATCTACGTAATGCTTATGATTAAAAATAAGTAGCCCAAAATTTGAATAACAAACAATTCCCTTCCGCTCTCTACCCTACCTTCCTTTTCCCCTCCCTAAATAGAGGCAACTTGAACTCTTTTAGCTCTTTCTTCTGTTGTTTTCATTACATCTCAAGAAAACATTGTTGTCATTTTTATTTACCACCTGTAGACATTGTCTCTTTACTTCCTTCCAAGATGAGAGTTTACTTGTTTGCTTTTCCCATACTCCCCTCTGCCATCTGCCCACCATAGTTATATTTATTTATTTCTATCTACTCTGTGTCAGTCACTGTCCAAGGGCCATCCTTCCTCTGAAGTGTCCAAGAGAGTATCCTTCCTGGTGTCTCCCAGCAATCTCGACATTCCTTGCCTTACAGCTGTAGCACTCCAGTCTCTGCCCCCATTACCATATGACCTTCTTCTCCCAGTGCTTCTGTCTCTGTGTCTCTTCTCTTCTGATAAAGACACCAGTCATATTGGATTAGCACCCACCCTACTCAATATGACCTCATCTTAACTCATTACATCTGCAACAACCCTATTTCCAAATAAGGTCACATTCTGAGGTACTGGAGTTAGGGCTTCAACATAACTTTCAAGAGGATGCAATCCAAACCATAATACCCTCTTTCCCTCTTCTATTTTATTGTAATTCTTCTCATCTTTCTGTCTCTTCCTCTCTTCCTTCTACATTGTCAGATTTTTCTTCACTTTATTTCCCAAAATGCCAGTTATATTTTTATTCTGGTAATCACATGCTTAATTGATAACAACTCTTTCTCAGTCTAAAACTGTTGCTTTCTGTTCCTCTCCTGATTTTTTTCCCTCGAAGCTGTCCAAATATTCTATTTAGAATAATATCCATCTTCTTTTTTCTAAATTATTAGCTTTTCTGTTTGTTATCTTTTATCCTTTTTTATTCTTGGAAGTTTCTCCTTAAATCTTGGGTGATTGTTAGTTGACCCTTCATGATTAAGTGCAAGACCTGGGAAAGTGATTTTAACCAATCTATACAGATGGGTGACGTTTATTACATGAGTTGTATTTCCATGCAGACTCACATGCACTTCCTACTCTTTTCATCCTATGACTAAAATTTTTACAATTTTGTTATCACTATACTATGATCTCAGGACAGACAAAATATAATAGGAATATTGATGGCTTTGGTGTGTGGATTCCATCTGCAATATTTGCTATATATTTTTGAGGATTCTGAAAAAATGACAGAGAAAGAGACGTCCTAGTTCAAGCATAGGATTTAATTTAAACTTCACTATTCCTTGCTTATTCCAAACAACAACAACAACAAAAACAACAAGACCCAAGAACCTTGAATCTGTAGACTCTGATAATTTTATAAAGCTTTACAATGGCATCTATTTTGCCTTCCTAATTTTCATATATTATCGTGTGCTAATCAATTCAGTGTTTGACACAACAAAATGATTTGAGAAACACAACTACAGAATTACCATTTTATTCATAAGAGATTCTGGTTAATGAGGCTCACTCCTCATATGGGCCAAGTTGATTTTTTCCATCAAGCAAGATGATTGCTTGAACAGAGAGATCCTCTTCATACATTTAAAGAGAAATATTATCACATGAAGATTATGATTAGCTTGTTTCTGCATTTTTACTCAGGTCGTGTGGTTACTGATCCTCACGTGCTTCCCCTCTGATGACAGAGAGAAGTAAAGCAGGTCATCATGTCTCCATCTGTCAGATCTTCTGTAGACCAAGGAGGTGGGGTTCTTTTTTGCTCTTAACAATAAAGTACTATTTGTAGGATTAACTATGTCTGGTTTCACAAATGACTTGCCAAGGCTGCCTTATTAATGATATGAATATTACTCACATTTGTTACTTTAAAACATTCTCTGCTCCTCTCTTGAAACTAGAAAGAGTAAGAACATATGAAAAAGTATCTGACTCCAGACCTGACAATTAGAGAAATAGAGTTCAAATAAATGGCTACCTTGGTAAAAAAATTTTAAGTATTTATATACATGTAAATTACTTCTTTTCAGACATGGCTTTCTCACTGCTTAGCAGTATCATTATCATAAAGAAATCCAATATTTCTCCTAGAGCTGGGATTGAATGAGATCAACCTGGAAAACAAAATTTGATCATTAAACAATATACAGAGGTTATCATTTCTACCAGGCAAGTCTATAAATGCCCTTAAAAAGGGGTCCTTTGTGCCAGCAGAAAATCAACTCTTAAAAACTGTGTTCTCTGTGGCAGGCAGTGAGGTGTCCAGTTTCTGTAACCCTGAAGCTTGCACTGGACAGACTTAGGGACAAGCTGGGCACTCGGGCAGCACACGATTGGAACAAGTTCTCACAAGGAACCCATAGTCAATACGGTCAGCCCTCTGTATCCACAGGTTCTGCATCCGTGGAGTCAACCAACCGGGATCAAAAATATTTTAAAAAATTCCAGAAAGTTTCAAAAAGCAAAACTTGAATTTGCCATGCACTGGCAACTACTTACATGGCATTGACATTGTATTTATAACTATTTACACAGCATTTTCATTTTATTAGTTGTTATAAGTAATCTAGAGATGATTTAAGTATACAGGAGGATGTGTGTAGGTTATATGCAAATATCTCACCATTTTATGTAAAGACCCTGTACGTCTGGATTTTGGTATCCATGAGGGTCCTGTTACCAGTACCCTAAGGACACAAAGAGATGAGTGTATGAGAGTGACATAGTTGGCATTGCTAGTGAGATTTATCCACTGTCCAGACTTTGTGTCCAAGTCTGTCAGATTCAGAAGACTTCAGTCTCACCACAATACAAGCTGATCTATAAACATGCAACATGTCTAAGCTCAGACTCTTTACCATCCAGGGGTTTATACATAAGATCATACAACTTTCAGACACTCAAGGCATATTGGTTGAACAATTAGAATATTAAGTGAGTAATATTTTATGTCTTCATGGGATCTATCTGAAGATTATGCCCAGACTTTACATAATATCTTGAAGTATGAAAATGTCAGGTCTTAGACTGTGGGATGAAAATGACTTAAGGCAGAAGAGACTTTCATATGCATCTTTAAATTTAGAATGATTCCAGGATGAGTTGCTCTCATGAACAAATATGTTTATCACATACAGACATTCACATTTAGAGAGAGTCCAACGGAATTTGTCCTAAAGTTGTACCAGCACTAAACATATAAAATATCAATTGATCATCTCAACTGCTTACTAATTACAGAAAAGAACATCAAACAATAATAAAATAAAACATTTGTGATTCAAATTGCAGGTTATTGAAAACATAATTTCATATACATTACTTTACTGGAATGTAAATGATAACAATTACTAGAGAAAAGTTAGGTAAAAATATGTTAAAATGAGGATATACTCTCATGATGTATTAGTATTAAAGATTATTGTGTAAACATTAAAATTATATTTATTTAGTAATGTAACTTTTTCTATTAATTAAAAGGGCAGCACAGATACAGATGTAGACTATCTCAAATTGTATAAATAATATTTAGAATAAATTAGAAAGAGGTATAACATACCACCTGATGGTGGGTTGTGCATAATTTTATGTCTTTCTTAGTCTTTCACAAACTTTCATTCATTCTGTGTTATCAGCGATATCAGCTATAGCACGATAGGAAAAGGTTTAAACTGCCACTTCCTATCGGACAATCTGTATTACCTCACGTTTCTTCTCTGCATAATACTTTCCTTCTGACCTTTGATCTGTTTGAAATTGTACTTATCCTTCAGAGTACAACTGAAAGGTAGTCATCTCAAAATGTATTTATAACACAGGGTGTAAATAAGTAAATTAATATCTCCAAAGTTACTGAATTAATCTTCCCTGGTTTCTTCAGTGCCAAGCAGAATTAATAACATTTTTATTTGTTTTCCAATCACAGTGTGTTTATACTTTTCTGTATTCCTTACAGCAGCTCAACCACAGGGCTGCAAATGGTGAAAGTATTGTCTCTCCCCCTCAATTCCAAATCCTCAGGAGAAGGTTTGATAAAATACTTATTACTCTCTTCTCCAGATAATCTCTTACAGTGACTTACACAGAGGAGATATTTCAATAAACTTTTTGCTAAATCGAAATGTTTCACTTTTTTTAAGAACCACTAAAGACCTTAGTTATGTGTCAAGATCAAGTGAACAAGGTGAAGAGGATTAAAAACTGAGTTGCCAAATTGTCTACATTTCTTTTGAAGGTGATTTTTTTGGTTTTTTTTTTTTCAAGAAGCCCTAAATATATTGGATCTAGTCACTAATGTGACTAATGTTCTAATGTTCCATTTCCAGAAATGAGATAAAACAGTATGTGTATTTAGTTCTACATAATTATGTATATTTAATTTTATTTCCCATTTCCCCCATAAAATCTAAACTATGTTGAGAAGTAAACCACTGCCCTCCACATCTAATAATACATGTAAAAGTTGATGTTTAATGAACAAAATCTCCTATTATAGTCTTTTTATATTTCTTAAAGGAACACACTGGAGACATAAAGTCCCCAAGATTATTTGCGATGAGAAAAAAGAGAGATTTATTTCACAAAGACACATTCAGGTTTTAATATCATATGTATTTATAACTGTTTTTAATGTACTTCTATATTACCTTGTTGGAAGCACATGCAAACCTGTGAAGTAGGTGATTTTATTCTTAACTACACATTAAAGCAGGGGAAACAGTTGATGGGAAGCTATTTAACAAGGACTGTTTTACTTTTGGCAAATAGCATCATCCAGTTGAAATAAGGTTAAGCTGAAAAAGGCTCTTTATTGTAAGGATAGAGGAATGGGCCAAAGAAGAACGTCTCTATTCTTTGTCTCATTTCTTAGCCCCCATTCCTGGGCTCTCCCTACATCTCCTGATGGGATTCTGTCTAGGATTCTGTCTCTCTGCCCTATGTCGGAGTAAGAGGAGGATGTGGAGACCACAGGTCCGAGGCTTACCTGTTACAGGCTCATCCAGAAGAGACAGTTTTTTCAGCCCAAATTCCAGGCAAGACGGTCTCCTTATTGTCCCATCATAGCTCAAGTCCACCTCCCACACTTCAGCCCATTTGGCCACGAATAGGTGTCACAAATGAGACCTGACTGACTGGCTGGCACATCGGTGACCACGTGAATGAAGACAGGAAAGCCGTCCCTGGTGGGACGGCATCCAGGAAGAATTCCATCCCCTACGAGAGCAGTTGGATGTCTCGGCCATAGTCATCCAGGTTCAAGTAACAGGGCCTGGAGCAAATAGGAGGACCACTCTCAACTTCCTAACTGGAGGATTCTTGGTGAAAGGAGAGGGCAAGTTTGGGGTTTTTTTTGGGGGGGGGGTTGTTTGTTTGTTTGTTTGTTTTTTGTCATACGCGGGCCTCTCACTGTTGCGGCCTCTCCCACTGCGGAGCACAAGCTCCGGACGCACAGGCTCCGAGGCCGTGGCTCACGGGCCCAGCCACTCTGCGGCATGTGGGATCTTCCCGGACAGGGGCCCGAACCCGTGTCCCCTGCATCGACAGGCGGACTCTCAACCACTGCTCCACCAGGGAAGCCCCAGAGAGGGCAAGTTTTGACATGAATCAAGTTTAGAAGTTTAGATTGATATCTCTGGCTCAATATTCTGTTTTCTGAAGTGAGGATGAGTTTGTGTTTAAAATGAGCCTAGGAGTGTTTTCATTCAGAGACTGAAAACAGCACAGAAGTGTTAGCCCTTCCCTGGTCTTGACTGAAGGGAGCGTATGGAAGGTGGAAGATTATTTTTGTACATATGACAAAGGGTCACGATAACTTTAACAGCAGCAACACCGTTCTCAATTTGCATACTCTGTGCTATGTCTTCTTATTAGTAACTAAAACCATGATTCTCCGCTCTCCATTTTCCAGACAAGGATTGTGGGTATAATGGTTAAGAGAGTTGTCTCAAAACATGGAGCTAACAAAAGAGAGGGTAGGGTGTGTCACCACAGCTGTCACTCCAGCAGACCCAGATGGTCATGTATCTGATGCTTCCCTTGCAGAGATCCGGGCTGTCCCAGCTGAAGGCCCATTCCCACTGCCTGTTACCCACCAAGAGCAGTGGTGACTTCTGGCTGACAGTGTAAGACACAGTTTGCTGAAATAGGCGATGGTGTGATGAGAAATCCAGAAAATGTCTCTTTGAGATTAAGACTCATACAACAATCGAGCAACTGGGCTGGGCCCTGATTATCCCTGTATTGTGTTCATTGGTAAAATATATATTTGTCCACCTAACATCTTGTCATGGCTGGTCTCCCTGTTCTTGACCTGAATCTTGCTTGAGATAAGTGCTCTCATGTTCAGGCCGTGTGGGCATTCAGACCCTGGAAAGCTGAGTGTTATGAAGACCAGGTGCTGACTGAGAGTAGAGAGACTAATTCTGAGACATGAACTCCTTCTGTGGTAGGAGGGCTGCAAGCAAGTTTAGGAGAAGAGCAGAAGGAAGCTGAAGAATGAGAACGAAAGGATTTGTTTTCTCAAAACAGGAAATTTTCTAATGGGATATCCAGGAAGACCAAACCAGCAAGGCCTGAGAATTGCTGGATGAGGTGTTTTATCTTGAGTCTAGAATATGGAGAGCTGGGTGTTAAGGGGTCTTTGTAAGGGCTTGAAAATATAGTCAGGTGAGTCAGAACTCAGAAGAAACCTAAGCAGAGGAGGGAGCTGCAGGTACACAGATTTTAACTTAATCACACTGTTCTCAATATTTCTGAAAATAGAATCTTAAAGTCGTACTATACATTTAAAATTGATTCATTAGGTCATAATAACGAGATAGTTCTTGGGTACTTAGATCAGAAGCTGAGCATGCGCTGCGATCTCTTTAAAATTAGTGGGCAGAAGATATGACAGCTTCAAACGTACAGATAGCATCTTGGTTGTGCATCCTTATTCTCTGCTCTGATTCTACTTATTTAATTAGGGCTGAAGAAAATCTAATTTACAGAACTACAGTGTGTCAGATTGACAACTGACTTTATGACAATGCGCCTCTAAGTGAAGCTACCGCGAAAAGACCACTGCCGACGGTCTGCGTGTGAAAATAACGATTGTAACCGACTGTCACCCCGTGCTCTTGCCTCGCTGGGAATTAATGGGCGGTCTGTGGAAAGGCAGTCCATATGTTCAAAGGTCATGATTCTGTGACTTAGGCTCGAATTTATCACAGGGATAAGGTAAGGCCCACTCGCCATGAAAAGGTCAGCTTCAGAAAGAGCATCAGAACCCGTGTGCCGGCTGGTCTCTGGTGACTTTACTAGATGCTGCACGTCCTTTACAGCTGCCTTTGAAGCCCCGTGTCTAGTGCACTTTCTGCTTCTGACATTAGCAGCTCCACCGTCCCAGTGACACTGCTCTAATTAGGATAAAACTTCGCCCACCGAGAGGACCTGGCTCTGGCACATCACAGTCCCACAGGAAGCAGATGTGGCACTGCCATTTTCATAAAGGAAGAGAACATTTTTTTTCCAATATATAATCATTAGCAGTCGAAGAAGGGTTAGTGGAGAGGCCGCTCTATGGATAGAGTTAATCCAAATGCAAAAGGAAATATTAAGAAAAGCATGCATTCTGACTGAAACGGTCACCCAACATGAAGGGCCAGAATGAGGCAGTGATCCTCTTTCAGAAATATTTTGAAGCACCAAATAAAACAACTTTCTTTTAACCTGGTCTTATATTAAAATAGCTTTTCCAGTGGGTCGTGCCTTTGAGACAGGCTACATTTCAGCATCGCATAAGAAATTTGCAGAGATTCAAGTGACATATCAGAGATAAAGAATCAAGTCTGTAGTTGTTTAGACTATAGCCCTTAAATAGTGGAGGTCATTTATTCCTGTAATTGATAATGGAATTAAAGCTTCTTTTTTTGTCTGTTAATATATAGCATTGCCTTATAATTGATTTGATACAGAGGTACTGACAGAGTCATTTAAAAAAACTCAGTGTTTGAAAGAGAAATTTAAAACACATACCATTAGAGCATCTCTGTAAAGAAACAAAACAATTTTTAAAAAACCTCCCAACTTCTCAACCTCTAGTGTAAGCACTAACCTATTAAATCCCCTCCCCTGATGATGCAGACACATGATCTATCCCCATTTGGAAAATTCAGAATTCAAATGGGAGTTTGGAAATTTAATTCTTACTGCAATAAGCATGCTTTTAATTTAAACTAAAAGGATAGTTTATTTCACCCCTTCTGTATACTAAATTTTATTAATCTCTTCATAGTTTCAATTTTCAAGACTTTATTTAGGTGAAGAGAAATTTTGGAAGTTGTGATCAATTGGAAGAAATTGAAATTTCCTTAGGAAGTCACCTTGTTTATTTACTCTATACACATACATCTGTCATGAATTATGCACTCATCTACAAGCCACCCAGATCATAGAAGCCATATTTTAAAAAAGATTCATGGGGTGTTGTTTTGTATTTCTCTGGTGGTGGGGAAACAGATCTAAAATTCACTCATCTTTTGAAAACTTGCTCACTCATAATAAATTATATCCAAAAAATTATATTTCCTGTTTGTATGGAAAAGTTTGTATTAATAAATCAATTATGAATAACTCTCTTGAATATTTAAACCAGTTCAGTAGCTGTTCTGGTTTACATGTCAGAGTATGCTCACATTTAAAGTAAACTTATTAAAGTTACACAGAAGATGAAATAATTCCTTGGCCACTTTCAGTTTTTTTTTTATATCTGTTTACTGTTTATTTGTTAATAAATATTTATATAAACACACCAATTTTCTTAGTATCATCTTTTAGTTTTTATTAATATTTCACTTACATATCAAATATTTTAATCTGATTTCCCAATTACAGTCTTTGGAAAAGTCTAACACAGACGAAAAGCTCCTCTAAGAATTCTGTACCTAAAAGTCTCTACATTTAAAATGGCAACAACCAAACAATGAACTTGTTCTGTATTAGGCTTAAATATTAGATGTTAATCATTGAGTCTGTCTTTTTTTAGAACAATTGACCATCTTTTCAAGACTTCTTTCTGAGGAAATGCATAGTGAAAGTCTTAGAAATAGGCTTATTTTTAAGAACAAAAGAGTTCAGAAGTAACATAAAAAATGGTTGAAGATAGGAATTACAAAGCATTAAATAGAAAATAAAAATTGAATGTGATTTCAGGTAAAAGTCTACAAAGTTGTAAAAACTAGTCACGAAAAAAAAATGCCACTTTGCCTTTCTTAGTATCTAGTGCAATGTTTAACACTGAATTTTTAACTGGAACATGCCATTAGGATAGTCTCTAATCGTGTTATATCTCTTTATGATAATAGGTAGATTTTAATTAAGATCAAGTTAGGGATATGGCATTTTTTCAACTAAGCTAAAGCAAGAGTATTTGGTTTCTTCCCATAACATTAGGGGGCGACCTCCCCAAGGGGACAGCCTGCCCAGCAGCCCCAGTGAGACTCAAACCTCAGAAAAGCAGTCTCTGCAACACATTGCCAGTAAAACAATTGTCTTATGTTTTTCCATGATCTCATTCTGTTTCACAAGTTGAATATGGATAAACCTGGTCAGTGTTGAAACTAGAGGTCAAGGTTGCTTCGGGAACTGCTTGAAGCCACTGATTGGTGCATTTGTCAGCCAGATACCTCTTCCCTGAAGCAGAGGATGAGGGAAGAGGAAACAGGATATCAAACCAGCCGACTTGATTGGGGTTTTGTGAGCTTCACATATAAGTGTGTGCTCCATATTATTTATATATATATATATATATACATATACACACACACACACACACACACATACGAGAGACAGAGAAAGAGAGTGTGTGTGTGTGTGTGACCGATTTGGATTTCTATTTGTTGTCATTACATCACACACACACACACACACACACACACGCATCATTTCATAATGAGGTCTATTGGACTTTGGAGTTCTGCTACTCTGGCCAAATTCCAAGGTATGCGATTATATTTCCCTTGTTCTAATCCCTTCCCTACTGTTAATTTAAGATGAAATGGCAGTCTTCAGTTTTACATACCACCTCCCTCAGCTGACTGAAGTAAAGATTGCCTGGTAACAATCCTGGAATGAGTGAATGAAGGGTGTGAACCGGGCATCATTATATTGATATTTTCCTGATAAAATGAAACAAAAATATATATATTTTATATCACAGCATGAAACTGTGCACATAATGTAGCAAGTGTAAGGTGTGAACCATACTATGTTGATGTTTGTATCAATATTGTTTAACTACTCTTACTTTACAAAATTGACGACATTATTTCACTGCAGAGCAAGGAGGATAAAAAGGAAAGAAAGGTTAGGTGGGTAAATGTAGAAGCATTGAGTATTCATGGTGGATGCTGAAAATGTTTGCATCAAGCTGCAACTATTATTCAAGTCTTGTGTCATGACTAAACAATGAATTCACAAGCTTCACTGGAAAACTGCTCGACTTTGACTTACACTACAGTATTAGGCTAACGGTCTCTGTTTGCACCAGTGAGGCTGGCTTTAGGGGTGTTTGCCTAAAACAAACAAATTAAAAAAAAAAACATGGAAATGTCACTTATTTTACATATATATATAATCTATACATCTTATTACTTATGCTTATAGTTGTTATTACTTCCAACAACTCTGTGAGGTGGGTTTTAATTGGCTCAACTGCACGGGTGTAAAAGCTGAGTCTCAGAGGTATATATGTCAGAATACGGGACATGCTCATTATATACACTCGTGCTGAGATTGGAACACAAATTTTTCTAACCAAAACCCATTGGTACAAACATATGGGCATCTAGGATAATCCTAAATGCTAAAGAAAATGTTACATTCTGGGTGGACTTGTGTCTCCCATATTCATTGTCAATATTCTGCTGCCACCGGTCACCCTATGGGTTGTATTGATACTATCTTTGTACTGATTGATATCCTTTACTGGGATCCAAGCAGAAGGACTCATCACAGAGACTCAGTGAAGGGGAGCAAGTGTACGGGAGCCATTCTGAGGAAAAAGAGTGGCATCCTGATACTCTGGGGCAAATAGAACAAACAAATGAAAACAATCTGTGCTTGTAAAACTGAGACTTGGTTCTTGTCCTGATGTGGGCACCAACCAACTCTCCAGTCTGGGGCATGTCACCGAGCCTTCATCTTCTTGTAAGATGCAAGACACAAGGGCAGGCTTTCCCTTATAGCTTTCCAATTTCTCAAACTTATGTTAGTCAACAATCTGAAGAATGACATTAATAAAATGATTTAAAAATTTGAGAGACCACAGTCTGAATCTTGATGCAGCTACATATTAGCTATGAGACTTTGGACAAGTTATATAATCCTTTTAAGCACTGGTTTGTTCACATAGGAAGCTAGTACTAACTATTTTACGGATTTACTGAAAGGATTAGAGACAGGGCAGAGAGTCTACTGGTCAAAATGTCTCTGGACAGAAGACAGAAAATTACTGTGGTGGTGATTGGTAATTGATTATTTGATTCAGTTGTTAATCTAAAGAGCTGAGTCAAAGTCAGGACTGGCCTTTCCTGTTGTCAAAAATCAAGCTGATTGATAGGGCCTCCCTGGTGGCGCAGTGGTTGAGAGTCCGCCTGCCGATGCAGGGGATACGGGTTCGTGCCCCGGTCTGGGAGGATCCCATATGCCGCGGAGCGGCTGGGCCCGTGAGCCATGGCCGCTGGGCCTGCGCATCCGGAGCCTGTGCTCCGCAACGGGAGAGGCCACAACAGTGAGAGGCCCGCATACCACAAAAAAAAAAAAAAAAAATCAAGCTGATAATAATCTTTCAAAATCAGCTCTAGCTCTCTAAGAAACAAGCTGTTTTAACTGAAAGAATCTCCTTTTAAAGTGCAAGTTTCCAGAGAGGGGTCACCTTGAATTTTTAGTTTTGTTTCCTCAGAACCAATTAATGGGAACCAGGCTGTGCATTTGGTGAGAGGGAGTGAAGGTTGAAAGAAAGGATGGAGTGAGAACCTTAAAGGGAGGAGAAAGAAGAAGCATGGACTTCTGTAGCTTCTCTTGTTTGCAGTGTAGTTCTCTTCCATCCTATTTGTCTTGTGTGTGAACCCATGTCCAAGACCAGGTGGAAGAGGCCTCAGCTTTGGAGATTTGGCTCCAGTTGTGATTCTGCCAGGAACCTATTCCTTGACCTTGGTCATAACCTCGAAATTCTAGGAGGCAGTTTATTTTGTTAAGATGGGTGTCATCTCTGACTTACTTAACTAAAAGCTTCAAATGTGGCTCAAATGAGATGAAATATATGGAAATATTTTGCACATAGAATTCCTTATGCAATGGGGAGTTATCATTTCCAATATTTTAAAATACATTCTGTACTTTTTTCCAGCTTCTTATATTATCCAGTTTCTTCCAGTAGTACTACTTCTTTTGGAGGGCCATAAGATTAGATTTAATTGCCTTTAGAATTAGGCATATTTCTTATGTAAAATTAATAAGATTGTATGGAAATACAAATTTATGTAAATACCATGCAAATGAAAATTCAATGCACCACGATGAGCTCTCTATAGAATACAGAAAACAGGCATGGCTCCACTTACAGGAGCAAACATAAGCTCAAACATACAAATTCTATGGCATACTTAATCATATGCAATATTATAACTGTGGTAAGCCAAATTTCCAGTAAATACAAAATGAATTATGAAGCATATACAGTTTTAATTTGTTAAACTGTCTTAGGGTTTGTGATGCGTGTGATCACCCCAGCAGTTGCCAGGGTGTTGGGTGTGATTCTCTTGTTCCCTCTTAGGTGGTATTGGAATTAGGGCACAGTGGGGGCAGAATGAGTGGCAGAAATAAAGACTAAAAGCGTTCTCAAGTAAGCATACGAAGTCTTTGAGTTATGGTCTCTAGTTTGTTTTTATTTGTGATCTAGTACAATGTCTGTACCACAATAGGTTTTCCATTAGCACTTGCTGGTATTTAGTATTCTATAATAAATCATCCTGGATATATTTATTTATTCAGTAAAGGTTTAATAATTACTTCATATGCACAAAATGGGGCGCAAAATACAAAGGAAAGGTCTTTGCTCCCATGAAGCTCTTGGATAACTGGGAAGATCAGACAAGAAGAAAATTCATTAAAATTCATGATAGAAGACCAGAATAGGTTCACGGTGGCTTTGGAGAGGTGACAGTGTTGGACTGGGGTACTGAAAGATAAGTAACAATTTTAACCTTCATATACGTTTAGGATTCTGTTAAGACCTCTTTTCAGAAATAATTAATTTTCAGACTAACTTGATACCAAGGGGCCTTCATAAAATTTCTACAGGCTTGGTTTCCTCTTTAAAAAGAGGTTTTATTATTCAGTATACTCTATGTGCTCTCTAGGTATTCCATTTATTAGACAAATAATTTTTAATACCTATTATATTGAGGCACTGGGTGTTGAGAGTATAAAAGCAAGGTACGGTTAATTCCTGGCCTTCGTGAAGCATTTAGATTAATGGAGGAAATAGATATTAAATGATTGAATATATATGTGATATATATATAATGATAGTAGTGTGAATACTATGAAGGAAACGAGTAAGACCCTGGAATATTTCTTGAAGTGGGAAGTTTATTATATGATGGGAGTAACGATTAGGAGGTCACCAAAAACGAATAAGGCAATAAAGGAATAAAGCAATAAATACAGCAGGAAGAGGGATGGTTTAGGATTCTCATGAAGGGACAGGATGCTGACAGGTGCCAGGTCACAGTGATGGTCTTGCAGACCTGGAGACTCTGCACACTGAAAATTCTGAAGAGTTGACGGTCAGCATATAGTATGGTTAATTTTACCTGGAATGTTTCACAACACGCTCAGAAGAAAACTCAGGTGATTAAGACTAGACTAGTGACAATAGAGGTTGAGATAAATGGACATGTGTGAGCAAAACTTAAATAGAAATCATTGAACTTGGTGGTTGTTCAGGTATGTTAACAGAGAGGAAACTATGAAGGATGACTTCCTATATATTGTTGTAAATAGTTAGGTGCGTTAAGAATATCTTTCACTGAGAAGAGGGCACTAGAGACTGAGCATCGTTTTATGGGGTGACATTAAATTGTGATCTTTTCCACGTGGAGATATTATGGATTGCTGGACATGTATGTTTGGAACTCAGAACGAAGTTCTAGAAATAACACGTAAGCGTGCTGGCCATGAACTTATTAGTGGTAATCACTTATAGTGATAGTAAAAAGCCTGGGAAGAGAATGGACACATTGTGAAGTAGTGCATAGTGAGAAGTGGGCGTAGAGCAGGAGATGCCCACAGAATGAGGAGTAAAAGGAGAGCAGTAAAGGAAGGAGGGAAAAACTGGGAGAAGCCCTGAAAATAGGAAAACTATGAAATATAAAGGGACAGAGTAACTCAAGAAGGGAGTGCGGCATCCACGGTGTGGAATGAACTGAGAGAAGCTGATAGCATAGCTGTCTCCTAAGTAAGTCAGTCTTGTCCATTTCTCCCTCTCCCACCCCAAAAGGAATAGAGAAAGGGGGGAGGAACACAGCCAAACAAGCAGAAGTGAGCACACCTCAGCACTCTGCTAGATGCATGGTGTTGGGCCAATGCCCTGACCACCCAGAGCCTCTTGGTCACCACTGTCTAACGAGGATACCCGTGCATTGCCATAGAACATTGGGTTTATAACGTGTGATGCATGCAAAGTTCATGGCAATATCGAAGTTACTCTGCCCTAACCCAAACTTTGCTCCTACTTTCCCTTTGCTCCTACTTTCTCTCCCAACAAATGCATACAGATCTGGGCTTTCATTTCCTCTTCTCTCCATCTCCAGGAAATGTTCAAAACATGTTGGAATACATAGATTATAATAACTTCTTTTAACTGGTGTATACACATAGGCACACACACAGGTATAATTTACAAAGCCTCAAATTCCAAAATGGAGACATTTTACCTACCTGAGGGCAAGTGCTTTTAGCCTAATGCTACAGAATTTTAAACTATGAACCAAAAAATGAACAAAACAAAAAAATACAGCCAGTGGATTTGTAAATATTTGTTTAATTACCAGAGTCAAAGAGGCAATCAAAAGAACAAAATAATTAGAAGATAATAAACACTGATTAAAAATGTGAACTCAGTGTAAGTCTTAAAACACTGTGCATGTATCTAACCAAATAGATACTAAAAATTGAACCAAACAGCCAGCCTGAAAGTGAGACAAAACCAAAACCAAAACAAAAGAGAAGGGCTGTGTTCATCCTGAGAGGGTGCCCCCATATCTCTGATTCCCTCCCCAGGAGCGTGCTGATACACTTTGTGACACTCAGAAGTCGGATGTGGCCCCAGCCTTTCTTTAACCAAATGATGTGTGTTATTGCACGTTTGAAGCTCTAAAGGCCAGGTTTCATCGGTTACCCTGTCTCTTCCCTGTGTGGCCACCACGGCAGTAATCCACAATGTTTTCTGGGGTCAGGACAACTCAAATAAGTACTCCCATCACCCTGCTGTGGGCAGAACACATGAGCAAGAGGTAGGTTTGATGTTTTAAGCCACTGAGCTTTCGCCTTGCTTGTTACCTCAGAATCCCTATCCTGATGGTCATGCCACTCAAATAAGTACATATACTGAAAAGTCCTAAAAATAACAGCAGGAATTAGTAAAATAGAATGACCCATGACACAGAAAAAGATGAATAAATAAAAGACCTCTGATAAATTTCTGAAGTATTAAATTTTTAAAAATTGAGAAAGAATACACAAAATTTAGCAACAAGGGGGTAAACCACAATTCTAGAGGAGATACACTTTACGAAAGTTTTATGAATGTTATACATTATATAAAACTTTATGTTAATAAGTGTGAAAATATACTAAAAAATATTTTAGGACAATGTAAATAATTTAAAACAATTGTATAAAAAAGTATACGGTTCATATGTTTTAAGAACTCTATAGAGTTTTCAAGGAATACATACTTTCTAAAGTATTTCAAGCTTCAAAGCATAGAAAACGATCAATATTTTATTAAAAAACCTATATAACATAGGTATCTATAACGGCATTAATGCAAACACACACACATCAGAATTTCATGGTCACAAGGTTGCTCCAATACTGAAAAAAATATTAATGCCTATTTCCTAAATAATGTGTAAAATTCATCTAAGTAATAGGTTAAAAGAAAAACTACATCCACTCTTTTTGAGTGGCAATAAAATTAATTTTAAAATGTAAAATATTTTCCTCATTAAAAGGAGATGTCAGTAAATTTGATATGGAAGAGAAATATCTTAATATAAGTGGAATATATCTCACACTGGAGTATCCTAATTAATGCAAAACACAGTGGAATTCCTATTAAAATGAGGTACAAAACAATCAGTCTCTTCATCACTACCATAATTCAACATTGTTTTTGCCAATGCATTAGGCAAGACACATAAATACCGAGTATAAACAATGGGAGGAATACCGTTACACTCAAAAGGTAAGGTAATGTAAATAGAAAGTTCAGTAGTATCAAATGAGGAATTGTTCAAATTTTTAAACATTAATAAAAGGGAAATAGTGACATTCAAATTTCATCTTTTAAAGATTAGATATATTACATGTATAGCTTCCAGAGCAAGAAATTGTATTGAGTTTGCATCCAGTGAGTGCGAGTTAATGAAAACAACCCAAAAGAACATGTCTGTTAATTATATTTCTTATAAAAATAATAAAGTATTATTTAATAAGAATATTAGAATTCCTCAAAGTATGCTGTTACAAGGAGTGAGCTCTTAACAAGGGCTGAGTCCTAGTTCTAAAACCGTGCCCATCCCAATTTATCCCCAGACATTTTTTTTTCTGTTCAAGCCTTAAAGATACGGCAGAAAATTGCAATCTTTTTGATTAAAGTGTTTTGTAAGGGTTACTGTCACTCTCTCCACACTCGCTAACTAATGTTTTCAAACTCTAGGAGATGAAAGTCAAGTCCTTTGCTATTTTAAAACATGTCCCTACCAGCCTATCTGGCAAACAACATGTTTTCTCTGCAGTAACTGAGCAATAACCCCCTCACCTCCACCACCACCTCCTCCTCCCAATTTTGAGATCTGTTGCTTTTTTTTAATATGGAGCCGTAAACCAGATGGCGTAGTGAGACTGAGCATCACCTATTGCATTTGTACTCCCAAAGCTAAGTATGAGTATAATTTGATAAATATTTTCAATTCTATGAAATCCTTTATCATATTTATTATGGCTAATTTGTTGGGTGTTGTCATCTGGACCAGAAGTATTCCTTTTAAGTGACTCTATTAAAAAACTCTCCACGAGATCAGGATCAAAAAGAATTTCGCTTCTGAGTGACTTGTTTGCTCTTATCATATGGAGAGTTAACTCATGTAATTGTCATGTTTGATCTCTGCTTTGGCTACTAGGGAACTTGCACTCCATCTAGGACACAGCTTTATGCTAAGTGTCTCTGTGTGCTGGATTTACTCTGGCTGCAAGCAATTCTACTCTCTTACTTCTCTCATGCCTAATTCCATCTTTACTTTTTATTGTCTTTTATTGAGTTTTTTGGCATATGTATGTTATCTAACTTATTTTTACAATGAACTAAGCAGTATGCATATACAAATATTGCTTAAATTTCACAAGTTTGTATTGCACATTATTTTGTATTTTCTCCCTACTTTCTTCCCTCTCCATTCTCTATATCTTTCGCCTGTATCTATCATTCCTCAAATCAGAATAGTTTTGATCAAAGGAATAAGCCATAATAAGTTATAAGCAGGCTTCCCTCTGTGAAAATGGTGGTTACTTTTCCTGTTACGGATCTGGAGCCTTTTTTACCAACACACAGGCACATATCTGAAGAAAATGAAAGAGGATAATTTTTATCAAGAACAAATGCAGACCAGTCCTTTGGGACATCCGAGTACCCATAAGATCTTATGAACCGCTAATTGCTTTAAATACAAATCTTGAAAGTGGTCCAGGGGACAGTGAGTCTGTACAGTTTCTTATTAGCTGAATCGATATCGATGCTTTAAAAATGGGCAAGAACATGAAGACCTTGAAGCTTCTTTTGTTACAAGGAAACCAAAATGGAATATTAAATATTTAAAAAGTAGGTCAGACTTAATAAATGCGTTTTCGAGTGCCCCAGCCTTTAAATTAAGCCCCAGTATGGAAGAGATGGATTAGAAATGAGTTATCAACAGCCACACCAGTCTATGCTGGTGCTCTTGGTATGTCAAACTTCTATTTACACAGAAATAGCTTAATAAGAATTTACATCTAAAAGCCACAATAAGGACGCAGAAAATTAAATGCCTAATTCTCAGCAGAGGCAAATGTGCAGGGAGGCTGGGGATTAAGTCAAGACCTGGTGTCATAAAGTCTGGGGAGCACAGCTACAGGGAAAAGAGGTTGTAACAAACACACACACCCTGCCACTGAGCTGTCAGAATCCCCGTCCTGCTTCTACCACAAAATGACAGGATTTTCCCCACTGTGCTGAGAATGATGTTTTCCAGTCTCTGCTAACAGGCTCTGGGAATGCAGTGGTTTTAATGAAATACACCATGGGCTCTGCAATCTTTCAATGCACTAGATAGCAGGATATACATTATAAACTTTTCTCTGTCACTGTTTCTGGGATGGTATTACTGGCTGTGTTCCATGAAGACCGTCTTCCTGGGGAAGAGGGGCGGACCAGAACTGTCAGCAACTGTCTCTATTTGAGGCAAAGACCAGAAGACTCGGCTGATACTTGTCTCTTGAATAGAGCAGTAATGAACAAGGCACAGATCAACCCTGTATTTAAACTCTATCAATCTGTTACCAATTCTTTGTATCATGATCGCCTGCAGTGCTGCTGGGCAATCCCTATTGATCCCCAGCTACACTCAGTTGCTTTAGCTTTGATCGGCACAGGTACCTACTAAAAGCACCAGATTCGTCCAATGAGAAACCATTCTAAAAATCATCTGCCATAGGTACTTCTGAATTCTGGGTGTATGTTAGAACAATTAGGGAGTTATGCTAATCCTGGCTTAGAAATAACCATGGTGAGACCTCACTCCAGATCAGCTGAATGTGAACCTTTGCCTTTGGGGCCCAGGTATCCTATTGTAAAATGCATCCCAGGTGAGCTTAAAGTTTAATCCAGAGTGAGAATATTTTAAGTTCTATCCCTGCCAGACATATGGATGGGCTTCAACACCATATACAAGAATCTGTCTACTCTGTAATAATTATTTCACTTTACAACCTACTAATGCAAAAGGCAGCCAGTCCATTACTTCCATTTCAGAAAACTCTAATTTTTCTAAACACCTTATGGTAAAAAAGTTTTCCCCTGCGATGTTCACCCTTTGGAACCACAGAGAATACATTTCACCCCTTTCTATATTTGAAGATAATTGTCATTATTATGGCTCCATTGTGTTTCTTTTCCCAGGTACCTTGACTTTCTCCTTGTGGTTCCAGGCTGTTTGTCCAGAGGTACACATGCTTCCAACTAAAATGAACAAGTAAAGTGAAGAAAGCTCCCTGGGTCTGATGGGTGAATGTCCTTGGTTACATTTGAGAACAGTGCCTCGGAAGGGCACTCGTGGATACAAGAGAAAAGCCTTAGAAAAACCCTCAAAAGCAAAAAGGTAAATCTTCCACAGAAGTATTCCTATGGAACACTGTTTTAACTAAAATTCTCATATCTGAACTAGGCCACTGAAAATTTTGTGGCCTTGAACTGAAATAAATTTGTTTACCTCGCAAGTTAATCATCCCTGCATTTTTCAAACTCTTGTAAACTATGGATGCTTAGAAAACACAAAGATTCATGATCTCTTATATTCCTGTGCTCTTTTAAGCTAAAATATGTTAAAAATTCTAATATCTATACTGTTCAGTCTTCCTTGCATCCACCAGTCTCCCCACACTTTTAAATTTGATTTTAAAACATTATAGACATTATTTTCTAAAAGCTTCACCTTGAGGAAATTGTAATAAAATATAAAGAGAAGTGAAATTATTTTTAATGCATCTTTTCTTTAGCTGTATAATAACAGGATTATTATGTTATTTGAAGAATAACACTATGTTTAGGGTTTAATTTCTTACATGGAGTGCACAAATCATCTCATTTAATTCTAAAAACACCTCTATAAATAGGCATTATTATGACTGTCATTTTACAGATGTGAATAGAAAGTTTCAGAGAGGATAAAAATTTAATCAATCCAATAAATTGTGAATCTGGGTTGATTTTAATTATTTTAATCCCAAATAGATTCATCTGCCCACATTTTCATGTAAGCCGAAATGGGGTACACATTTCTGAGGAGAGAGCTATCATGCTCCTCTCTCAAACGTCAAGTGCTCCCCACATATATTGATACATTCAAAAAAGTGAGAAAAATAATTCACTACCACATTATCACGGTGAGAGCAGGGAAGAATGTTTAAACGAAATGTGTCTTTACTGAACTTCCAAGAAGCTGGAGCTACAATGACCCCTTAGTATATTTTGTTTTCTCTCTGTGCATGCATGTTTAATGTCCTCTTCTAGGTCACTGAGGTCCATTGATTTCTAGAAAAACAGAGTCTACCTATCTTCTGTTGTAAATTATGTATTTGTAGATAGTCTCCTCTGTGCAGAACCTTAAATTGCAAAGGAAAACATGGTCTGCAAAACCAGGGAGACAAAGCCTCCCACAAAGGGCTTTCTGAAAAAGGCGGCTTTTTCTCCAGGCTTTGTCAGCTGCCTCTCTGTTTCAACTTAAGAATTTCCTTGTTCCTAACACCTTTAAACTAGAATGAACTTTTCTACATCTTTCATTAGGTTCAAGATCCCAGCCACTAGGGGATCTACCTGTTCACCTGTGTTTACCTTTGTAGCCCAGGAGTCCGACACTGTGCCCCACAGTCAGGGACACTCAGTAACTGTCTATTAAACAAATAAATAAATGAACTAAGAAATGAATGAAAATGCAAACTGGGGCACGTTATGGGGTGAGAGAACCAGTGCCTGGGCACAAACCCCTATTGACCTTTAGTTCCTTGACAACAAGATTCCTATCATAAAAAAAATGAATGAAGAGGACTCAGAGGAGGGAAAAGATACACCCAAAAGGCAGGTATGCTTTTGGAACTTGCAAATTACCCTGATAAATCGCAGGCGGAAATGACAAAACTGAATTCATTATGAGACGTACACATTCATTCATTCATAAACAACTCCTGAATGCTTCCATTGCAGACGTTCTTCCGTGCTCCAGGATACCCAAGGGAATTGAAACAAGACACCTGCCATTGCAGATCTCACATCTGGGGGTTATGGTCCTGTCCCAACCCTACAACTGCAGAATCCTTTCCAGAAAGGAAATGAAGGTCACTATCCTTCTCATAGCTCAAAACACCAGGTAGAAGGATATGGAACGAGAGGGCTGTGGTTTGCTAGGCTGAAATCTGAAAGCAAACAAACAAGCAAACCAAACTTCTTGATTTCTGAAAGAAAAATACGTATATATTGAACAAAAGGTTGTTAAAAAGAGAGTGAAGGAAACTTAAACAAGCAAGCAAACAAACGGTGACATCTGAGCACAGAATAGAATGGCATATAGCACAACAAAGAAGTCATTGATTAGGTACAGCCTCAGTGAGGTGAAGGGTTAATACCCACTGCCCTGGCTGGAAGGGCAGAGGTCCGCAGAGGGCATCCAATTACCAGTGCAATTGATTTTGTCCTGGCAATATTGTTCTGACAACATGCAGTGTGCGAGAGGTGAGTGTCAGGGGCACTTGTGTCTGTGTAGATATCCACGTGCTTGGGGATGATGGTGGTCAGTGAGTCCCTGAAGCCACAACCTGTCCTTGCCAGGACAGCAGCAGCCCTGACATTGCAGGGCGAGGCAGGGGGAGGTGTCTTGCAGAGCTCTGAGACCATGGCTGTCAATCCAGGAATCATTAGCAATGAAAGGGAGGCGGTGACGCTTGTTGTGTTGTCATCACACTGGGAGAAGGCTGGCTGCCGACCAAATTAGCTTGCTTAGGGAGTGTGAATCAAAATGACATGTAATCTGAATGTTAATGAAAATTTTCTCTTGCTTCAGGCTTCAGATCCCATCCAGAAAGCTGTCATCTGGAAGACATTATCTTCTTCCTCTCTCTCTCTCTCTTTCTCTCTCTCTCTCGTTTTGAATTTCCAAGTTTACATACACTGTAAAAATAACTTTTAGCCAGCAGTTCTTGGACAGCTGATGTTTAGTAAATCATATAGCTGAGTCAGTGGTGGAGGACCTTCCCTGAGGAAGAGGAAATTTTCGAGATAGTAATATATTTCTTTACTTCAATGTGTGTCTATGAAATATGGCAACTCTAATCCCAAGTGAAATACTTATGAAACGTAAGTCCAATCATCACTGTGAGGGGAGATGCATTTTTGTTTCCTCCTACACATTATAATACAAAGGGTGTCACATCTCATGTGATGAGGTATTAGCTGCTCTTGTTTTAAAATGGCTAACTACGTGTAACAACCCAGCAGTGTATTTATTTATTGCAAAGGCCTGTATCAAATTGCTTAATGTCAAGATTATTTATGGCTTGCTATAAAATATTTTAAGAAATTTGATTTAAAAATAGCAAAATCAGGTAAGCAGAGATATACAGGTATGGGAGAATGTTGATGCAATTTATTCACACTCTGACTGTTAGTCTTTGTTAGTGGAGGTATATTAGAGCTCATATTTCTAAGTTAAAAATAGAGAAAGATGCCTCCTTGATAAGCAGTAATCCTGTTCCACTGGGCATGGGGAATATTAGAACAGGCTCTGTGGAACGAGATGCACTGTATTTCTTTCTATGCTATACTCATTCTTTTGTGAATGTAGCAAAGTTGGGATCATAGGAAACTAATCCCAGAGTTTATCTAACAGAGAACCACCTGTGTGGTTTCTAAACCATAACTGAGCCAAAATTGTTTCCTGTGTCTTCATATCAAAAAGTAAATGAAGATGTGATAAAGAAATGCAGTCTATTCTACCCAATATTAAGGACCATTAGTACTTAAAAAAAAAAAAAAGAGAGAGAGATCACTTGTCTGGAAGAAAAGAGACTTGGTATTCTAGTTCTAGTTCCATAATTATTATCTAGTTTTAGAACTTTTGAAAATCCACTTCATTCCCGCATTTATAATATAAAATGTCATAAATATATATGTATTTTTAAACATTTATTTTATATGGGAGTACAGTTGATTTACAATGTTGTGTTAGTTTCAGGTGTACAGAAAAGTGATTCAGTTATACATATACATGTATCTATTCTTTTTCAAATTCTTTTCCCATTTAGGTTATTACAGAGCATTGAGCAGAGCTTCCTGAGTTATAATATAAATAATTATTTTAGATTTTTGTAATTCTAAAATATTAATGGAAAAACTTAGGACTCATGAACTTATATAAGAATAATAATAATAACAACAACGACATAGTGTCACTTTACCATATGCCAAGGACTGTGCTAAATACCTACTAAGCATTACTTCATTTAATTTTCACACTAAGACTATAAAAAATATTATCTTTGTTTTAAGTTGAGAAAACTGAGACCTAGAGAGTTTAAGTAACTTATTCAAAAGCACAAGATACTACACAGCATAGTTTGATTTGAATCCAAATCTCCCTGATTCTGAAATATATTTCATTTATTTATTTATTTATTTATTTATTTATTTATTTATTTATTTATTTATTTATTTATTTATGGATGTGTTGGGTCTTCGTTTCTGTGCCAGGGCTTTCTCTAGTTGTGGCAAGTGGGGGCCACTCCTTATCGTGGTGCCCAGGCCTCTCACTATCGCGGACTCTCTTGTTGAGGAGCACAGGCTCCAGCCGCGCAGGCTCAGTAATTGTGGCTCACAAGGCCAGCTGCTCCGTGGCATGTGGGATCTTCCCAGCCCAGGGCTCAAACCCGTGTGTCCTTCATTGGCAGGCGGACTCTCAACCACTGCGCCACCAGGGAAGCCCTGAAATATATTTTATTAACGTTACATTCTGCTACCTCCTTTAGTGGTTCAGAAGCCTGTCAAAGTTTCCAAGGTAGTTGCTGCAAATTTGCTGTTTGAAAAAAAATTAAATGAATACATAAATCAAATTAATGCGATAGGTGATCGTGCTTTCAAGCAACATTTTGTTCAAAATCTATATCTTAACATAATGCATGAAACTGTCTTTTCCCTGTGGCCCTGGTGGCCATCCTAAAATATCAGCTCTAGAATGGCTTTAGCTGTGGGAGCATAGGAATAATTATCAGCAACCTACTCTATGCCAGGGACTGCACTGTGTGGTTTTCATCCTCCCAACAGCTCCACGGAATAAATATCAAAATTTAAAGGAAGAGAAAACTACGAAATAACTGCAATTAATGAGACATAGCTGGAAAAAGCTGCTAGAAAAAAAGTACTCCAGCATGGTTATTTTGTGGTTATTTTTTTTTTTTTTACTTTTTATTTCAATTTAGAATTAATAATGAGCTAGTTCACATAAAATGTAGAAAACTTACAACCATAAAGGTCTGTTATTCCACAAACAATCTTTATGCAATAATTTTTCATATGTGTTACATCTATATGTATTATAAATCCCACACAAAAATTTTATAATTTTTGACCTAAACACCTAGATATATTTTAATATATATAATTTTGTTGTTGTTGTTGTTGTTGTTTTGTTTTTTTTTATTTTTTGCTTTATAACAAATTTAATCAGTTATACATATACATATGTTTCCATATCCCCTCCCTTTTGCATCTCCCTCCCACCCTCCCTATCCCACCCCTCCAGGCGGTCACAAAGCACCGAGCTGATCTCCCTGTGCTATGCGGCTGCTTCCCACTAGCTATCTACCTTACGTTTGGTAGTGTATATATGTCCATGCCGCTCTTTCACTTTGTCACAGCTTACCCTTCCCCCTCCCCATATCCTCAAGTCCATTCTCTACTAGGTCTGTGTCTTTATTCCTGTCTTACCCCTATGTTCTTCATGACATTTTTTTTCTTAAATTCCATATATATGTGTTAGCATACGGTATTTGTCTATCTCTTTCTGACTTACTTCACTCTGTATGACAGACTCTAGGTCTATCCACCTCATTACAAATAGCTCAATTTCATTTCTTTTTATGGCTGAGTAATATTCCATTGTGTATATGTGCCACATCTTCTTTATCCATTCATCCGATGATGGACACTTAGGTTGTTTCCATCTCCGGGCTATTGTAAATAGGGCTGCTATGAACATTTTGGTACATGTCTCTTTTTGAATTATGGTTTTCCCAGGGTATATGCCTAGTAGTGGGATTGCTGGGTCATATGGTAGTTCTATTTGTAGTTTTTTAAGGAACCTCCATACCGTTCTCCATAGCGGCTGTACCAATTCACATTCCCACCAGCAGTGCAAGAGTGTTCCCTTTTTTCCACACCCTCTCCAGCATTTATTGTTTCTAGATTTTTTGATGATGGCCATTCTGACTGGTGTGAGATGATATCTCATTGTAGTTTTGATTTGCATTTCTCTAATGAGTAAAGATGTTGAGCATCCTTTCATGTGTTTGTTGGCAGTCTGTATATCTTCTGTGGAGAAATGTCTATTTAGGTCTTCTGCCCATTTCTGGATTGGGTTGTTTGTTTTTTTGTTATTGAGCTGCATGGGCTGCTTGTAAATTTTGGAGATTAATCCTTTGTCAGTTGCTTCATTTGCAAATATCTTCTCCCATTCTGAGGGTTGCCTTTTAGTCTTGTTTATGGTTTCCTTTGCTGTGCAAAAGCTTTTAAGTTTCATTAGGTCCCATGTGTTTATTTTTGTCTTTATTTCCATTTCTCTAGGAGGTGGGTCCAAAAGGATCTTGCTGTGGTTTATGTCATAGAGTGTTCTGCCTATGTTTTCCTCTAAGAGTTTGATAGTGTCTGGCCTTACATTTAGGTCTTTAATCCATTTTGAGCTTATTTTTGTGTATGGTGTTAGGGAGTGATCTAATCTCATACTTTTACATGTCCCTATCCAGTTTTCCCAGCACCACTTATTGAAGAGACTGTCCTTTCTCCACTGTACATTCCTGCCTCCTTTATCAAAGATAAGGTGACCATATGTCCGTGCGTTTAACTCTGGGCTTTCTATCCTGTTCCATTGATCTATCTTTCTGTTTTTGTGCCAGTACCATACTGTCTTGATTACTGTGGCTTTGTAGTATAGTCTGAAGTCAGGGAGCCTGATTCCTCCAGCTCCATTTTTCGTTCTCAAGATTGCTTTGGCTATTCGGGGTCTTTTGTGTTTCCATACAAATTGTGAAATTTTTTGTTCTAGTTCTGTGAAAAATGCCAGTGGTAGTTTGATAGGGATTGCATTGAATCTGTAGATTGCTTTGGGTAGTAGAGTCATTTTCACAATGTTGATTCTTCCAATCCAAGAACATGGTATGTCTCTCCATCTATTTGTATCATCTTTAATTTCTTTCATCAGTGTCTTATAATTTTCTGCATACAGGTCTTTTGTCTCCTTAGGTAGGTTTATTCCTAGATATTTTATTCTTTTTGTTGCAATGGTAAATGGGAGTGTTTCCTTGATTTCACTTTCAGATTTTTCATCATTAGTATATAGGAATGCCAGAGATTTCTGTGCATTAATTTTGTATCCTGCAACTTTACCAAATTCATTGATTAGCTCTAGTAGTTTTCTGGTAGCATCTTTAGGATTCTCTATGTATAGTATCATGTCATCTGCAAACAGTGACAGCTTTACTTCTTCTTTTCCGATTTGGATTCCTTTTATTTCCTTTTCTTCTCTGATTGCTGTGGCTAAAACTTCCAAAACTAGGTTGAATAAGAGTGGTGAGAGTGGGCAACCTTGTCTTGTTCCTGATCTTAGTGGAAATGGTTTCAGTTTTTCACCACTGAGGACGATGCTGGCTGTGGGTTTGTCATATATGGCCTTTATTATGTTGAGGAAAGTTCCCTCTATGCCTACTTTCTGCAGGGTTTTTATCATAAATGGGTGTTGAATTTTGTCGAAAGCTTTCTCTGCATCTATTGAGATGATCATATGGATTTTCTCCTTCAATTTGTTAATATGGTGTATCACGTTGATTGATTTGTGTATATTGAAGAATCCTTGCATTCCTGGAATAAACCCCACTTGATCACGGTGTATGATCCTTTTAATGTGCTGTTGGATTCTGTTTGCTAGTATTTTGTTGAGGATTTTTGCATCTATGTTCATCAGTGATATTAGCCTGTAGTTTTCTTTCTTTGTGACATCCTTGCCTGGTTTTGGTATCAAGGTGATGGTGGCCTCGTAGAATGAGTTTGGGAGTGTTCCTCCCTCTGCTATATTTTGGAAGAATTTGAGAAGGATAGGTGTTAGCTCTTCTCTAAATGCTTGACAGAATTCGCCTGTGAAGCCATCTGGTCCTGGGCTTTTGTTTGTTGGAAGATTTTTTATCACAGTTTCAATTTCAGTGCTTGTGATTGGTCTGTTCATATTTTCTAATTCTTCCTGGTTCAGTCTCGGCAGGTTGTGCATTTCTAAGAATTTGTCCATTTCTTCCAGGTTGTCCATTTTATTGGCATAGAGTTGCTTATAGTAATCTCTCATGATCTTTTGTATTTCTGCAGTGTCAGTTGTTACTTCTCCTTTTTCATTTCTAATTCTATTGATTTGAGTCTTCTCCCTTTTTTTCTTGATGAGTCTGGCTAATGGTTTATCAATTTTGTTTATCTTCTCAAAGAACCAGCTTTTAGTTTTATTGATCTTTGCTATCGTTTCCTTCATTTCTTTTTCATTTATTTCTGATCTGATTTTTATGATTTCTTTCCTTCTGCTAACTTTGGGATGTTTTTGTTCTTCTTTCTCTAATTGCTTTAGGTGCAGGGTCAAGTTGTTTACTCGAAATGCTTCCTGTTTCTTAAGGTGGGATTGTATTGCTAGAAACTTCCCTCTTAGAACTGCTTTTGCTGCATCCCATAGGTTTTGGGTCGTCGTGTCTCCATTGTCATTTGTTTCTAGGTATTTTTTAATTTCCTCTTTGATTTCTTCAGTGATCACTTCGTTATTGAGTAGTGTATTGTTTAGCTTCCATGTGTTTGTATTTTTTACAGCTCTTTTCCTGTAATTGATATCCAGTCTCATAGCATTGTGGTCGGAAAAGATACTTGATACAATTTCAATTTTCTTAAATTTACCAAGGCTTGATTTGTGACCCAAGATATGATCTATCCTGGAGAATGTTCCATGAGCACTTGAGAAGAAAGTGTACTCTGTTGTTTTTGGATGGAATGTCCTATAAATATCAATTAAGTCCATCTTGTTTAATGTATCATTTAAAGCTTGTGTTTCCTTATTTACTTTCATTTTGGATGATCTGTCCGTTGGTGAAAGTGGGGTGTTAAAGTCCCCTACTATGATTGTGTTACTGTCGATTTCTCCTTTTATGGCTGTTAGTATTTGCCTTATGTATTGAGGTGCTCCTATGTTGGGTGCATAAATATTTACAGTTGTTATATCTTCTTCTTGGATCGATCCCTTGATCATTAGGTAGTGTCCTTCTTTGTCTCTTCTAGTAGTCTTTATTTTAAAGTCTATTTTGTCTGATATGAGAATTGCTACTCCAGCTTTCTTTTGATTTCCATTTGCATGGAATATCATTTTCCATCCCCTTACTTTCAGTCTGTATGTTTCTCTAGGTCTGAAGTGGGTCTCTTGTAGACAGCATATATATGGGTCTTGTTTTTGTATCCATTCAGCCAATCTGTATCTTTTGGTGGGAGCATTTAGTCCATTTACATTTAAGGTAGTTATCAATATGCATGTTCCTATTCCCATTTTCTTAATTGTTTTGGGTTCGTTATTGTAGGTCTTTTACTTCTGTTGTGTTTCTTGCCTAGAGAAGTTCCTTTAGCATTTGTTGTAAAGCTGGTTTGGTGGTGCTGAACTCTCTCAGCTTTTGCTTGTCTGTAAACGTTTTAATTTCTCCATCAAATCTGAATGAGATCCTTGCTGGGTAGAGTAATCTTGGTTGCAGGTTTTTCTCCTTCATCACTTTAATTATGTCCTGCCACTCCCTTCTGGCTTGTAGAGTTTCTGCTGAGAGATCAGCTGGTATCCTGATGGGGATTCCCTTGTGTGTTATTTGTTGTTTTTCCCTTGCTGCTTTTAATATGATTTCTTTGTGTTTAATTTTTGACAGTTTGATTAATATGTGTCTTGGCGTATTTCTCCTTGGATTTATTCTGTATGGGACTCTCTGTGCCTCCTGGACTTGATTAACTATTTCCTTTCCCATATTAGGGAAGTTTTCAACTATAATCTCTTCAAATATTTTCTCAGTCCCTTTCTTTTTCTCTTCTTCTTCTGGAACCCCTATAATTCGAATGTTGGTGCATTTAATGTTGTCCCAGAGGTCTCTGAGACTGTTGTCCTCTGTTCTTTTCATTCTTTTTTCTTTATTTTGCTCTGCAGCAGTTAGTTCCACTATTTTATCTTCCACCTCACTTATCCGTTCTTCTGCCTCAGTTATTCTGCTATTGATCCCATCTAGAGTATTTTTCATTTCATGTATTGTGTTTTTAATCGATGCTTGATTCATCTTTAGTTCTTCTAGGTCCTTGTTAACTGTTTCTTGCATTTTGTCTATTCTATTTCCAAGATTTTGGATCTGGGAAATAGAATCTTGGATCATCTTTACCATCATTATTCTGAATTCTTTTTCAGGTAGACTGCCTATTACCTCTTCATTTGTTAGATCTGGTGGGTTTTTATCTTGCTCCTTCTCCTGCTGTGTGTTTTTCTGTCTTCTCATTTTGCTTATGTTACTGTGTTTGGGGTCTCCTTTTTGCAGGCTGCCGGTTCGTAGTTCCCGTTGTTTTTGGTGTCTGTCCCCAGTGGCTAAGGTTGGTTTAGTGGGTTGTGTAGGCTTCCTGGTGGAGGGGACTACTGCCTGTGTTCTGGTGGATGAGGCTGGATCTTGTCTTTCTGGTGGGCAGGTCCACGTCTGGTGGTGTGTTTTGGGGTGTCTGCGGACTTTTTATGATTTTAGGCCACCTCTCTGCTAATGGGTGGCGTTGTGTTCCTGTCTTGCTAGTTGTTTGGCATAGGGTGTCCAGCACTGTAGCTTGCTGGTCGTTGAGTGAAGCTGGGTGCTGGTGTTGAGATGGAGATCTCTGGAAGATTTTCGCCGTTTGATATTATGTGGAGCTGGGAGGTCTCTTGTGGACCAGTGTCCTGAAGTTGGCTCTCCCACCTCAGAGGCACAGCACTGACTCCGGGCTCCTCAATTTGGGATGATGTGTTGTCTATTCATGTATTCCACAGATGCAGGGTACATCAAGTTGATTGTGGAGCTTTAATCCGCTGCTTCTGAGGCTGCTGGGAGAGGTTTCCCTTTCTCTTCTTTGTTCTCACAGCTCCTGGGTCTCAGCTTTGGATTTGGCCCCGCCTCTGCGTGTAGGTCGCTGGAGGGCGTCTGTTCTTCGCTCAGACAGGACAGGGTTAAAGGAGCAGCCTCTTCGGGGACTCTGGCTCACTCAGGCCGGGCGGGAGGGAGGGGCACGGAGTGCGGGGCGAGCGTGCGTCGGCGGAGGCCGGCGTGACGTTGCATCAGCCCGAGGCGCGCCGTGCGTTCTCCCAGGGAAGCCGCCCCTGGATCCCGGGACTCCGGCAGTGGCGGGCTGCACAGGCTCCCGGAAGGGCAGTGTGGGCAGTGACCTGCGCTCGCACACAGGCTTCTTGGCGGCAGCAGCAGCAGCCCCAGCGTCCCACGCCCGTCACTGGGCTCCGCGCTTTCCGTCGCGACTCGCGCCCGTCTGTGGAGCCCCTTTAAGCAGCGCTCTTAATCCCCTCTCCTCGCGCACCAGGAAACCAAGAGGGAAGAAAAAGTCTCTTGCCTCTTCGGCAGCTCCAGAGTTTTCCCGGACTCCCTGACGGCTAGCTGTGGCACATTAGCCCCCTTCACGCTGAGTTCTCGCCGCCAACCCCAGTCCTCTCTCTGCGCTCTGATCGAAGCCCGAGCCTCAGCTTCCAGCGCTGCGCGCCCCGGCGGGCGAGCAGACAAGCCTCTCGGGCTGGTGAGTGCCGCTCGGCACCGATCCTCTGTGTGGGGATCTCTCCGCTTTGCCCTACCCAGGTATGTGGGGAGTTTCTTGCCTTTTGGGAGGTCTGGGGTCTTCTGCCAGCGTTCAGTAGGTGTTCTGTAGGAGTTGTTCCACGTGTAGCTGTATTTCTGGTGTATCCGTGGGGAGGAAGGTGATCTCCGCGTCTTACTCTTCCGCCATCTTACCCGGAAGTCTCCTAATATCTTGTGGTTATTTTTTAATTAGGCTTTATTTTTCAGAGGAGTATTAGATTTACAGAAAAATTGGGAAGATAGTACAGAGAGTTCCCATATAGTCACACAGAGTTTCCCCTGTATTAATACTTTACATTACTTTGTTACATTCATTATAATTAATGAAAAGATACTTATAAAGTATTATTAACAATAATCCATATTGTATTCAGAGTTCCTTAGTTTTCACCAAATTGTCCTTTTTTTGTTCCAGGATTTATGCAGCGCAACATATTGTATCCAGCTCTCATCTCCCCTTAAGCCCCTCCCGACTGCAACAGTTTTTCATATGTCCTCTTGTCTTTCATGAACTTGATAGTTTTGAGGAGCACTGGTCAGGGGTACTGTAGGATTTTCCTCTGCTGGAATTTGTCTGATGTTTTACTTATGGTTTGACTAGGGCTCTGAGATTTGAGGAGGAAGATCACAGAAATAAAGTGCCATTTTCATCATATTACATCAAGGACACATAATAGCAACATAATTTATGACCTTTGATGTCGACTTGGATAACTTGTCTGAAGTGGTGGTTGTCAGGTTGTTGCTGTAAAGTTACTCAAACCACCCCTCTCCCCCTGGATTCCTCTTTGGAAGGAAGTCTCTGTGCAGCTCACACTTGAAGAGTTGGAGTTGTGATCTCTCTTCTTTAGGGTTGAATATCTATATAAATTATTTGGAATTCTTCTGCATGGGAGGTTTATTCCTCCTTCCTCATTGATTAATTTATTAACTCGTTTATTTAGGTCATCATTGACTCATGAATATTTATTCTACACTTGAGTTATAACCTAATATGACTTTACTGGATTTGTGACACAGACCATTCCAGCCATGGGGCTCTCTGTGTGGCCCCTGACCCCTCTGACATGCCCCATCAGTGTGAGTTCTCATTGTTCTGTTTGGGCACTTCCTTGCTTTCCAACACTGCAGGAGGCTCCAACCAGGCTTGTCTTGCATACTTCCTGGCCCAGTCCTGGAATCAGTCATTTCTCCAGAAAGCTTTGGTTTCTTTTTTTGGAGATAGGCATTAGAAACCAAGATCTGGGCATGAGGTGGGCTCCTTGCTCCTGAAGAGTTGTTTCTTTTAGTCCTTCAGAGCAAAGGAATATATGTGCATCTATTAACCTGTGTATATAGAAATAGCTATAACTATTTCCATATATAACCATCTGTAATTACACTGAGTTCTCACTGATGTCTCCAACTTTAATCCCTTTCCACTTCGATCGTTTTAGCCTCCCATCCTTGCATGTCTGTAAATTCCCTCTCCTACCAGCTGCTGTCTATTTCCTTAAGTGTTCAACTCCTACGTACCTCCATAGTAGTATGAGAATTGCTCTCCAGTACTCCTGTGGGAAACAAGTCTATCAACTGGAATACAGTGCTTATGTGCAGTTCCCTTTGCCTTCACTTTAACAGATTTCACTCACTTCCAAAGTTATAGAAGCCAGCACCTTTCCTCTACACCTCCTTCTTGAAGTTGTTTTATTTATAAGCATAGTAAGTTCTCTTGTCACAGTCTGCATTCCTTCCTAGAATCCCCCAATATTTTAAATTATTTTTATTTTAACTTGTATACAGTAATGTTCACTTTTTGTGCTATAAAATGCTACACATGTTCACAAATGCATGTCATGTATCCATCATTATGAAACCATACAGATAGTTACATGCCCTAAAATTCCCTGATGCTCCACATATCTTTCTATTCTCTCCTTGAACACCTCGCAATCACTGATACTTTTAAGGTCTGTAGTTTTGCCTTTTCCAGAATGTCATATAATTGGCATCACAGGGTGTATAACCTTTTCCTACTGGCTACTTAACAATGTTCACTTAAGATTCCTCTGAGTGTTTTTCTTGATAGCTTATTTGAGACAAATAGCTAGTTCTTTAAATATTTTGATTCAGTTACTTTATCAAATGTGCATTTTGCAAATATTCTCTCACAGTCTATGTTTTTTTTTTCTTTTATTCTCTTAACTGTGTCTTTGGTAGATTAGAAGTTCTCAATTTTAATACAATCCAATTTATCAGTATTTTTCTTTCATGGATCATGCTTTTGGTGCTATAACGTAAATTTACCATCAAACCCAAGATTTTCTCTTAGCTTTATTATAGTGGTTTTAGAAATTTTTACTTTTATATTCAGGTGTCTGATTGAGTTGATTTTAATAAAAGATTTAAAGCTGAACCTACATTTTTATTTTTATTTTTTTGGCTTAGGGGCATCCATTTGTTCCAGCACCAGTTGTTCAAAAGATAAACTTTTCTTTATTGAATTGTCTTTGCACCACTGTCAAAGATCATTTGACCAAATATGTGTGGGTCTATTTATCGGCTCTGTTCTTTTCCAATAAGCAGTGATTCTGTCTCTTTTCTTTCACCGACACTACACTGTCTTGATCACTGTACACTCACAGTAAGTCTTGAAGTCTGGTAGGGACAATCCTCTAATACTTTTCTTTTTTAGTATTATGTTGCCTATTCTGTGTGTTTAGTCTTTTCATTCCAACTTTATAATCAGTTTGTCAGTATTTACAAAATAGCTCGCTGGGATTTTGATTGGGATAACACTGAATCTATGGATCAGTTGGAAAGAATTGACATCTTAACAATATTGAGTCTTCCAATCCATTAACTATCTCTCAATTTATTTAGACCTTTTTGGATTTCTACGGTCAGAATTTTATAGTTTTCTTCATATAGATCTTGTATATATTTTATTATATTTATACTTAAGTACTTCATTTTTGGGGTGCTATTGTAAACAGTATTGTCTTTTTTTTTTTATTTCAAATTCCAGTTGTTCACTGCCAGCACAAAGGAAAGCAATTGACCTTTGTATGTTATCTTGGTATCTTGTGAACTTGCTATATTTGCTTATTAGTTTTAAGGTTCTTTTGTTGACTCTTTGGGGTTTTCTAGGTAGAGAATTGTGTCATCTGCTAACAAAGACAGTTTTATTTCTTCCTTCCCAATCTGAATATCTTTTATTTCCTTTTATTGTCTGATTATACTACATAGCATCCCATGTGATGTTGAATAGGAACTGTGAGAAAGGATATCCTTGCCTTGTTTCTGATACTGAGAGGATATCCTGTTTCTCACCATTTAGTGATAATATCTGTAAGCATGTTTTGGAGATCTTCTTTAACAAGTTCCCCTATATTTCTAGTTTTCTGTTTTTGTCATGAATGGGTGATTTGTTTTTCAAATGCTTGTTTTGCATCAACTAATATATAGTTTTTCTTCTCTAGCCTATTGATATGATAGATTACACTGATTGCTTTCAAGTACTCCACCTTTTTTTTTTTTTTTTTTTTTTTTTATGGTACGCGGGCCTCTCACTGCCATGGCCTCTCCCGTTGCGGAGCACAGGCTCTGGATGCGCAGGCTCAGCGGCCATGGCTCGCGGGCCCAGCCACTCCACGGCATGTGGGATCTTCCCGGACCGGGGCACGAACCCGTGTCCCCTGCATCGGCAGGTGGACTCTCAAGCACTGCGCCACCAGGGAAGCCCACTCCACCATTTTTAGTACTGTGCTCGCTGCTCTGCGTCTTATCTTTTTTAAATATCAACTTTAGAATCAGTTTGTCAATATTTATAAAATAGCTTGCTGGGATTTTGATTGGGATTTGATTTAGGTTTCTACCCTTCCCCATGCATCCATGTGCCTAGAGGGAGGCTAATCTCATCCCTACTCCAGATTCTAAGGGTAATTTCATTGTTCTTGCAGTGTTTGTACAGGATAGCCACATAACCCATGTCTGGCCAATGAGATTAGAGAAGTTGGCTAGTGGACTTCCAAAAAATGTTTATTTGCTCCTATAAGGAGATACAGGATTTTTTAAATCTTTTCTTCTTCTACACATTATCATATTTAGATGTGCTTGAATATTGTGTCTCCTTACTAACAGTCTAAAAATGAAGCCAACACTATTATAGCAGAAAGATTGAAAGAATCTGGGTCCTTGATGTAATCATTTGATGGTAGAGTCTCTTGACACTGTCATGTACAATAATAAATTTTCAAATTATTTAAGACAATTTGAGTTGTGTTTTTCTTTCAGCCCAAAACGTCCTCACCAATGAACTGCCTTTATCACCAAGCCTCTGAATCATCTTGTACATGACTCCTTTTCAGCTGCATTGACTGCACGTCTATCTTCCCTCCAGAAACTAAGTGTCTTTGAGAGTCAACAGGACATAGTATATCTTGTCTCTTTAGAACCAGGGCCTGACACAGAGCAGGTACAGAAGGCATGTTGAATGAATGATTGTTCAAGTCTCAATCTCCCCAGAAGCTTGAAAGATTTTTATCAATAATATTATATTTATAATACTTATTAAAACTTCACTGTATGCCAACTACATACATCATCTTATAATCTTCCCAACAACAGTTTGGAATAGATATGATTACAGTATTGCAATCATTTTATTGTCAGAAACTGAAGGTTGGGCAAGTTCAGACATCTGACAAATTTTTCTAAATGATTTTTTATTTTCACTTATCTCTATTTTTTTTAAAAAAATTATCTTGAGACTTATTTGATGAAGTGTTATTATAGAAGTGCTTTATTCCATCTCCTAGAACTTGGGATTTTCCATTTATCTTTCTGTTATTGATTTCTAGCTTAATTCCAAAATGTTCTTATTCTTTATGATTTCTATTCTTTTAAATGTGTTAAAGTGTGCTTTATGGCCCTGTATTGGTCTTTTTTGGTGAATATTCCATGAGAGCTTGAGCAGATTGTGTATTCGTCTATCCTTGGATGAGATGTTCTGTATATGTCAATTAGATCAAATTGCTTAATGATACTGTTTGGTTCAGCTAAATCCTTATGGATTTTCTGCCTACTGCATGTATCAATTACAGGAAAAAGGGGATGGAAGTCTCCAAATTCCTTAGTGAATTTGTCTGTATTTTTTCCCCTCAGATCTCAGTTTTTGTCTCCCATATTTTGATTCTGTTTTTAGGTGCATACATTCCAAGGACTGAAGTGTCTCCTTGAGAACTGACCCCTTTCTTTATCCCTGTAATCTTCCTTATTATGACGTCTATTTTGTCTGAAACTAAGTGAGCTACTCCAAATTTATTTTAATTAGTTTTTCAGGATATATTTTTTTCTATCTCTTTCCTTTTTCCTATCTATGTCCTTATATTTAAAGCAGGTCTCTCAAAGAAAACATATAGCTGGATCTAGTATTTTATCCACCTTGACAATCACTGTTTTTTAATTGAAGTGCTTAGATCATAATTAAAGTGATAATTGATGTGGTTGGCTTAATATCTAGCATTTTGCAGTTGTTTTCTATTTGTTGCATGCTTGCACTTTGTTTCCTTCCTTTTTTCATCTTCCCCTCTTTTTCTGCCTTCTCTGATTTTTAGTTGAACTATTATTTGATGACTTTCTCTCTCTTCTCCCAGCATATCAACTATACTCTTCTTAAAGTTTAAGGTTTTGAAGTTATGAGTTTTTACTAGATTTATATTTATATATATATATATACCTTCAGTTAACACTATTTCAGTTCATGTGTAATTGAAGTGTCTTACAAGGAGTATTCTCATTTCCTCTTCTGTCCCTTACAGCATTGTTGTTATTCATTTCACATATGCATATGCCATAAACACCAATACATTATTGCTAGTATTACTTTGAACAGTTCTTTATTAGGTCAATTAAGTATAATAAAAGTAAAATATTTTATTTTTCATTATGTATTTGCTCTCTGATATTCTTCCTTTCTTTATATATATAAAAATTTCTGGCTTATATTATTTTTCTTCTGAATGAAGAAGTCTTTTTACTCTTTTTTGGGGGGTGGGGGGATAGGGTTATTCTGCTAGTGATGAGATCCTTCAGTTTTTGTTTGAGAAAGCCTTTATTTCTTTTGCACTTTTGAAGGATAATTTCACTTTATATAGAATTTATTTTTCTTTCAACACTTTCAATATTTTACTTCACTCTCTTCTTGCTTAATTTTTTTCTCTCAGGAAGTCTGATACAATATTTATCCTCGTTTCTCTACAGATAAATTGATTTTTCCCCCTTTGGCTTCTTATAAGATTTTCTCTTTGTCTTTGGTTTTCTGAAATTTTAATATGATGTTTTTAGACCCGAGCTTACTGGGTCTAAGGTGGTTTATTGTATGTCATTAATTTAAAAACATTGTCAGCTATTACTTCAAATATTTATTAGTTCCATTTTTCCTTTCTTCTCCTTTTGATATACCATTTCCCATATGTTATACCTTTTACAATTGTCCCACAGTTCTTGGATATTTTGTTCTTTTTTAATTTCAGTTTATTTTCTTTACTTTTTAGTTTGGGAAGTTACTACTGACCTGTCTTCAAGCTCACTGATCCTTGTGTCAGCCATGTCTAGTCTACCAATGAACCCCACAAAAGCATTATTAATTTCCATTACAGTATTTTTCATTTTTAGTTTTTCCTTTTGATTCTTTCTTAAAATTCCTTTTTGCTTAATGTTGCCCATCTTTTATCACATATTGTCTACTTTTTCCAATAGAGGCCTTAATGTATTAATGATAGTAATTTTTAAGTTTCCTATCTGATTACCCAGAGTTGGTCAAACTGTGAGTTCAAAGCACAGTCCTCCAGCCAACTGAGTTTGAGAGTTCTGACCCCAACTGCAAGGAGTTAGTGTCCAACTTTAAAGTCAGAGGGAAGTGTCCACACAAGACCACTCTCACTTCTGATACCTACTGCAAGTCCACCCTACACTTCATCTCACCAGAAACACAGAACTCACTGAAAGCTATTATACTCATAGACATCGTTAATTACAGAGTGAAGATACAAATTAGTACCGGCCAAAAGGTGCATAGGGTAGAGTCCAGGGGGGTTTCTAACACAAAGCTTCCACTGTCTTCAGGACTCATTCCCCTTCTGACATCCCCACGTACATGCACGTCACCTTGAAGTATTGCCAATCTGGTTTTCTGTCCACCCCTCCTTAGAGGTCACACTGACACCCTGTGGTCTGAGGGACTTGACATGATTCACCTTATTAGCATAACCAATCAGGTGTGGTCTGAGGGGCTCATCATGTGTAACAAAGACACTTCCATCACTAAGAACTTCCAAAGGCTTAGAGGTTGCTGAGGACAGAGACCAGACTTCTGATCTAGCAAATCTTCACTGCACACTGATAATCCAAAATCTGTGTTATATCTGAGTCTGTCTCCGATACTTACTTTCTTTCTTCAGACTTTTCTTTCAGTTCCTTTTTCCTTGTTTTTGTTCCCACTGTTGCTTAGTTTCCTGAGAGCTCCTTCTTAATAGAGTTTATGTCTTGCCACAGATTCTGCTATAATTCACTGCCGTTTTATTGAAACTTGTTGATGTGATGTTAAGGTATGGGAGTGAGGGGGTAGATGAATTCTATAACCTTATGATTACATCTAAGTCTGTCGGTGAGCCTATATCCCTGTGCTGAGATCTTCAGGAGTTTTTGTTAACATTTTCATCCTTCCCTTTGGTGAGACAGGAAGGCTAGAGGGAACTAGATTGGATAATTGCCCTTGCACCTGGTTGATAAGGATCTGGTAATATATTTTCCCTTGGAGGGTATGCCTTTGTTATTGATAATGTTCTAAGAGTATTTTAAAATATTTTCTTTTCTCCTTCCCCTGACAGAAACAAGAGGGGATTCTTCTTAAGTCTTAATCATGAGAACGTGGTGGGGTTTCTGGAAATAAAACTCATGAAAATGTGAATGTCCTCCTATGACTGGACTCCCAGGAGTTTTCACTCTAAAGTGAGACCAAATTCAGCCTCCAGCAATTCCTCAAAATTAAAGTGAAGTGTTTCTACCAGTTCATGGTTTTAGCAATTCCTGCTCCTGATAAACTAATCTCTGACTAGATTCTCTATATTCACATGTCTGTCCAGATTTCAAGGTAACTGTTTGCCCTTGACCCCATTTCCCTGATAGATCTGTTGACTGAAAAAAAAAAAAAAAAGCACAATGTGAGAGATGTGTGTTAAGTTTTATACGAGGCAAAATGAGGACTATAGCTCAGTAGACAGCATCTCAGATAGTTCTGAGGAACAGCTCCAAAGAGGTAATAGGGGAAGTCAGTATATATGTGATTTTGGTGAAGGCGTTGTATGTAATGAAGCACACTTCTCAGTAGAAAGTTGCTACAAGGAATAGATGTCTCCATTAATGACTTTAGTGCTTTTCTAAATATGAGAAGATGCAAGAAATTGGGCTCATAAAATCTGAAAATATCTAACTATCTGAAGACCTGTTCTGCCAGTTTTTCCCAGAGCACAGATGCCTCATTTCTGATCTCAGCCCTGAACTCCTTTCAGGGCATGTTAAAGGTCAGAGACTGCAGTGGCTAGTGACTCAATCCTTGTAGAGGCAGATGGCAAGCAACATTGTTCAGTTGCCAGGTCCAAAAAATTAATGGATTTTCAGTTCTTTCAGCTTCTTTTCTTGTTGTAATGAAAAGAGTGAAGACTATCAAGCTCTATACATGTTGGAGACAACTCTACTTTGATTTCTTTTAAACTCTTTAAAAAATAAGCAAAATTGAGGTCATTTTGTTATATGTTACTGTAGCTTCAAAGCCCCACCTCTAGCATTCTTGAGCTGTTTATTTTTTAAATAAACAATTAGGCCATCTGCAAATAAAGAGTTTTACTTCTCTCCTTTCTATCTATATCCCTTTTCTTTTTCTTGCCTTGTTGCCCTTGCTACGTACAACCTCCAGTGCAATATTGATTGGAAGTTAATTATATTCGTTGATATATGAATGATAAATCAACTGTGCATTCTTGGGATAAATCTCACTTGGTAATGATGCAGTGTCATTTTATATATTGTTGGATTTATAGATTGTTGAATTTTCTAAAATTTGTTTTAGATTTATTGCATCTATGTTTGTAACATAGATGGTCCGTTGTTTCATTTGGTTTTTCTTTCTTGTCCTTCTCTTTGCCACTTTGGTATTTGATTAAAGGTGGCCTTAAAAAATGTGTTGGGAAGAGTCTTCACTTCTTCCATTTGCTAGAAATATTTGTGTAGGTTAGTATTATTTCTTCCTTAAGTGTTCGGTAGAACTACCAGTGATGACATGTGAGCATGTAGTTTTCTTCATAGGAGACTTTTTAAGTAAAAGTTCAATTCAACTTCTTTATTAGCTATAAGGTATTCAGGTTTTGTATTTTTCTTGAGTGCATTTTAGCAACGTATGTTTTTAAGAAATGTGCCTATTCCTTTCAAGTTATCATATTGATTGTTAAAATTTTGTTCATAATATCCTTTTTAATTATCCTTTAATTGTCCATAAGATGCACATTGATGTCATCTCTCCTCTTCCTGCTATTGATAATTTGTGTCTTCTCTTTTTTTCTGGTCAGTGTTGCTAGAGATTTTTCGATAATATTGATCTTCTAAATGAGCCAATTTTTTTCATTGATTTTTGCTATTTTTTTCTGTTTGCAAAGTTATTGATTTCTCCTGTGATCCTTACTATTTCCTTTATTCTGCTTGGTTTTGATTTGCTTTGACCTTTTTTCCTAGTTTCTTGAAGTCCAATGTACACTTATTGGATTGATATATTTCTTATATTCTAAAATAGTCACTTAGTGTTATAAATATCCCTCTAAATACTGCTTTATCAACATGCCACATAGGTTGATGTGATATGTTTTCAATTGCATTCAATTCACAATCTTTATAATATTCTCTTTGATTTCTTTGTTGATGCGTGGAGTCATTTAGCCATGTTATTTTCCAAATTTGGGGATAACAAGGTATCATACTGTTGCTGAATTCTAACTTAATCAAATGTATTCAGTGAATATACTTTTGTATGAATTAAGGTTTTTACAGCTCAGGAGATAATCTATCTTAATAAATGTCTCACATACACATGAAAAGAATGTATGCTTTGCTATTGTTGAATGGAATGTTCTATAAATCAATTTGGTCAAGTTATTTGATGGAGTTGAGTCATTCATTATTTTTTTATCAATTTTTTGACTAATTGTTACATCAGTAGTTAAGAGGGGTGCTGAAATTTCCTGCTATAAATTTGGATTTGTCTATTTCTCCTTGTAGTTGCATTGGTCTTTGCTTCATGTATTTTGAAGCTCTGTAATTAAGTTCACAAATGTTTAAGGATATTATCTTCTCTTGATGAATTGACACACTTGTCATTATGAAATGACTTCTATACCTCTGAAAAATTATTTGATCTGAAATTGATTTTGACAAATATTAACATTGTCCCTCCAGCTTTTTTTTTGAATACTGTTAGTGTGTTATATTTTTTCCCCATCCAATTTCATTTAACCTATTAGTATAATTATAATATAGTACAATTCTTGTAAGCAGCATGAAGTCAAGTCTTGCTTTATTATCCAAACTGATGATTTCTGACTTTTAATTGAGGTATTTAGTCCCACTACATTCGTGTAATTGTTGATGTAGTTAGATTTAAATTCTGCTATATTCCTGTTCTTAAAGTTTCTATTCTTTGTTTCCTTTTTCCTCTTTTTGGATCTTTTTTACAATTTTATTTTCTTTTGTTAGCTTTCTGTCTATATGACTTTTAGTATGTTAGTGTGCACATTATAACCTCTTGTTGACAGTTTTTTGCCCTAGTATTCAGGCATAAACCTAGAGGTCAGGAATTGGAGACAGTCAGAGTGACACACAGAGAACTATGTTCAAATCCATGTGTCCTTTTTGCCCAACGTCTGGGTCCTCAGAACAAATATGTGCATGTGGATGGGCTGCTCCCTGAAGGTCATGAGGTCACATGTACATATGCATTGATTGTCAGCCTACTCTTCCCACAGTTCCAGATATCCCCTGAAACTTATGAGTCATTGTTTAACAAAATTGAGTTAAATAGTATAGAGCTCCTGGGAAAACACACATTTAAAGCGCAATATTTTCCTCAAATAGCCTCCTAAAGAATCATTTTACAGAATATATGCCCTGTATTTTCTGAATAAAGAATCTAAAACTAGTGATAATATTTAGCATTATCAGGCTCACATGACCACCAAACATTCTATTAAAGGTGGAATTACACTGCTATTTAGAAAAGCAAATCACAGTTCACAGGAGTTAAGTTAGAAGCAAGCTAGTTTCATGTCATGCAAGAGGATAACAATTTATAAAGTGGCCATCTGGATGTATCAGGAAATGCCAAAATTATCAGAAAGATCTTCCATTTCAATATTTCTGTGTACTTTGCTTGATTCTCTTTACAAATAAGAAACATTGTCTACCTTTGTAAAAAGCATCAACAACAAAACAATCACTTTAAAATTCAATTCTGTGCAGGTGTGGAACAGAAAAAAAAATAAATTCCTCAGGAATACGTGTGCCTAAAATTTGACATGTTAATGCTTCTGTGGGAATGCATTTTCAATATTTTTTCATAAAGAAGTAATCTCTACATTCTAACAACTAATATCTGAGGTGATAACTGTGGAAGAGAAAACTGGGTAATTTTTAAAATAATTCGACCCTTAAAATCCATGATGTGGAAGGCTCAAATTATCTAGATTGGCTGTCATGGAAACCAGTAATCAATTTAGATAGCCATCTCCACTGAGAAAGGAAGTCTATAGCTTTGGGACAATCATGTATGCAATTTTAGCCAACTCCAGCTCCTCCCCCACCACACGTACTACACACATCCACATTCCCAATTCCCTTCCTATTTTCTAGCAAATGACCTCGATGTTTAGGGTAGGGGAGAAATAGAAGCTGGAATTCACACAGATTGACTGTTTTTGCCTGCAATCAGAGACATGGCCTGAGAATTGATTTAAAGGGTAAGGAACTGATTATCAAACTCTTACTGCAGGCCACCGAACCTGGACTTTGCTTTTTAAAATAAAAGGTGAATATGCAACATTGCACAGCACATGGGAGAATTCCTTTCAGTTCAAATTTTGAAATTAGAAATTCAAATTTCTATTCAGTGAAAAATTTAAAAGGCTGTCAAACACAAATTTTATAAATGAGACCCAAAGAGAGGAAAAGTAAACATAATCGAATAGAGATAGGGTAACCACTTTCTATTAGCACACCTCTTTTTGATACAGTGTTTATTTAAACATTGTCCTTGTGCCAGTCTCCTGATTGTAACCCAAATAATTCATCTGTGTTCTCTTTAAAATAGTATTGAAAATACATAGCACTCTATTAGGATACTGTTAAATGGCACCTGAGATATTAAAATTCTATGCTTTTGTTTGCTGTAGTGATTCTCTATGGAACTAATTAGGGGAAACTTTGGATTTTTTATGGTTTTCCTGAACTGTGTGTGTGTATATATATATATATATATATATATATATATATATATATATATATATATATATATATATCCTCAAGTGGAATTTACAAGCAATTCAAAACTGTCTGAGTTGTAAGAACTCTACATTTCAGCTTTTAAATATATAAGTAGTCTGATAAAAAGTATAATGGATTTAGATGTTAAATATGCACAAATGAAATTTGAGGCTTAATGAAAATATAGATAAAGTGTTGAATTGAAACTTTCATGAGAAAGGGCATCCTGGGTGAAGATAAAGTGATGTCTGTAGTTGATCGATTCCTTTTTCCTCATTGTATGGATACATGGAAAAATTGGACAATAGGATGTAAGTTTCTTGACAGCTTTATTTTTTATCTATAATTTTCTAGGTAGATTCTGTAAATTTTGTAAAAGATGTGAAGATAAAAATTTTATCTATCAATATAGAAAAATGGAAATTTAATTAGACAAATTTACATCCTATAAATGGAGGATGTAAATACTAAAATCATAGGACATATTATGTATTTTAAGTTAGTATTAACTTTGGCATCGTATTTCCTGGAGACCAAGAATAAAATGTTCATGTGCACAGTTATGCTGTTCCTACTTTATGACTGAAGGAAGAAAGTAGATTCTCTAGAAAATGGAAATGTTTACATGGAGGCAAAATCCTCAAGATGTTACTCATGTATGGCTTTACATAAAGAGGTAATAAAATTTCACAGTCTGAATAAATATAACAATGTGAAAATGAAAAAAATGACACTAACTAAAAACTAATGAGATTATTTTATTGTTACTATTAGTCACTATCTTTGTGAGGGTCTAAATAAGTAGACTTATTTAATTTCCCTATTTCCAGTGACAGAAGAATAAAACTGGTGGACTATGCCCTGTAGTATGTCAGTCTGAATAAAAACTTTCTGGTCAATGCTTTTGACTTCATAGCTACAGGAAATCTTTACAGACTAATAGCACAGATTCTCTTCCTTGCTAGACTTGTGTTTGACCCAGGATAAACATACTTAGTATTCACTAAGTATAAAATATATCTCAGAAGTGCTATTTAGAGTTCTGGTTCCGGAAAAGAAGTAGGCACATTTCACTTGGTCTTTTCCATTGAATGCACCTGTGAACTGGGAACAAATCCCTGAAACAGCTATCTGAGAACTCGATAAAGTAAACAGTAGCAAGTGACTTGCAGAAGAATGCCACACTGAGCTGGCAGTGAGTTTAAAGTTTTGCTTCTCTTTTTGGATTTTTCAGCTGGGAATCAAGGCACCTAGAAATCCAGAAGTGGGCATTGATGGAGAAAGAGAGCAGTGGGAGGGCCCCCATGGGTGTGAGGGGTGGGAAAGTGGCTCCTTGCCTGGGACAGCTGCCCAGGGTGGTGGGGGCGGAGGTGAGTAAGTGCAACTCAGAAGGACAGCCCATCACTCCAGTGGGAGGAGGTGTGGTTCAAGGGAGTGGGATAAGCTTGCTGCTTCTTTTCTGTCTCTGTGTTTCCATTGTTTGGCGCCAAAAGTGGGTGCAGTTGGAAGAAGTCTGGTAGAGCAGGATAAGTAAAGTCTAAATCAATAGCTGAAGGAGCAAAGGGTGGGCAGGAAATGAGAAGGAACCAGGGAGATAGGGCAGTGACCCTATAACATCATATATGATCATGGGGGCTCATCTCTAAATAACACATGCAGCAATCTGTTCCTCATTAGCAGACCAAAGACCCTGAGGAACGAGCTACAGGTAGATATTCTTCCAGATCTCACATTGAACCCTGGGAGATGAACCCATGGAAAGACCTGAATGGGACCAAAAAGGCTTTTAAAACTGAACACAACTTTGGACCCTGAAACTAAGCCAGTCAGTTGCCTACTAAATCAAAACTACCAGCATTACACAAGTCTCATAGTCTCATAATGTACAGGATGCAGTCTAAGGGTACTCATCATAGAAAGAACCACAATCATAGAAACCACAACCACCATCATAGAAAATACCTCAACTGGTTAAAAAAAAAAAAAAAAGACAATCAATTGACAGATCCCAATGACGAGATGACACAGATGTTGCAATGATACAGCAAGGACCTTAAACTGGCTATTATAAAAGTGCTAAAAGAGCTACTGGAACATACTTAAAACAACATTAATTTAGAAAGTATTGTCAAAAAAATTAAAGAAGATAGCAGGAAGAACAAATTGAAAAATTTGGAAATATAAAACACGATAATAAAAACTAGACAAACCTGATAGAATATGTAAAAGGAAAGAAAAACTAATAGAAATATACTTTCAGAAATAATAAACAGAGTCTCAGAAACTTGTAAGATAAGAGCAAAAAAGATAACATTTACATCATCAGAGCTCCAGGATAGGGGACAGAGGGCAGTATAAAACAATTTTGTTGAAGAAATAATGACAGAAAATCTCCCAAATTTGGTGAAAGACAAAAACATACAGATATTTGATGTTCATTGAATTCAAGCAGGCAAAATCAAAAGAAGTCCAATCAAATTGCTTAAGACTAAAGTTAAAAAAAAAGCAAGAAAATGGATCCATTATTTGCTAGAAGGACAGTAATTTTAGTGATTGCAGATTTCTCATCACAAACCTTGGAAGACAAAAATGAAGTGGAACAGTATATTTAAAGTGCTGAAAGAAAAGAACTATAATTCCAAATTTCTATATCTAGCAAATATATCCTTCAGTAACTAATACGAGATAAAGACATTCTTAATAAAGAAACACTAAAAAAATATCATTGAGAGTAGATCATTCTTAAGTATTGCTAAAGATGATTCTTGGTCAGGGAAGTGATATGGTTAGAAAGTTATGACAGCAGGAAGGAAGGAAAAACAGCAAAACTAGTAACTATGTGGGGAAATATAATGTATTATTCTTCCACTGAGTTCTTTAAAATGTTTGGCATTTGAAAGCAAATAAAAATATTATTGTCTGATATGATTGTCAGTGTATGTAAACTAATATATATGACACAAAATATTTCATATGTGTTATGTAGGGTAAAGGGATCTATACAGTGACAAGGTTTCTACACTGTATTTAAAGTGGCGGTAAAATATGAATTCTAAATAGACTGTGAAAAGTATGTAAATTATAATCACAAGATAAAACACTAAAAAAAAATACAAAGAAATAATGGAAAAATCACATTAGATGAATTAAAATGAAATTATTTTTAAATGCTAAAATAATGTAAAGAAGGATGGGGAAACAGAGAAATGAAAAAAAAAAAGAAGAAGAAAAATAAAACTATTTGAATGGTAGACCTAAATCAAATGTATCAGTCATACATTATAAGTAAGTCATACACCACAATAATTAAAAGGCAGGTTATATAAAAATATATTTTTAAAATATGATCAACTACTTTCTATCTACAAGAAGCTCACTTCAAGTATATTGATAAGCAAGACTGAACGTCAACAGATAGACAAAGATATATCATACAAAAACAAAATGAAAGAAATCTAGACTGGTTATATTAATAATGGGCAGGGCTTCCCTGGTGGCGCAGTGGTTGAGAGTCTGCCTACCAATGCAGGGGACACAGGTTCCTGCCCCAGTCCGGGAAGATCCCACATGCCACGGAGCGGCTGGGCCTGTGAGCCATGGCCGCTGAGCCTGCGCATCCAGATCCTGTGCTCCACAACGGGAGAGGCCACAGCAGTGAGAGGCCCACATACCGCAAAGAATAAAAAACTAAAAAATGGGCAAAGTAGACTCAAAAATTTTTAATTATCATGGATAAATAAATGCATTACACAATGATAAAGGGTCAATTCTCCAAGAAGATATAATAATGCAAAGTTTTATGCACGTAGCCAAAGAATAATAGAGGCCAAACTGCATGAACACAGTGATACAATTCTTTGTTGTGTGTATATGCATAGTTTTATTTAGAGACATCAATACTCCTTTCTTCAGTAAATGAAGAAACAGGTAGACAGAAAATCAGCAGGGCTACAGAAGAACTGAATGCCACTATCAACCAACTGGATTTAATTGATATTATAGAGCACCCTATACTCACCAGCAGCAGAGTACAAACTCTTCTCAAACTCAGTGAAACATTCATCGAGAAGGACCATATTCATCATTATAAATCAAGCTAAACAAATTTCAAAGAATTGAAGCCATACAGAGTATGTTTTACTAATTACTATGGAATTAAAATATAAATCAACAATATTATGGAAACATAACCCCTCAAAAATCTCCAAACATTTAAAAATCAAACAACAGAATTCTACAAAATCAATGGGTAAAAGACAAAGCTCCAAAAACAATATTTTTCTTAAATATTTTAAACTGAACACATGTATTTAAATGAAAATACAGCAGATAACTTATGAGATGGAACTAAGCAGTACTTAAAGGAAATTTCAAAGCATAATATGCTCATATAGGAAGAGAAGAAAGGACCCAAATCCATCATCTATTTTTCCACCTAAGAGAATTAGAAAAAAAAAATAAGCAAGAAAATGTAAATAATATAGAAGAAAGAAAATAATAAATATCAAAGCATAAAACAACAAAGACAATCAAGCCAAAAGCTGGTTCCTTGAAAAGACCAATGAGGTTGACAAAAATCTAGCACGAGTAACTAAGAAAAGAGAAAAAACTAGTAAAAACATTACCAATTTAAGAAATTTTTCAAAAATCACTACAATGTATATTAAAGGTATTATACATAAAAAGTATAATAAAAGAAGACTACAAAAAGTTCTATGGAGGTTAATTGGACAACTTAGAAGAAATGGACCAATTCCTCAAAAAAGACAGATTACCAAAAGTTACCTAGGAATAATTAGATAATCTGGATAGACCTCTAACTACTAGATATATTTAATTGTAGTTAAATATACCACGTCCCCTCACCTCTAAATGCACGCGCATGTGCGCACACACACACACAATCTCTAGGTCCAGATGGTTTCACTGGTGAATTCTACCACATATTTAAAGGAGAAATAATGCCAATTCTATACAATCTATTCCAAAATGTAAGAGGAGATGAAAAAACAACCTCAAACGTTTTATATTCAATAATACCAGTATCACTCTCACACAGAAACCAAAGATAGTACAAGAAAGGAAAATCAATATCCCAAATGAACAAATCTTCTAAGCAATATTAACAAAACAATTTCAGTAATATATAACATGATTACCATGACCAACTGTGGTTTATCCTGAGAACTCAAAGCCACTTCAGCTTTTATAATCCATCATTGTAATCCACCATAAAAAGAATCTAAAGAAGTAAAACCACATGATCATATTAATCAATGCAGAAATATTACTTGACAAAGTTCAATATTATATCATAAAGAAATATGGAGATATAGAATTGTTCTTTTTGTAACAGTGAAACTTTAGAGTCTATTAGAAAAAACTCACCAAAAACAAGCACAGGAGGTCCTGAATTTGTCCTCATTCAGTAAAACAATTGGTTCCAGTTAGAGGCATCTCAGTTAGAATGATCAAGCCTTCCTCAAAACTATAATTTCCTTTCCTCCTGCCCTGTCATTTGCCCAGTCTAAAATGAGTCTTCCCACTGGAATTGGATAGTAAATAGACGTTGGCTTCTGAGTTAGTAGATGTTTGCTAATTTATTTTTCTTAGTGTATATCTTATGAACACATTTGAAGAACCCAAATAAAATTTAGCCCTTTGTCTAGACTTATCCATTGCATTTATCAGGCTATGGTCCTGTCATGGTGATAAATATCTAGGGATATTAAAAATATGAAGCACACTCCATTTGCCCTCAGAATTAAGCTCCATGTAATTACACACACACAGACACCAATGTGTACATATGTAAAATACTGTGGGATTCAGAAGCAGAAGACTAATCTTTTGCTAGCAGAAATGTAAATCCCCGAATCTTATTTTGTTTGTGTATTCACTATTATATTTATTGACCATTTGGTGTCAGGTTTTAAAAGAGGTACTAGACAGACAAGGAGGAAGAGTTCATTTCTTCTATTGCTAAACAAATATCGATTGAGTGCTTACTATTTCCCAGTCATATAGTCTTTATTCTAAAATGGGGTAGCGGGGAGACAGGAAGAAAGTTATAACAGAGTAAGAAACATCAAAACAAGAGTGAATATTGTATGTGGCGGGGATAGAGGGAAACCATACAGCCAGTCCTGCTGGCCTGGGGCACACTTCATGGGGAAATGCCATCTGTGTTGAGCAGCACAGGTGGAGCGGTGACCAGTCAGTGGCTGCAGGCATGATTCCAGGAAGAGGTGTCATGTCAAATCCTCACATTTGAGTTTAGGCGGCAAGTCTGAAGACTGAAAATATTGGAATTGCTGAAAGTTTCAGGTTCCGGGTAGAGGAGGTGGTGAAAGTTGAAGATGGCAAAATTAGCTTGAACCAGAACGTAAAAAAACGACAGGCAGCACGATAAAGCATTTGGCACAGTTATGGAGGTAGCTACTGCCATATTTTAAGTAGTTGAGCAAGTGGGCAGATTTGCAAGCGGGTGGAATTGCTGCTCTTTACTCAGAGAGGAAACACAGATGGAGGAGCAGAGATCCCCTCCTCAAGACACTTAAAGTCTTAAATTAAAGCTATTTCTCCTTTATCTGCCGCTCCTTGACTAAGTCATTTGGACTGGCAACCAATAGATACATATTTTGTTTGTATTTCTCAGTGGAATTACATTCTTAACAATGTAGACCTCTTATAGGCATTTGTTAATTTCAGGAATTTGAGACACACAAAATGACCACCTTTCCACAAGCACAGCAGAGCAGATGATTAGGCCCATTCTTTAGGTATAAAGTATTACTCCCTGGAGTATTCCTCTCACTCCCGTTACAGTCTGTTCACCACACTCCAACCACCAAACACGTACACCTAAACGATCCCATTGCAGCAAAGAATAAGGACAGCTAACATGTGCTGAGCAAGGCAAAGACAGCTTCTTAGAGGAGGTTACACCTAAAGGAATTTTTATGAATCCGTTCATATGGTGTGGGTGATACATCGAAGTTTCAGCTTGGAAATTTCACAGGTAGGCTCCCTTTAGAGCTTTTGTGATTATACACCAGTGGTCTTATGATTAGAAAGCCGAGGGAAGGTAGAGATTCTTTTAAGTATGCCATGCTTGTATTGGAACCCTTTTGTGCATTTTTGGCTTTTAACTCATTAAAATAGTGATTTCTCTGATATTACAATTCTGTCTTGGTTGGTCTCACATGATACAAGTCAAAAGATATAACTTGGGAGTATCTTTTCTGTCACCTTGAGAAAGTTACTTTTTCTCTCTGTGTCCCTATAAGTCTCAATTTCCTAATCTATACAAGACAAATGCAAGACCTGGCTAATCCACAGGAATAGCATAAATATCCTAATGAATTATATATTGAAAAAATCTCTGAAATTAGAATTACTGCCTAATTGGGTATTGTAGGAAGATAACTACTTCAAAAAGAGCACTGTCCAGATTATCCACACATTATGCAGCTCCTTGCTATAAAAAGATGTTGACTCTCAAGGAGAAACCACATTTCCCAGTGGTACACATTTATCCTCTGACTTTTTAATAGTTAAGGAAGCTGAAGCTTAAAACGATGAAGCAACTTGTCCAAGGTGACATGCCTATGAAGTGACAGGGACTAGACTCAATCTACATGTGCCAGCTTCCCTCATAGAATGTCAATCTAAATTTTGGGCAAAGAACTAAACTAAAATCTAGAGATTCAATTTTATTGTTCATATGTTCGCTATAATTTTGAAGGAATGCTGACTAAATTTAATGCTACTCTTCCTTATTTTGCCAAGTTCTACTTCTCTTGATAATTTAAGTGGAGAAAAACCCACCTCTTTTTGTGAATTATTAAAAACTGAATAAAGGACATGAAAGATCAAGATTTAGCTTAATCTTTCATTCATCTGTTATTTAGGTCAACTAACATTTATTGTCCACCTTCTATATACAATGAATATCATTGTAGACCAGTGGTTCTCAAAATCGCCCCATATGGAACATTTGGAAATTATGCAGATATGTTTTTTGTTATAATTAGGAGGTAGGATGCTATAGGCCTCTAGTGGGTAAAGGCTAGGGATGCTGTTAAACATGTCACAATGCACAGGATCCCCCCGCCCCCAGAAAGAGTTAACCCACCCAATAAGTCAACAGTGCCATGGTTGAGAAACCTTGGGGTGATGTGTCATACCATTGGCTACAATGAGTAATTTGCCTTTACTCTATAAAAACTCAACAATTCCACAGACATCCACTTAGGGCATTACTCTGGCTGGAATTTTCAACCTAATTTTCTATCCACTACTCCACTCGTTACTACTCAACCTATTTTTATGACTTGGCAGCACTATGTAGAGAAAAGGGTTAAAGGATTTTCAGAAACTTTGTGTTGCATATACGTGTCCCAAACAAATAATGTTGTCCTCAGTATCAAGTGCTGTAAGCTTAAGGATCAGAGTTATTGACATTACACTGTACCTACTTCTGTCTCTATGAATACATATCCAAAGATTGATTATATCCCAGTGAGATAAGAGAATTATCCCTGATGTACATATGGAGAGAGTTATAAAGCAGTCAACTGACTTGCCTAGGGCTTTTCCAGGGATGAGATTTAAGTCCTGAAATGTAAAAACAAATAAGCCCAAACCAATGCATTACTATATACTAGTTTTGCAATTGTAAATGCCCCAAGCCAATCAATTAATGTTTAGGAAAAACATGACTATGTCTAATTTATTTGCCTTCTTTTTCTATATTACCCATATAAATCTTGGCTTCTGCACTCCAAGGATTTTATCTGAGAAGTCAATTGTCATGTGCATTCCTCCACCCTCTCAAATATTGATATATCATATCAAGTCTGCTGGGGCAGGCGTAACAAAATACCACAGACCTGAGGGCTTGAACAACAGAAAGTTGTGTTTTCTTACAGTTTATAAGGCTGGAAGCCCAAGATCAACGTGCTGTCTTCCTGGCTTGCAGGCGGCCACCATTTCCCTGAAAGAGAGAGCAAGAGCTCTAGTGGCTGTTTCTATAAGGACACTAATCTCACCATGGGTGCCCCACCGTTATGATATCATCTAAACCTAATTACCTCCCAAAGGCTCCACCTCCAACCACCATCACATTTGGGGATTAGGGTTCAGCATATGAATTGGGGAAATGCAATTTAATCAATAGCATATTTCATTTGATGCTGAAAAATTAAACAGCCTCTTCTGAATAAGCAGGTGAGTAAAATAAAAAGCAGACATAACAATGACAACAAAAGGACTAAATATTTAGTTAATAGGCATAAATATCTCAACCTCAAAATACATAATTTCCAGTTTTGAAGATGATAAAATGTTCTTCCAGCTAATGTGAGTAAGTATGCTGTGCTTTTAAATAATTTTAAAAAGCAGTTAGTAAGTTGATATATGATGACATTTATTTGGTCAATGCACTACTCCCTAAAGAAATAAAAAGAGTAATATTTCCATGTGAGACCCCAACTGATCTTCACAAGTGTGGGTTAGTTTTGTGTGTGTGTGTGTGTGTGTGTGTGTGTGTCAAATAGTATTGTTAGATCAGAAAGATGATCAATGGACCATAAAATGGTATTGTTTATTTTGCCTCTTTTCAGATCCTGCTTGTGACCCCTGCCTCTGTCCGTTTAAAGCAGACTGATTCACCTGACCCTCCTCTTGGCTCATGCAGAGAAGCCCTGAGCAAACCTGGCTGTTTCTGACCCTCTGTCTGCCTTCCCATCCTCCCTGCTTGGAAGGGGCCTTGCCTGACCTGCCCTGCACTGAAGTGGTCCCATCTCTCTCTAAAAGTTTGGTTCTACAACCTTCCTTTGGCCTTTTGAACCAGGCTGTGTTCTCTCTCCCTTTCTCATCTCATATTTTAACAATGGCTTCCCTGAGGGTTGTTGACAGATCCTGAGATGCTCTCCTGACACAGAGATGAACCCCATCTCTAGCTCACAGCAATGAGGAACACAAGTCATCCTCTTGACCTATTATCCAAGTCAACCTCATTCTTCCATAAGAGTAGAGGATTTGGATAGATCCTTGCAGCAAACAATATCTGTCTATGAAGTTATATGAGGAATTATTGTCCAGAAACTATTTTTTCAAGGCCTTACAAGATCTTCAAAGAGAAGCCATATTTCACTTAAAATGTTTACAAGTACACATCACCCAAAATGGTTAAAATAAATCATACTGACCACATAAATGTCAGAGAAGATGAGGAACACTTGGACCTTCATACCCTGCTGATACAACTATTTTAGAAAACAATTTGAAGTTACCTGATAAAGTGTAAAGTATCTTTCACTCATGACCTAACACTTTCAGTACCAGGTATATACATAAATGCATGCACACAGATCAGCATTGTTAATAATAATCCCAAACTGTAAACAAATCAATTGTGTGGATAGATAAATTGGAATAGGTTCATGTAATAGAATACTGTACAGCAATGAAAAGGGCAAGCTAAAAATACAAAGGGTAATGCAGATGGATCTTACAAACATTGTGTTGAATAAAAGAACTCAGACACAGAAAGGAACTTACTGATTGTTTATTTTATATAAAGCTATAAAAGCACCAGGAAAACAAACCTAACGTATTTAAGACATATGTTTAGTTCATAAAATTATAAACAAAAGCGAGGGAAGTAATTTCCATAACAGTCAGGTTAGTTGTTTCCTTGGGGGGATGGGGAGGAAGGGATTGGATGGCAATCTGAGCATGTCTGGAACGCTGGCCATATTTCACTTCTTCTCCAGGTTGTGGGTACTTTGGTATTCACATTGTCAAATTCACTGAGCTATTGCACAGTCTTCTGTGCTCTTCTGTGGGTGGTGTTATAATTTACAGTTTAAAGAATGGTTTATTTCAAAGAGGTTTTTGGAGAAAGTCAGGGTTTTTTTTCTCCCTGATTTATAGAGGTTTCTTTAAGCAGAATCATTGATTTTACTAGTAAAAATAATGGCCTGTGCATTTAAGGATGCCTCCATCTTTTGGAACACTGAACCTTCTTTGCTTTGAGTTGCAAACACATCAGAATGTGTAGGTTTCTGTTTCACCAGCTCTCTGGCCCCCATCTGGATAAGTCATAGGCCTTCAAGGATTCAAAGTATCCTTTGAATCCAGAGGATTCAAAACAGAAAGGACATGTACTATTACCAAAACTGACCCTGTTCCTTATGGCCCTTCATTAAAAAATTGGTTGAAAATAGGTCTGGAATTCAGTTCATAGTAATGTGCCAACGTCAGTTTCTTAGTTTTGACTAATATACCATGGTAACATAAGATGTTAGCAATGGAAGATGCTGAGTGAGGAGCATATGGGACGTCTCTGTACTCTTTCCAACTTTTCTGTAAATTAAAATTTTTTCCAATATACAAAGTTGATCATTTTAAGATGATACGTCACACCTTATCTCTCCTCCCTGAGAGCTCTCAACAAAGAAGATGGAGAGCACTGGGGAGATACTTTAACCAATGCTTCTTAAGTTCCCATAAAAGAGGAGAAACTCCAAGGCTCCTGGAGATAAAAACATGGGTCATTTACTTCTGACGTGTTTCTCCAATTGCCCTCCCTCATTCAGTTCCCCAGAGGCAGGAAGGATTGAACTGTCCTTCAATTCAGCTTAAAAAATAAAGTTAATATTTTTATCTCCATCTGTTTCATTTCCATATTTACTTTTCCTTTGATTATGCACTTGGAAGTGAGTTCTGTTTTACTGGGAAAGGTTTGGTCTCAGTGCAGTAATCATGTAAGATTGTTAATCTACCTTACTAATCTGATTCCCTAGACTAATTCCAGTTTTCCAAGATCTGGTCAAAGTCGAAAACCCAGACTGCATATACTCTCATCCAGATTCAAATATAAAACAAATAGGAATTAAAAAAAAGATTTCCCAATATTTATGATATTTATGACTCTGATAATATAATTCGAATTATGTTGTCTTCCAGCTTTGATGGACAGTTCTCTTGATTGGCTTTCATGATTAGTTGATTGATAGGTAGACAGATTGATTGACAGATTATATACAGTATTTCTCTTGCAAACACAGTATTTAACAGAGTTCACAATTAAGGAAAATAAGATAGTTTTATGATGAACTTTTGAAAGACTGTGTGTGTGTTTGCTTGCAGTACTTACAGTAATGCTAGCACACTAAATAATGCTTTATAAAAGATATTCTAGGGCTTCCCTGGTGGTGCAGTGGTTGAGAGTCTGCCTGCCAGTGCAGGGGACACGGGTTCGAGCCCTGGTCTGGGAGGATCCCACATGCCGCGGAGCAGCTGGGCCCGTGAGCCACGGCTACTGAGCCTGCGCGTCTGGAGCCTGTGCTCCGCAACAAGAGAGGCCGCAACAGTGAGAGGCCTGCGCACCGCGATGAGGAGTGGCCCCCGCTCGCCGCAACTAGAGAAAGCCCTTGCATGGAAACGGAGACCCAACACAGCCAAAAATAAATAAATAAATAAATTAGTTAAAAAAAAATAATAATAATAATAAAAGATATTCTATACATCTTATATAGCTATTAGTATGTACTATACTATTAATGTCCATGAAGCATTTTCTCATTAAATTTCTTTTAGCCAATCCATTCCCTGAAATTTCAATAGAATGATTGTAAATTGATTTTGGTTTGTTGAAATTGAAACAGCAAATTAGAGACATCTTTCTTTGCTTGGCTGGCCATCTAAATGTTCGATGGATTTTTATTTTACTTCTGAATGTTCCATTTGCTCCTCCCATCCATGCATCCTGGACTTACCTGTAACTTCATTTGCCCTTTTGCTGTTTCTCCAAGTCCTGCTGGGGAAATTGTGTCTGAGTTGCTGTACCTACAGAGATGTCATTTCTTGCTTCCCACAGAATTTAAAATTCAGTACTAAGTTTATTTTTATCAAGGCTTGGAGATAGATAGAATAGATTGGTAAACAGACAGACAGATAAATAAATGGATGAATAGACGGATAAATAGATTTAAAATCTCCGGGCTTTCTCTGCATCCTTGGTGATTCCTAACTTTTATTTCATTCATTTCTTTTTTCTGATTAACAACAACAAAAATGACTAAACATTTATATATAATGGATCAGAAGTGACACATTTGACAAATAGTGATTCATACAGAAAAAACTTCATGTGTATTCACAGGCCATACAAGGAAAACTGTGGAATGGCAGGGATGGTTGCCTTGATTTGTCAGGCTTAGCTTTTCATGAGTTTGTGGTACAGGTAATACTAAAGTAACTTAGGCAAACACACCACCCTGAAACCAAGCACAAGGAACACGTGTTTCCCTAACTGAGAAAGTATGGTTGCCAAGACCCAGCAAATATAGCCACCAATGTGACCCTAAATAATTCATCTACTTTCCTAAAGGAGAAATCATCTCAATAATTACGATATTTTTTAAGTCCATGACACTGATTTTCAAAGATTTATTCCTTCCTTTACTTTTGTTCATTTTATTTCAATTTTGCTACACACTAATAGAATTCCTCAAGGAAACAGACTAGTTCTTTGGAAGCCCTCTGTGACCTTAGGAATCCAGGCGTGGGAGTCCTGCATCACAGCCCGGTGGAATCCAGCTTACTCTCGCTGTTAAAACAGAGCCTGGATTGCTGAAATGTGGTCCGGAGGAAAAGAGGTTGTCAGACCCTGTCACGTAGCCGGCACGTGACGACTCTCCACATCCCACGTGAAAGCCAGGGTTCAAGGTGACGGACAACGGTGCCCTTGTCTCACCATCTGCCCCGTCCCCCTTACCAGGATATATCACCACACGCTTCTCTGTTTTTGCCTTCACGACCCCAAGTGTGGTCCCTTCTCCTGCTCCCTAAAGAGGCTTATTTCTCACTCTATCCCTCTAGTGTCTGAGCCTTGCACTTACCAACTATGTTTTGAATTATCTTCCCCGTTCAAATCTTGGCAAAGGCACAATACCCTGGATGGGAATTTCTCCTCCTGGTTGGTTGTGTTGAAGGTAACCTCAAATCCCCATCACTGGAAAAACACCAAATCTGGCCAGCCCACCCCGCATCCCCACAAAGTGTGCAGGGAATGGGGTAAGATGGAAAGGTAGGCTGAATTCCTGTATTTGGCAAAACATTCATCCCTTAGAGCGTTCTTTGAGGAACTGCAGAAGACATGCCTTCTCATAGCATCCTCATTTTATTTCACTATTTCCTCCTAATTGCCAACAATATTGGTAATTTCATAGTCACTTTATTAAATACTTTGAACTTAGTGGGATATAAAAAGAAATGCCTTTAGTTACTTCCAACCACTGCTTTCAACATGCTCTCTTCTACCTCCTTTTTCTGCCACCCTATGACTTCTTGGGCATAATAATTTCACATCAGCAATTTCGTCCCTTTCACATATGAATGAGTCCTGTCAAGTCTAAACCACACGTCATTCTCACCTCCAGTTCAAAGTTTCCCTCCTCTCCTTACACAACCCCCTACACCGCCCTCCAGGTCTAACCAGTGGCTCACAGATCTGCGTGGGCAGGAACAAACGTAGCCTGTTCTTTTCTTCATCCACCTATTTGTTTCTTTCTCTTATGGCTCATTCAGGGTTGAGGGGGGAAAGAAACATTGGCTGAAAAGGGTTAAATATTTGTGAAGTTTGTCTGTTATCTTAATTGCTTCTGCTGTTGCAGCTGTCTCCTGGATAACACTGGTTTGCCATTGACTCTCACTGTGGTAGGTGTTAGGTGCTGACAACTTCAGCGCATGCAGCTTCCTGACATCTTAAGCTGGTCCTCACAGTTCCTGCCTGGGGAACAGCCCACAGACTGATGCTCAGTGGGTCAGCTGCCCTCTTGGTGGGGTGCCTTGAGGACAGCTCTAGTTTACCAACTTCCATGGCATCTACTCAGCCAAAAGGTGGGATACAGATTGATGAACCCCTTACCTGACATCTCAGGCTGTTCCCAGCCTCTTGCCTACAAAATTTTCATAGAGAAGAATCTGGTTCAATTACCTACTCAAATTGTAGGAGACGTGTGTCATACTTTTCTAAGAATTTTCTCAATGTGCTCTAGTTCAGGGACAGGGAGAGCTCACAAGTGTAAAGCTCAGCAAGAATCCAACCGTGGAGACAGAAAATGCTCTTCCTCGTACCCACCACAAGGCGCACCCACCATGCTGCCGAATCTTTGTCCAGAGCCCCACTCAACTAACCTGACTGGGATGGGCAAGCCCTCTTCTTACCAGGGTGATAATTCACTTTTTCTGTGAACTCTCCACCTCAGAGAACTGCTCGAGAGGCCTGGTAGGCTCTGTTATTGCGTGGGAGAAAGATGCAGGTCACAGTGGGTGAGGGTTGCAGGCCGGGCTAGACTGCTATCTCTTCAGTTCTCTGGAGGGGATCATGTTCAATGCTGTTGTCTCCACATGGTGCAGACATGTCACAGCTGCAGCTTTCAGTTTGGGGATTTCAGACAAAATTCTGAGACAAGAAAGGTAGCATTTGGGGTCCTGAATCCCTGCCTATTGTAAAGCATTTATGGAATTTGATTAGCAATTGCTTGACCCATTCTACAGACATTGAACATGAGATCTGAAGATCATGAAAGACTTGATCAAATGACTGAGATAGGCATTGAAGATCATGAAATCATTTTTTAAAGTTAAGTGCAACATTTAAACCATTTGTTTCCTTAGTCAAAAAATCTGTGCAAATGCAATTCACTTGACCTCCGTGTATGTGTATATATACATGGTTGAAAGTAAAAAATAGCACATAAAATGGTAGGTGCTTTGCAGAACACATAAGTAGATACCATTCCTGTGTAAGTTTCTTTTTAATCCAGAAGATTAATCACAAATAAGGACAATTAATGATTTTTTAAATAATTCAGGTTTATTTTCAGAGTTCTTCCTTATAAAATTTCAATAAACTTAACTTCAATGATATTGTAGTATTTCAATATTAATAAAAATAAAATTCCTAAGAATAATACTGAAAGAATCAACATAAAACTTTCAAAGCTGCTATGAGCTCATTGAGATCATAGTTTGATAACAATTTTCATTGATGGTTTAAAAAGTAAGCAAAAAATAATCTCATATTTCCTTAAAGATGACATCTGAAGCTTTAGTTGTGTTTGCTTTCCATCACCTGTTTGATGAATTTAGCTCACCAGAGTCCTTCAGAAGCCAGCAAAGAGCAGAAGTAAACTATATTTATGGTCACTGTTGTTAAAGCTGGAAGGTTAATAGTTAAATTGTGTCCATAAGATAAAACAAGCAAAAGTGTCTGAGAAAAAAGGGCCAGAGGTGAGTTCTGGTAGTCCTCATAGGAGTCAGAAATGGGCAAAGTGAGGATCAGCCACTTACAGCAAGTGGGAGTATGGCGGGCTTACATCCTTACATCATAAGGCATCAGTATTTGAATCTGTGATCTACATTCCGCTAGCTAGTATTTGCATGAGAAGAGCTGGGAGAGGACAGACAGGTACAGAAATTTTAATATGCTTATCTCCTATTCTCCTTTTCATCTATTTAAGTATTTCCTGTTGTTTTTGCCCATATACTTGTTGAAAGACATTTATTAGTGGATTTCCTCAGTTATATTTCTGTCTATTTGTCTAATCAAGTTCTATCTTAGAGATCTACATGTGAAGAAAATGTGATGTGCACAGCAATGAATGCAGCCTCCTTTTCTGAGCAAGTTCTTACTTCTTCTGGTGATATTTTCTTCCTTTCAACACTGCCTTGCCCTTTGGCACTTGGAACCAGTGTATAATTGAGAATCCCCAGAAAGTTCTCACGATACAGGGCTACCAGCACACGGGGTTATTTTTTTTTTCTACTCCTACATGCAGGTGGTGGTCGTGGGAGCTTCCATCTCTAGCAATGCACACTGCAAATGCCACTCCAAATGCCACTCCAGCTTGCTTTTATTATCCTTTCTTTTCCAGCCTATCCAGTCTTCGTTGATCTATGAAAGATGGGAAGGAAGTCTTCAGAAGAGTACCATTCCTTTCTCTGAATGTGGAGACCAAAGCAGTGCTCAGCTTTTGAGGTTAAGAGACCCTACATCTGTGAATTTGGGGAGTGATGTAAGAAAACACACAATATCTTCCTACATTTTCCTCCAAAGTTCTGTACCAAGAAGCAAAGACAGAGTTCATCCTGAGCAGAAGGATAGGCAGGGAGAGAGCTTTGCAATACTCATCGCTTTGTCTCCTAATTAATATCATTTTTGTTTGATTCTAGCTTTAGAGCTTTAGGGGTTTTGTCATTTTATATTTTCAGTGTGAAAAATTCTTGCCTTTCTTTTTAGCTCGATATTTTCTCAAGAATATTCGTGTAGGTATGTTGCAAGCTGTCAGTGAGATATCATGACTCTAATGCCCAAATGTGAGGATATGAGTGATCTTATTTTTATTACAAATTAATAACTTGAGACATTATTTTATAAAGTTAGAAAATGTACTGAAATTTCATAGAAAATATTTCAAATATTGATGCACAATGAATGATCTTTCCTTCAAAAAATATTGTGACACCTCTAGGGAACTAATAAAAATTTCTGCATACCTTCTGGGCCCTTAATCTCTTAATCAATACTAATTTGAAGCTAATGTGATGAATTCAGGACCAATTGGAAGGATACATATTATTAATGCCCGGCATTCACCCTAGCCTCACAGTCCAACAGGGTTCATTTTTTTTTTTTTTTCTTTCTGCGGTATGCGGGCCTCTCACTCTTGTGGCCTCTCCCGTTGCGGAGCACAGGCTCCGGATGCGCAGGCCCAGCGGCCATAGCTCACGGGCCCAGCCGCTCCGCGGCATATGGGATCCTCCCAGACCGGGGCACAAACCCGTATCCCCTGCATCGGCAGGCGGACTCTCAACCACTGCGCCACCAGGGAGGCCCAAGGGTTCATTTTTGAGATGAGCAAATTAAAGATTAATCTCTATGGCAGAGAAATGCCCAGTGAGAAAGCATAATCTATTTATATAGTGCACAATTCCCTTTAGTCTAAAAGGCATATAGATTAGTAGCTAATACATTCAAGCTAAGACCAAAAAGACAAGTATCTAATTGCACCTTTTTCAATAACTCAGTGGTATTCCATTATTTCTCCTGGGCTAAATTCTGCCAGTGGTAAAACACAGACCTGCTAGTTCCCTTTTTAGCCAAGGAAATTACAGAGATTAGTGATTTTCAAAATTCCTATCTAAATGATATAGAAAATTTATTGCTACTTCCTTTGGTCCAGTCCTTTGACTGGTGGGATGAACAGAATCTTTATGTTCAATGGTACAGGATTGACATGAGCACTCATTGGGCCTTTTAAGATAATTCATAACATACTTAAGAGGTGAACTAAATTTATTCTAATGAGACAGAATAATTGGATAAATAGTGTATTAGTGTTCTCCAAATAAACAGACCCAATAGACCATATATCTTCATATATATGAGGAGATTTATTATAGGAACTGGGTCACACAATTCTGGAAGCCAAGAAGTCCCACAGTCTGCCATCTGCAAGCTGAAGAACCAGAAAAGCTGGTGGCGTCATTCAATCAAGTCCAAAGACTAGCGAACTGGGTGGCCAATGATGTAAGTAAGTCCCAGTTTAAGTCCGAAGGCCCAAGAACCAGGATCGCCTATGTCTAAGGGCAGAAGAAGATGGATGTCCCAACTCAAGCAGAGAGCACATTCTTCCTTCCTTTGCTTTTTTGTCCTACTCAGCTCAGAGCGTTAGCTGATGCCCACTTGTGTTAATGAGGGTGATCTTTTTGACTTAGTCTCCCAACACAAATGCTAATCTCCTCCAGAAACACCCTCAGACATGTCCAAAAATAATGTTTTACCCACCGTCTGGACATCAATTAGCCCAGTCAGGTTGACACATAAAATTAACCATCACAAATACTAATTCCCCTTTTCTAGTAAATATAAAATTAAAGTTGAGGCTTCAAAATGATTTTGAAAATCTTAAGATGGGAAACTGGAAGAGGCCACACTGACAACCACTCTTTATCTCACTTAAACCTCACTATTTTGGACTTTCGAAGGAAGGAAATAAAAATATTCCTGGTTGATGCAATAATTTATTGAAAGTCAAAACAGAATGGATACCTATCAAAGAAAGAAGTATTAATCGTTTTATTCACTCCTAAATCACTTATTCATTCACCCAGCTAGTATTATCTGCTAAGTATTGGGGATAAAAGATTATAAAATATATTTTACCCCTAATTGTCATTTTTTTTCTAAATAACAGATGCAATATCATCTTTGTGAATAAGTATAGTATGTACTTATAGACTATAATAGTACTTATAATAGTATAATTGCTTTACAATGTTGTATTAGTTTCTGCTGTATGATGAAGATAATCAGCTATATGCATACCTAAATCCCCTCCCTCTTGGACCTCCCTCCCACCTTTCCCATCACACGCATGTAGGTCGTCACAGAGCACCCAGCTGAGCTTTCTGTGCTTTATAGTGTGTTTCTACTAGCTATTTTAGGCACAGTAGTGTATATATGTCAATCCTAATCTCCCAATTCATCCCACCCTCCCCTCCCCTACTTGTGTCCACATGTCCACTCTCTACTGCTATGTCTCTATCCCTGCCCTGAAAATAGGTTCATCTATACAATTTTTCTAGATTCCACATATATGCGTTAATATTTGATTTTTTTTTCTCTTTCTGGCTTACTTCACTCTGTATGACAGACTCTAGGTCCATTCACACCTCTACAAATGATGCCATTTCATTGTTTTTTATGGCTGAGTAATGTTTCATTGTATATATGTACCACATCTTCTTTATCCATTCATCAGTCATTGGACATTTAGGTTGTTTCCATGTCCTGGCTATAGTAAATAGCGCTGCAATGAACACTGGGGTACATGTGTCCTTTTGAATTACAGTTTTCTCAGGGTATATGCCCAGTAGTGGTATTACTGGGTCATATGGTAGTTTTATTTTTAGTTTTTAAGGAACATCCATACTGTTCCCCACGGTAGCTGTATCAATTTACATTCCCACCAACAGTGCAAAAGCGTTCCCTTTTCTCCACACCCTCTCCAGAATTTATTGTTTGTAGATTTTTTGATGATGGCCATTCTGAGTGGTGTGAGGTGATACCTCACTGTAGTTTTGATTTAAATTTCTCTAGTACTTAGTGATGTTGAGCATCTTTTCATGTGCATCTTGGTCATCTGTATGTCTTCTTGGTGAAATGTCTATTTGAGTCTTCCACCCATTTTTTAATTGGGTTGTTTGTTTTTTGATATTGAGTTCCATGAGCTGTTTGTATATTTTAGAGATGAATCCTTCATCTGTGGCTTCATTTGCAAATATTTTCTCCCATTCTGAGGGTTGTCTTTTCATCTTGTTTATGGTTTCCTTTGCTGTGCAAAAGCTTTTAAGTTTCATTAGGTCTCATTTGTTTATTTTTATTTTTCTTTCTATTACTCTAGGAGGTCGGTCAAAAAAGATCTTTCTGTGATTTGTGTCAAAGAGTGTTTTTCCTATGTTTTCCACTAAGAGTGTTACAGTGTCTTGTCTTACATTTACGTCTTTAATCCATTTTGAATTTATTTCTGTGTATGGTGCTAGGGAGTCTTCTAATTTCATTATTTTACAGGTAGCTGTCCAGTTTTCCCAGCACCACTTATTGAAGAGGCTGTCTTTTCTCCATTGTATGTTCTTGCCTCCTTTGTCATAAATTAGGTGACCATATGTGCATGGGTTTATCTCTGGGCTTTCTAACCTGTACCACTGATCTATATTTCTGTTTTTGTGCCAGTACCAAACTGTTTTGATTACTGTAGCTTTGTAGTATAGTTTGAAGTCAGGGAGCCTGATTCCTCCAGCTCTGTTTTTCTTTCTCAAGATCGCTTTGGTTATTAGGGCTCTTTTGTGTTTCCATATAAATTGTAATTTTTTTTGTTCTAATTCTGTAGAGAATGTCATTGGTAATTTGATAGGGATTGCATTGAATCTGTAGATTGTTTTGTATAGTATAATCATTTTCACAATATTGATTCTTCCAATCCAAGAGCATGGTATATTTCTCCATCTGTTTATATCATCTTTGATTTATTTCATTAATGTTCTATCGTTTTCGGAGTACAGGTCTTTTACCTCCTTAAGTAGGTTTATTCCTAAATATTTTATTCTTTTTGTTGTGATGGTAAGTGGGATTGTTTTCTTAAGTTTTCTTTCTGATATTTTGTTGTTAGTGTATAGGAATGCAAGAGATTTCTGTGCATTAATTTTGTACCTTGCTACTTTAACAAATTCATTGATTAGCTCTAGCAGTTTTCTGATAGCATCTTTAGGATTCTCTATGTATAGTATCATGTCATCTGCAAACAGTGACAGTTTTACTTCTTCTTTTCCAATTTGTATTCCTTTTATTTCTTTTTCTTCTCTGATTGCTGTGGCTAAAGCTTCCAAAACTATGCTGAATAATAGCAGTGAGACTGGGCAACCTCGTCTTCTTCCTGATCTTGGAGGAAATGGTTTCAGTTTTTCACCATTGAGGTCGATGTTGGCTGTGGGTTTGTCATATATGGCCTTTATTATGTTTAGGTAGGTTCCCTCTATGCCCACTTTCTGCAGGGTTTTTGTCATAAATTGGTGTTGAATTTTGTCAAAAGATTTTTCTGAATCTCTTGAGATGATCACATGGTTTTTATTCCTTAATTCGTTAATATGGTTACCACATTGATTGATTTGCCTATATTAAAGAATCCTTGCATTCCTGGGTTAAATCCCACTTGATCATGGTGGATGATCCTTTTAATGTGTTGTTGGATTCTGTTTGCTAATATTTTTCTGAGGATTTTTGCATCTATGTTCACAGTGATATTGGTCTGTAATTTTCTTTTTTTTTGTAATATCTTTGTCTGGTTTTGATATCAGGGTGATGGTGGACTCATAGAATGAATTTGGGAGTATTCCTCCCTCTATCCTTCTCAAACTCTTCCAAAAAAAATGGCATTGTAATCAAATAATTATTTTCTCACATGCAGTTTTAATATCTCACATGCACATGTTAAAATGAGAACTGATATAAAGAATAAACAGTCAACAGGTCTATAGCATCTCAAAATTCAGGCAGCTCACCCACAGCAGAGATGCCTACTATTCTTCAGTGTTTCAGCCAAATGGCATCCAATTCCCAAAACTCCATTCATACAGAAAATGTGAGCTTTTCCCCTAAATATCATCTTCTCTTGAGATTAAAATAAAATACCACATCTCCATCAGTGTTAAAATTGTCACCATAGAAGCATGGCTTTATCAGCTATAAGGTCACTAAATTTATCCCAATTGCATTCAACTCTTCCATGCTTTAAAGCACATGTTCCACAAAAATTCAAACATATTTTCATAATTATTTAATAGTACTCTGATTTAGAGATTATTCTCATACATAATTTTTCTGTTGATAAAATGGTTTTTCAAATTTTTATTATTCATTTCAGTTTTATCATTTTAAAAAATATCTGCATATAGTGGACATAAAATTATCAATGATATTCAGATGAGCATTATTTTAAAAACTGATTAATCAGAAGAAGCATATGCGTTCTGAGAACTGTGATACGGTGAAGGGGAATAAATGGTGTTCATAAAGTCATTTTGAAAAGAAAGAAGCAGAATAATTTAGGTGACACTTGCCTAAAATTTGTTCTTTTATTCAAGACACAGCCTGTGTTTCACTTTTTTAAAAAAATCTATCTGAAAGAGTCAGTCATGATTAATTTTCAAGAAACTTTTTCACAACATGTTTGCTTTTAAAGAAAATTATACCATTCAAATTTCAGGATTTCACCCACTAAGACAGTACCAATCAAGAAAGGAAATAGACATATACAGCATTGTTAGGGGTATCTGTGTAGTTAAGATGGAAAGTCTGTGTCATTTAAACTCTCAGGAAGTGAGGGCTAGAGAGAGAAAAAATGGAGCTGGAGATGGGGATGGAGATGGAGATGGAGATGGAGATGGAGATGGGATGGGGATGTGGATGGAGATGCAGATGGGGATGGAGATGGGGATGGGGATGGGGATGGAGATGGGGATGGGGATGGAGATAGAGATGGGGATGGGGATGGAGATCGATAGAGAGAGGGAGGTGGGGAGAGGAAAAGGCCAAGTAAGGAAATCATTCCATTAATTTGGTTATCCACTTACTACTTGTGTTTATTTTGTAATTAATGGGTAGCACTCAACTAGTTAGACTTATCCTAGTCTTTAAAAGACATTCACTCTGGTGAGCTCTGTGTTTTCCCTTGGATATACCCACCATCATACAGTAAAGTGTGGCATATTGCTGTCAAATGACTGGTCTTGCTTAGCATAATTTCTGTGCATAAAATCTGCCTGACGTTGCTGACCAGTAAGACAAGTTAATCTTAGTAGCAGACTTCAGTGTATTCAGCTGTAACCACAGTGCTATAATTATCTACTGTACAGAAGTTAATTAGAAGATCAGCTAGAAAGTAAATGTATAGGAAAATATCAAGCACATTTCACCAACAAACAAGAAAATAATATTTTTTTTATTCTGGATTGCTGGTAGTTATTGTGTTTTGTATACATATCATTTCTTTCAAAGACAGCAAAAGAACAGTGCCCTGAAGATATAACATTTCAGAGATGTAGTTAACATAATTTTTGTGGCACCAAATTTAACTCAAAAGGATGAGGTAAGCATATTCATAGAGTTTAAACCAATCAAATCACAAAGCCAATTTCTGCATTCATTTTCCAGCTAACTTAATTATGCAGCCCCAAGCTCTGACTTCTCATCAATTACCCAAGCTGTAAAAATCTGAGCCCAATTCTGCAATGTATTAATCAACACATCTGACGTACAGAAACAGACTTTATTGTGGTCCCTGGGCTGAAAATCAAACCAGTAACCACTGTTGATTTAACCATACTCAGCTTAAGGAAACATTAATACATGAATTACATAATTTTTAAAAGTTGCAATGGTTGACCAGATGGACAGCAAAATAGTTAAAAAGCAAGGAAAATAAAATGTGCTAATGAGACAATGAGCTAATGTGCTAAGTAAGACAATTTCAAAAAACAAAAGAAAAAAGTCAAATAGGAGAGTTTTCAAGCAGAAGTAAAGAGCTGTTTAAATGTGGTAAAGAAGATGCAAAACCACAGTGGGCAATTAGGAACCTTCTCAAGAAAGACTGCATGAGGCCGGCTCCCCTGCCCCTGCCCCTGCCCCAGGTGGTTTCTGTGCATTTGGTGGTAACACGTAGTCAGACTAAAGGTCACAAGCTGATCCAGTGCCAAATTTCCATGTCATCTCATTGGGGGACTTTCCCCCCAAATAATTCAACAATGACATGTTAGGCTTGGATGACAACTCTATTTCAGGCAAGTTAAAAAAAATGTAAAATGGAGTTAGTTAGAGCCTACTAGTTTGTTTTATTTTATTTTTTATAAGTGGCAAGACAAAAGTGCATGACTCAATAGATTATACATCTTTAGGTACAAAATTGGTAGACATCAGAGATTTGTGGTCTACAGTTTGAAGAATAGAAGAAAAACAATTTCAGAAAGGAATGTGAATTAATTTCAATGAATAACAACTAACCATATATGCCAATATTTTCCAGAGACACATGACATTCAGGTCAATCTTAAATTTAAAATGAAATAAGTTTTTACATTTAAAATTTACATATAGCCTAGAGACGAGTTCTAAAGAACTTTCAAGATGCTATCGAATGTCACCTTTATATCACCTTTCTATGCCAAATAGAGAAGTCTTAAATACTGTACAGCAGGGAGAACTATATTCAATATCTTATAATTTCCTATAATGGAAAAGAATGTGAAAAAGAATACATATATATGTATATACATATATATAACTGAATCACTTTCTGAAACATTGAACTATAATAATAATAAAAATAATAAACTTGACCAAAAAATCCATTTTACAAACTTCTCTCCTCTTTCATTTCTCTTCACTTTTGTTGAAAATCTAGTGACCACAGAATGAGTAAACAATAAAATAATATATTTTATATTTACTTTCTAAAGTAGAAAGGTAGACAACATTTTGTTTTTAATTTAGCATCAAAAGTAAGCATTTAGTCCTTGCCAGGAAGTAAACCAGGTTGGCTACGTGTTAACACCCTCACCAGTTAAAAGGTGAAATCTTGCCTCCTAGGATGCAAGGAGGGATTCAGCAGCGTGCTCTCCTCCAGCAAAGCTTCCAAGCTCTTCCTCCTCTCCCTCGCACAATACGCTTGGTCACTTATCTTCGGAAAACCAATATCACCCCCATCTCAAAGGATCTCAAAGCTTAAGGTATATGAAAAATTGGTCTTCCTCACACAGAGGGTACATCTACATTGAGAAATTCCCATAATGGTTCCATAGGTACAGAGACCAGGGTGCCAACTGCACAAACTCATCCAGGTGCCTCTAAGCTGACGTCTTAGGTTCAATTAGATGGTTGTTATCTACTTCCACATCCCCAAGGTCCTTGCTTTTTTATTTACTGCTTTTTGTTTCTCCTATACGCTCTGCTTGCAGTAGTCATGGTAAGCATATGTCTGGTTTGATGAAAGCAAGATTATTGGATATAAAGTGTTTCTATATAAATTTTATACCCACATTACCATCCCACGAGTAAGAGGAAGAGATGGATTATTCATATGTGATAAAAGGTAGGAACTATACTAGGCACTTACATTTCATTCTAGACAGGAGGAAACTCACCCTCAATATGATGTGCATGTCCCAGCTAGGATCCTATCCCAGGTGAATTTTTCTCTAAATTCTGAATGCTAATATAACGTGATGTGTTTTGTATTTCTTCATTGTCTTTCAATCCATATTGTATGCACCTCCCATTGATTTATATCTGGGTATTTCCTTTTATTATTATTTGAATGGTGATTTAGGGAAGGTAAAATTTTGTTAATACTAGAAAAATAATTAAAAATGTAAACATTTGTATATAACTATAAATCATTTTGGATTTTAAATGATACATTACTAAGTAAAGGTTATCTGATTATATAGGTGATGGCTTATGGAGGATTCAGCTTACCTTTCTTGAATTTTATAACTCTTTTGTAAAAGTCCTTTAACTAAGGACTAAGAAAACATTATTTTTAAATAGATAACTAGATTGAAGGGCAAATTTGTTACTTTCTTGGTAGGTTCAAACTAAGTAAAAGCCTTAGAACTCTATTTTTAACTGAAAAATCATTGAACTTTAATCTTATATATGAATACATGTATGTTTATTAAATTCAAAGAGATTTGAATGTGTTTATTATATAGAATTTATATAGTGAATAATATGAAGAATTCTAAGGATCTACAGATACGTATCTTCCACTTAATGTCAGTGATATCTACTCACTGTTAGTTCTCTTACCCATAAAAAGGAAATAATACATCTTCATAAGGTTATTTTGATAATTCAGTGACTTTAAAATTGATGATATGAGTGAAAAGATTAGCCAGGTATTTGGCATATTATAAGCACTTAGTGTATGGAAGCTACTATATAAAATGTGAAAAACCATTAGAGAGGCTTCTTCATTCATGAATATGATGGACAAGCTATTATGACCAAGTGATCAAGTGATGTTCATGTACGTTTCAGAGGAGTGAGTTAATTTTGGAGTCGTATAATTTCAGGGCTGGAAAGGACCCTGGAGAGAAAATCCAGTAATTTCCATTACATACGTGTAGGCAGAAGGATGGGGGTGGGGGCAAACATGCCCTCACACTAGAGAATCAGAACCTTTGGAGGATGTATACTTGCAGTTTGAGAAGTATCTTCAAGTTACTTACAGTTTATATGATATAATCTACTTGAGAGCCCCACGTCATTTCCCATTCTTGTGGGTATATACAAATGAGAATGAGCAAAGACATATGGACATTACGACGCAGGAATGGTAAGTAATATATCTGCAGCCCCATAACATATAACAGCAATGTAAGAAGTGCCCACCAGGACTTCTGAACTTCTGACTTCTAATCTCGTGCGTCCTTCCTTTTTTTAAAAAGGATCATTGCACGACAGAATGGAATTGCTTCCTTTTACTATCTACTTACATTAAAGTTGCACTATTCTCAGCCAAACAATTATAAATAGCTTTGGAAAAGATTGTTTTTAAACAAAGCCTAGCTTAAATGAGCCCAAAGTACACACTCTATGCTCTGCTCTCCCAGGAGTCATGGCTGCACCCTGACAGCCAAGGCAAAGGCCCTGATTCAACAGAGAAGAAGGACCATCTTTGATCTCGGTGGGAAACATCCTTTTTAAGCACCACTGGAAGTGATTTCAAACAGCAGGTATTTTTAGCTTTATCTCGAAGTTAGAAGAGGTGTGTGTGCACAGGCCTGTGTGTAAGTGGGGTGTGCGTGTGTTTATGTGTGAAAGAGAGGGAGAGACACGGATATCCATGTGTGTTTAATCCTCTTGGTTTATTTTTATGAATCTGTATCATGTATTCTGTAATACATGTAATATGTATCAGATTACACAACAAATAGTTCATGAGGTAAACAGCAAAGAAAACTAAAATAACATTTTTATTAATTAAGGTAATTGTTTCAAGGTATATTTGAAGGTATTAACACCAGATAATATGAAAAACAAACAGGAAAAATATCCACCCACTGAAGCCAAGCTCTCTGTCTATACTGGGAAAAGACTGCCCTTTCAAAATCAGATTAACTACAGGCAAATACCCAGCACTTTTCATTTAAATAAAGCTTGAGTAATTTTCTGTTTCCTTGTTTCCTGAAAAATAGATTTAAAGAAAGCATTAGGCTCCTTTCCAACAACAAGAACTCATAAGAAGAGAAACAGTTCCAATAATAAACTGGTTGGAAAAAGTGACCTCTCTGCAAGGTGCTGTATTCATCCTGGTACCATAGCTCCCATCCCTGTAAGCCTTTCTGTCCACAGTACAGCAGAATACTGGGGCTGGAGCAGGCTCTGCAGCTGGGCAGAGGAACAGAATCCTATTGCACCGACGCCCACCTTCCAGGGCTAACCGACTCTTCCCACTGTGCAATTAGTATTTTACCTAGATTTCTAAGAAGGTTGTAACTACCTTGTCCATAAGATTGCACGATTTTGTTGATGGGGAGAAACAACCTTTAAGGAAAATAAAACAAAGCAAAAAACAAAGCAAGCAAACCAAAATCACACACATTTTACTCGCTAGGTGAGAGAGGCAGCTCCTCTTGTTCGGTCTTTCTTAATAGTATGCTGATAAACTTATACATAAGTAGAAAAATAAGCTTCTTGCTACAGTTATAACAGTTCAATCGTCGCCGAAGCTGCTTAAATGCCTTAGAATCAGATAGTCCATGTTTCCATCCCCAGCAATGCTAATTTCTAATATGTGACCTCGGGAGAGTTGCCAGATGTTTCCAGCTTCAGTTTCCCCGCCTGTGAAATGGGGCGATTAGCAGTAACGACTTTCCAGGCAGTGTTTTGCTGGAGTCCAGGTTCCAGATGGCCCAGGAGCCACTATGTGCATCTCTTCCAGACTCTGCCTTCTGTGACCTCACACTGGGAGATGGAATTCTGCCATGGTTGGGGATTTTGCACCACAGAAATTGGCAAATACTATTTTTTTTTCTAAAGAGCTGTAGTTAAACATCTGCCAGTACAAAACTGCTCTGAAGGTTGTGATAAATTGTAAATGACACAGAAGATTTAGCCCAGGTAAATGTTTAGTGATTTATAGCTACCACTTTTTGCCCTGGTTAAGTTAGCACTTGTTCTCTTCCAATATTTCCCAAAACAACCTACAGGTTTTAGCCTGACAGCTATATAGCTATAACTAAAGAGAAACAAAAGGGATTTGAGAGCCAGGAGGAAAAAAAGGAAAGAAAAAATTCTCAGCCGAACCCTTACCTGTACGTGAAGTGCATGGCCACAAAAAAAGTCTGCCCTGACGAATCTGTGTTTCGTCATCTGAGAAATAAATAGGTAAATACTTCCTTGCAGAGTCTGTATAGAGGAAACGGAGAAAGTAAAATTAAAAGACCTAGCTTGTAAAGCGTTTAGGGGAAGCAATTTAATTTCCTGCCTTTTTGATCTGGAGATTCCAGAAGCTTCAAATAACTATAATGACAAAAGACAATGTATTTCCCACTTCACTCAATCCCAGAGATGCCTCTTAGGATGGTATAGTAGCCAACAAACATCACACCTCTCAGGTGATTCTTCCTCAGCTAAGGGCTTTGTTCACCTGAGCACTCAACAAATACAAGGAAGTGCTGAGCAGGCAAAACCGCAAATAAAACTTCCCTGAAGGGGAGAAAGTGCATGCAGAAAAAAATTAACAACTCCTAACCTGCCAAAAAGCCACTTTGCACACAGTAGTAAAGAAAAAAAAGACAATAATCAAATATGAGCTATTATGACTATTAAGTACAATAGAAAGAAATTTAAATTTGCTTGTCTTTTTTTTTTTTTTCCGGTATGCGGGCCTCTCACTGTTGTGGCCTCTCCCGTTGCGGAGCACAGGCTCCGGACGCGCAGGCCCAGCGGCCACGGCTCACGGGCCCAGCTCCGCGGTATGTGGGATCCTCCCAGACCGGGGCACGAACCCGTATCCCCTGCATCGGCAGGCGGACTCCCAACCACTGCGCCACCAGGGAAGCCCAATTTGCTTGTCAATGATGCATAAGATAGTGTTGTAGCCTTTGGTAAATAAAACAGTGTATTTCAGAAGAACATGCTAAGTACTGAAGGGAAACTAGTCAGTGATTTCTGGGGTACATGTTGCTTTACATTAAATATTTTTCATAATAGTAATTTGAGCTTGTACTTTTTTTGCCCCAACTTGCAAAACATGTTTTCCTCTTTGCAAATGAAGTCCTAGATGTGCATGTAGCAGTCATTTTAGGTAAAATCACTGAGGTGTTTTAAATTTTAGTTTGGGTCTTATGTAATCTTACCCAGCCCACCCACTGCTTATTCATCAAGGAGTAGTCACAGAAAAATAAGGGGCTACAGAGAATATACATCCTGTTGGAAATTTGTAATAAGACAATCTAATGTACAAAGCCCTTTTCTCTTATAAAGGCATTGGGGAGCAACATAATGAAAAGACTGCCATAAAATTAAGAGAATCTATTTTCTAATCTCATTTGAAAAGTTGGCTGAGATCTTAATGTAATAGCTACGTTATTTTTATAGTTTTTCTATTCCTGTTTTTCTTCATACATCCTATAGACTCCTTAATGACTTCTGGCCATTTCTTTTAAAGTGTACTTTGTATCATTAAATGCAAATTGTTTCCATAGGTCTGCATAAAGGACTCTTTGAGAATGGTCACGCCATGCAGTAACTGACCATTCATATGTTGAGGATGGAGTGAAATACCCTCCTGCATAACTTTAAAAACCATAAAAAGAGGTGTTTTTTGTTTGTTTGTTTGCCAAACAAGTTGAAAAAAGAAAATAAATCAAGTTGATTTATGTTGATCCTAAAATAGTCACTCAGCTATTTCTCATCATATTTACCAGTAACCCAGCCCCACTCCCATTCCCAATTCCCAATGTACAGCATCCCAGGAGGTGAATGACTGCTTTCTGAGTTCCAGGAACCCTGGAATTCAGTCTACGCACCTAATATCACAGTAATTTTTACTATAAACTCTGTGGAAATAGGACCAAATACTCTAACTCTCTCTTCTCAAGTGTTCCTGTTTATCTGTGAAGAATTGTGTTTCTCTTTGCTCAAATCACAGTGGGAGAATGTTTTTGTGCCATGACAGGAGAAAGTCCTCCTTTCGTTTTCTCACCTGCTCCACTAAAGCCCCTCACCAGGCTCAGTCCCCTTTTATCACATTGTCACGTTCTGTCTCCTTCCTTCTCCCATGGCTCCCAACTATCGTGGGCCATGTAGCCACCTGCAATCACTCACAGACAGACTTGGACTTTTCTTGGTAAGTTTCATGTGTTCTCACCCTCCACACTGGGCATCCACCCCCAGCTACAAGGTAATTACCTTGAAGTCAAGGGAAACTACAGAGAAATATCATTTAAAGACCAAATGGGGGTCACTTAGGACCCTGTACAGGAAATACAAATAAATGCAGAGATTTAAATAGAAAATAAAGTCTTAGAAGAAATTCAGTGCTTCAAAAACTGTTTTGGAAAAAAAGTTTAGTGGGTCTCCAGGAATGTATCACAGGATGGAAAACAAGGGACACACCACTGATCTGATTCCTGTAAGACCATTACTAAAACCATCAAGTTCAAAGATCAGAGTTGTGATCTAGGAAACGGGGCAGCTAGAAACCGGAGGTGTGCACCATGGGGGTCACGGAGCAGCTGTCTCTCATCACTGGGAAGCTTGAGCATGACGATTGTATGCCCTACAGAAAGACTTCTCACCTTGACAGTGTTGCTAAAATCTCAGAAGCAGGTCAAGGTGACAAGTAGACACCTCCATTTTATTTCACTATTCCACATTGCCAGAACTATTCCACATTGACCAGAACTCAGATGCAAACAGACCAAAGAGTCCAGTTTTCACTTTCTAATCTTTGCAGTACCCAGCAGGATGGGGGTGGAAGGGTTGAGAATTGAGCAGCTGGTGCACAGCATCCATACACTATTTCCCTGGTACAACACAAGAGCATTGACATGAATCATCTAATCCTCACAAACCTCCCTGTATTTGAAAATATTCCCTACATATTGGTGACAAGGAAATTGAGATCCAGGAAAAAGCGGTTGGTAAATTATGTTTATTGAACACCTACTTGTGCCAGACACAGTTCTAGATCATTTATATACATGATTTCTCTTAATCCTTCTATCTTATAATAGCATGATTATACAGATGATATTGAGGCTCAGAGAGGTGAAATATTTTCACCTGTGTAATACAGAAGCGGAAAAGTTGCAATTCAAATCCTTGTTGTCCGATGGCAAAGCCCATAATCTTTTCACCAATACATTTTTTTAAATGTACTTTACTATTTTGTTTCCTTTGTTGTTAAGCATACTGTGAAGTGATCATAGTAACATATTGATTCATTGACAATAACTTCCTGAATAACTGCTCTTGAGTAAGAACGCCTCACATTGCTTTCTTCATGGATAGAATTAATTCCTTATTCTATCCTCTATATAATTCCTCTAGAGTCTAGAAAACAAACTGTCTAAATAAATTATGATATTATAAAGAATTTGTGACACAACATAAATTGGCTCTTTACATTTCCACATACAGAGATATACTGTTTTGCTAAATGAGGGCCTACTAACCTAGGGGATCCTAATTTTTATACAAATGCACACACATTACAGCTCTCCTACCATTTTATCTTATATACCGAGAATGGTAACTTTTAAAAGATTTCCTTTATCTTACCAATAATTCTTGATTTTTTATAGTAACTAAATAGAGTTAGATTGTTGAAGGCCAGGAAAATATATGCCAGACTTTATGTAGCCGGAGAAGAATTTTATTTCAACAGCATCACTCTTGCACTGAGAAATGGCTCTTCCAACACTGAGGCCGGATGAGTAAGACTGATGAAACATGACTCTGTTATCTCAAAGGCACAGGACTGACTTATGGAGTGAGCAGCCTAGGTGTCCTGAGTGCCTCTGGCTCTGAGAAAGTATCAACATCTTTTCCTTTTTGGCCCTTGTGGGCTCAGCACACAGGTTTGTGGTCAAGAGAGTATGGATGAGATTAATGGATTGAGGGCATTTGGCCTCCATAAAAATTTTAAACAAACAAATAAACCTAAAGCAAACTTTGATAGCTGACTTGGGATTTTATCTGGAAGGCCACGACTTATGAACATGATATTCTGACAAGACAGTACTTTTATGAAGGAGTGAAGGTGAACGACCCATGAAGTATGCAGTCTGGGCTGGCAGGAGCCCAGAGACATGGCCAAGGAGATATTGGCATGCCTTTCCCAGGCAAGCTGCCAACTAGCTCTTAGAAGGGAAACTTCTTTTTTTCAGTTTCATCATAGAGCAGAACTATTAACAACACTGACAACTGGAAACAGTCTGTTTTACTGAAAACTAGACTGGGTGTTAAATTAGAGATGTCTAATCCTAAAACCAGGTAGCTGTATCATGGGAGAAAGATTGGCAAGACCTGCAGCTGAATAAGAAGTGGTATCAGAACACACCAGATTATAAAGGAACAAAAGCAACTTGAGGTTTAATTCCAAGCACTTTTCGTTCAGCAAAGATCAAGAGATCTGTTTTTCCTTGAGATGAAGCTTTGCTTTATTCTTATGCTCTTCTACTCCCCACCACCACCACCCTCAGCCCCACAGCACCCTCCAGAAAAATTATGTTTGCCTTAAGAAATTCAGTGTTCTTATCATGTGTGCAGTTTTGGAAATAGTTAAGTCATGCTGTATTAGTCAGGATTCTCCAGAGAAATGAAAGCAATGAATATATGTATATATGTGGAAAGAGAGAGACTGATTTTAGGGAATTGGCTCATGTGATTATGGGGGCTGGCAAGTCCAAATTCTGCAGGGTGGTCCAGCAGACTGGAAATCCAGGAGAGCAATGCTGCTTTGAAGTCTGAATATTGTCTGCAGGCAGAATCCCCCCATGCTGGTGGGTGGGGAGGTCGGTCTTTGTTCTGTTTAGGTCTTTGACTGATTGGATGGATCCCACCCATACTATGGAGTGCAATCTGCTTTACTCAAAGCTCACCAATTTAAATGTTAATCATTTCCAAAAAGATCCTCACAGAAACATACAGAATAATGTTTCACCAAATGTCTGGGCACTGTGGCCCAGCCAAGCTGACACATAAAATTACCCACCACACATGCTACCAATGAGAATATTTTTGATAGTAAAACTAGGTTAGATTAATATTTGTACAAAAAAAGCAACTATTCTAGGGTAAAATGAAAATAGATGAAGAAGGAATTAGCACATTCTTTAGATTATTGAACCCAGTGAGAAATAGAGCAATTGTTGGTATCTGGGTCATTACGCTGGCAAGCAAAATTGGTACCATGTTCATCAAACTGTTGACTAGCAGAAATGAAGAAAAAATCATGAAATACCATATAAAATAGAATTTATCTAATTTTTAAAAGAGCACATTAGGCAAGAATGCTTTATTTAAATAGAAAAGATTAAAAGCAGGCTTCTTTAAAACCTTTTCAAACTGCCCTGGACATTTTTGGACCTTCTGTAACTGAAGTTATTTTTATAGACTCATTCTACTGACTCAGCATAAAAGAAATATAGTTATATAAATATAGAGTCACAGAAGTGCAGAATTGTTGAATGTGAACATTGGAACAGCCTTACATAATACATAATCTGACCCTCTTCTTTTTATAAATGAAGAGCCAGACACCCAGAGAGGTGAAGTGACTTATTTTAGGTGACATAACCAGATTAAACTTAACTCTGCTGATTCCTAGTTCATAATTTCTTCATTAAACCTGTGTTTTTACAAAAAAGTCTCCAACTGAAGAGAATATTTTTTAAATAATAATTCAGACATTATTCTAGGTAAATTGGTCAAAGGAATTGACCCTCATGCCCTGATACCTGACAAAATGAGCAAAAAACAAACCAATGAAATCCAATAAAGTACTATAAGCAAAAGGGGGGAAAAATCAACAATCTTTAGGAAACTCTGCTAAAGAAACAAATCAATTTTGACAAAGCTCAGTATGATTTCTTCTTTCCCCCATTCTTAAAAAGCTATTCTGCTGGAAAGATTAAATGCAAAAAACCTTGAACTTTTGTACAACTACCCTCAATGGGGAACAGCATACAGTGGAGTAAATAGTTAGGCTGGAGAACAGAAGGAGGAGGAAGTGGAGAAGGAGGAGGAGAGCAGGAGAAGAAGAAGATGGAGAAGGAGAGGAAGAAGAAGAAGAAGAACAAGAAGAAGAAGAAGAAGAAGAAGAAGAAGAAGAAGAAGGAGAAGGAGAAGAAGGAGAAGAAGAAAAAGAAGAAGGAGAAGGAGAAGAAGAAGAAGAAGAAGAAGAAGAAGAAGAAGAAGAAGAAGAAGAAGAAGAAGAAGAAGAAGAAGAAGAAGAAGAAGAAGAAGAAGAAGAAGAAGAAGAAGAAAAGGAGAAGAAGAAGAGGGGAAGAAGAAGAAGGAGAAGAAGAAGAAAGA